>NW_028327177.1:44207024-44510054 GCF_987537825.1 Furipterus horrens
GAGGATTTTGATTATGGAGCCATTGGGCAGTTTTGAACAGAAGAGTGAGATGATCCAACCTGGGTTTTAGGGCTGCTGTGTTGAGAGGGTATGGGGGCAGATGCCAGGGTATTTCTGTGAAATGGGTTAGGAGAAGACTATAAGGGGCCAGGTGAGAGGCGGAGGTTGTTTGAACTCAGATGGTGAGAAATGTATGAATATTGAGTTTGAGCTACATTTGTTTGGCATGTGAAGGTGGAGATGAAGATGGAAGCTGAGGTCAGGCTCTGGAGTTAGATAGGCCTGAGCTCACAGAAACCTAAGCTGTTTCATCATTTTCATAGAGATAAAAGCCTCTCTTTTATGAAGTCATGGATTTACTTATGCAATAGGACACTTCAAGAGTGTTTTCAGTTATACATTTTCTGTATTCTTCAAGGATTAGCTCCATTTCTTTTCTTCCCCTAGTCTGAAGACACAGACATTCAATGATAAGAATCATGTAATGTGGACTCTCTCTCCTCTTAAGAATAGAGGACAGGCACAGAGGTAAGTAACTCAATATGATCTAGACATTCTGTTCTTGCTGTTTTGGGTCTGGTAAAATCTAGAGCAGCGACTTTCTTCATTGAGGTGGCAGGCTTTGCAATATGTATGTGATGGGGGCATGCTCTGCTAGGTCGCAAGGTAAAGACAAATCAGAGTGGCTCTGGGTTTGACATAACCTCATCCGCATCCACTTCTCCAATTTAATTGTGTGCCAAGTTCTGCATCCTTTTTTCTTCTTCCCTCTGTAACTGTCCTAGTTCAGGTCTGAATCTCTTCTTACCTAGGCTATTCCAATGGTTTCCTCAATGATCTTCCTACTTCTGATCTCTTTTCATTTCCTTCTAAACTATTCATAAATTTATTTCCAGAACATTCCCCATAAAATATGAAACTGACAATAGACATCATTTCCCACTCCCTCTTGAAACCCTTCAATGATGCACGTGGTCTTACAGAAGCCTGTGTTCTCTGTCCTGGCCCATGAAGCTATTCCTGCTCTGGCCCACATTCAGTTTTTCAACTTCACCCACCCCTGCTCTCAACCTCAGATTCCAGACCTTGTCCTCACTACGCTGGTGGCTTTCCTCCCAATCTTCCTGTCTCTGTGCCAAGAAGAAAACTTTCATCCAGAGCAACGATCATGATTTACTATCCACATTTTTATGTATATTGTTCACTCTTGTGGAATAGTCAAAGGGCCTGGATTTCTAAGATAGCAAGACCTGGATTAGAATTATGGCTCTGAAAATGATCAGCTATGTGACTTTGATCAGCGAGGTGACCTCTCTGAGACTCAATTTCCTCCTCTACACAATGGAAATAACAATATCCACCCTGCAGGGGTGTTGTCAAGGTAGAGACAGCTCAGCACCAAACTTAGAAGCATGCAGTGAGTGGTGACTATGATGAATAAATTTAAGTTTTGAGCTCTGGGGAGAAATTGTTTGGAGTTAGACTTCTAGGAGTTGTGAATATCTGTGGAAGCTGTGGGCAATTTACAATTTCCTGGGCAGCCTGTGTGGAGAAAGAGACAATGATTCAGGACAGAACATGCACGATTAATTGACATTAGGTTTTAATCTAACACACACTCACACCTCACCAGTTTAAATTCAACAAATTTAGGTTTTGTGACATTGTAGGCAAAACTGGGTTGCAACGGACTTCTGTGCTATTTATGAGAAAGTTAATAGGGAGAACATGATTCAGAGCTCCTAATGCGGGGCTGTTTAACCTACTTACACAAGTCACTTAAAATCATGTTGGAATCAGTTTAGCAAGATTCATTTATGTTGTGAAACCATGTTATTTTGAATGCTTTAGAAATGTAAAATTAGAATTTTGGAGCTAGAAAGGATATGGAAACCATTAGCATACGCCCCTTGTGTTTAAGATGAAAAGATAGAGGAATGAAAAGGTCAGCTGACTTATACAAGTCCACACAGAATAAATGACAAAACTGTGATGAGGATTCAGCCTTCTGACTCCTGAGAGTGTTTGAATATACTAGACATCAACTTGGCATTAAAAGTGATCAGTGCTTTTTTCCAGACTATACCTGGTTAGCCAATAGTGCTTTAAAAAAAAATTCTTGATGGCAGTTAAGGAAGTGTTATTTACAAATCATCATGTCATTCAGATTTACTCTTCCTTTATACCAATGTTACCAGTGAAGTTCTGGAATGGACTGTAGGGATTTGGCCAGTTTACTTGGGCAGAGTTGTGACAGGGAGAGCTGCACAATGGGTAAAATACTCATTGCTCTGAACAGATGGTCCTTATTTTTAAAAAATTGGTCTCCAAATACTCAATTTAACTTACTGGTCCTTAATAAGGACCATTGTGAGTTTAGATTTGTTGTGCAGAGTAGGTTTTTTGAATGCTGAAGTCTGGCTGGCTTAGCAACCTAGTCTCAGCTAAGATCAAAAGCATTTTATGAACAATAATAAAACATCTTCCTCTTGTGATCTGATAGTAGAGAACTCTGGTCAATGTATTTTTCAGGGTCATACCTTTTTAGCCTTTCTAACTGGCTGAAATATGAGTATGAACACATTCATCTCATTGGAGGTGTCCTGAGAAAAATGAGCTGACTGAGGCAAATGGTTTCAAAGGGTGAATAGTTGATGTAGGTCATTGTTGGCTATCACATTTTTTTTTTTTTTTTCGGCCAAGAGTGTATGGTCCCCAGAATCCCTGTTAGCTGACTTCAGGAGAATCTGAAAACAAGGCTATCTAGTGTGATTCATTTTCAAAAGGTCCACGTATTTGTTTGACTTAAAAATTTGTACCCTTAGTAACATTATTCCATGACATCAAGACAAAATAAATCAGTGTGTTAATTACTTGAATATTTACAGTAATAAGATAAATAACAGTAGAAAACAGCTGCAACTAATGGAAAGAAAACAAACAGAAGCCATCAGTAATATTCCACTGTGGAAAGTTATAAACGAGGCTGGACTTAAGAAATCGGTACAATAAGAAATTGGTAAAAATGGACACTGCTGACCTCTGTACACCATACAACTATAGTTAAACACTCCAGAGTTCTTTCTACTTGGGAATGAAGCAAATTATGTCTCACCCTTTACCATCTGAGATATCCACAGCTTTATCTTTTCTTCTTCTCCTTCTCTGCCTTCTTCTTGGACTTAATAATTGAGATGGGAATAGAACTGTAGATCAGACTTAAAAACTATATTAAGTAAAAATATTATATACTCTATATAGTATCTTTTACATATGATATATGCTATATATTTAGTTTAATTTAAATATTAAATTAAATACTCTTTATCTTTTTTGGTCAGAAACATAAAGAATATATAAAAGACAGTGTAATGAACCTACTGAATTCAGTTTTTTTACAGACTGACCCAGACTTTGGAACGTGGCTGGGTGGTTATGGGATGCTCAGATGCTCTGTGTCCAACTCTGAAGTTTATGATTTCTAACATGTCCCTGCTGTGGTTAATGAAGGGAAATCCAAGTCCTTCTCACTGAAATCTATTTTTCAGGCAAGATTGTAACTTTCAGGCAACAATGGAACTAAGTTATAAAAACTCATCTATCACTTCTAACACTTAAAAAATATACTGACATAGGTATGTCAAGGGACAAGGGACCCCAAAAACTCTAGTCAGTCCTTTACTTTTGGTAAAGCCAGGATAATGTCATGTTAAGCCACAAAGCAGTTCTTTGAAGCTGAGATATTTTTATAGCTTCCTCTGTTATTTCCTCCAGAAGATTGCAGAGTAGGACAACTACAGACATTTGCTCAGTTGCTTTCCAGGGCGTTTCCAGCCAGTGTCCAAGGAGATTGCTACCTGCATAACTCTCAGAATGAGAGTGTCAGGGCACAAGGAGCTCCTTCCCAGTGTCTGTCCTTATATCAAGTGTGTTACATGGGACATCCTATGCTTTGGCTCAAGTGCCAACTTCCCAGAAAGGCTGTCTTGGGTCACACTATCTAAAATAGTGTTCCCTGATGTTGTTCTTTTCTATTCCCTTAACCACTTTGTTTTTTCCCTAAACTTCTCTTAGCAGACATGATGCTATGTATGTTTTTGTTTCTTGTCTGTCTTTTCCACAAGAATGCATGCACCATTGGGGCAGAAATATTATTTTGCTCACTGCTCTATCTGCTTAGTCTACAACAGAGCTGGCATGTAGTAGGTGCTCAAAAAAAACCTTGTTAAATAAATGTTAGATAGACAGTATTGAGAGTAATTAATTGGATAGGAAAGTCAGGGAAGTTGTTAGAGGAAATATATTTGCACTAGGTCTTGAAGACTGAGCAGGTTTTGAACAAATAGGGAAGGTTGGAAATAATGATCCAAATGGGAATGGTAAATTCCATTTCCTGTGCAAAGATGTTGGGTTGATTTAGGTCACGTGGTTCTTTAAAGTGATGGCTAACAGTGAGGTGAAAAAAAATATGGTCATTGCATAGCTGAGATGGTTTTGAAAATATTTTCTGAAATATTCCTTCATGCAACTTCATCCCCAAAACAACCCTTTGAGGTTTCCCCACCATTGTAGATGGCAAGTGGTTAGGAAGGTTAAATAACTTGCTCTAGGTCACACAACTAATATGTGGATTTGAACCCAGTTTTCCCAGGTTTGATAAAAATATAATGAAATTTATGTGTAATTAGTAAATTGTTAGTGGCCACATTAAAAGTATGAAGAAACAAGTAAAATTAATTTAAATGATAAATTTTATATCTTTATTATTTTTAACTGATTATTGGGGTGACATGGGTTAATAAAATTATAAGTTTCAGGTATATACACTTTTACAATACTTCATTTGTATATTGTGTTGTGTGTTTACCACCCCAAGACAACTCTCCTTACATCACCACTTATCTCCCCTTTACCTTCTTCTACCTCTCCCCATTGAATAACATATTTTATTTAACCAATATATCTAAAATATTATTTCAACATATAATTAACATAAAGAAATTATTGAGATGATTTATATATTTTTTTCATATTGCCTTTGAAATCTGATACATATTTTACATTTAAATTATACCTCAATTTGCTCAATAGTCACATTTCAAGTGCACATTGGACATCAGCCACAGTGGACAGAGCAGATCTAAGCCCTTATTATAATCCCCCGATCTGGCACGATATTGATTGGTAATTGGGCTGTGCAAAGGACCGAAGTACATATTTTCACCCTTTTCCTGGGAAACTACAGATTCAGCACCTTGCTCTCAGTGTCCTCAGTTTTATTTATGGAAACCATGATAAGTCTATTTCTGGTTGTCATTTCTAGGACATCCCTATTTAACTGCATTTGTTCCCTAACCTTTGTTCACAGGAGACAAGACCGAGTTGATTACAAGAGGCAGACAACATTGCCTGTAGATGCCACTGAATATGATTATTATTTGTCTTCAAACTAGCTCCTGTCCTCAGAAACCCAGTAGCTCCCAGGCTTCTGAGGGCAGGAGCTCTCCAGTGTCCAGTGAATAATAAATGTGCAGCAAAGTCTTTGCTGGATGTTAAATGAAATATTTCCACAATAAACCTTGGCAACTATTTATTTCTTTTGGCTAATTACTTAGCTCATGCTAACTACCAGATATCCTAACAGGTTTCACCTGTAAAATTATTTATTCAACTTTGACACAGATTTCAGGACCCAATAAAACCACAAGAGAAATCTGTATAGAAGTCAATTTTCTATTCCTCTTGAGTTACCAGTTTTGCAAAATGGAAAGTTTTTAGAATAGTCTTCAAACATTTAATAAACAAGACCTAAGAACCCACTAAAAGGAATGTGATTTAGTTTACAAAATGATTCATAAAGTTCAGGATCCTTTTGTACTTCATGTTCCTCCTGTTTGGAGATTGTCCTTTGAACAATCACCCACAAGACTAAGGTCTTCATGAAAACAATAGACCTCGGCTGTCAGGACCTTGCCTCCTCTGGGTATTTATGCTGTATATTCCCCTTTAACAACCATGGTAGCTCAGGATGGGATATGCAGCTCATAGGAACAAAGGATTTCCTAACAGTGAGTTTTCACTCTTTTTTTTGTTGTTGCTTACATACCTGCAAGAAGTATAAATTTAATCTTGCAGACTTCTATTTGGTATTTCAGACACGTTCCCTATACATTCCCAAATGTCAGTTGTTCTCTCTGTACAACTTGCAATGGAATTTTTACTGGCACACAAGTGTAGATTCAACCTTTTTGCTTTTTCTTCTGATCTCTATCAGCAAAATGAGGTTTGGGATTTGATGGGGTCATGTCAGAATCAAACTCCCTTAATTCTCATTCTAACACAGTGTTCTATCTAGTTGAAAGGTCTTCTGCTCTCTCGACACTTATTTCTTCAACATGGGATGTATCAGAGAAGGAGTATTAGAGTCTTGGGTTTTAAACATCAATCTGGACTCTGGCAGTGATGGTTGACGTTGGCCTCTCTTTCACTGTCATGAATTCTTAACTGCAGTATGAGTTGGAAGTTATAATTTTTAAAAGTCTTCATCTAAAATGACTTTATAAAAAAAATCAAGTGTTGATTACATGTCCAGATTTAATTCATATTTTCAGCTTATATTATTGTTTCACCTTGTAAGACACATTTTACAGTAGCAGTTTTAAAGTATTACTCAATGTTTATAGTTCTGTGATTCACTTTTTCTAAGGAATAATACTGTTTTCTATTTTGTCACCATGTCTCCAGTATTTTTGGACCATTTTGGTGGCTTTGTTCTTGATTTTTTTTTTTTTTTTTGAGAAATAATTTTCCTATTTGGGAGCCTGGAAAAGGGCCTGCATTTTTCTCTCCTTAATGCCTTTACTGGCAAGAGTAGGATTATATTTACAATACTTGGACATTCAGGAGTGGAACTAAATGATATGATTTCCTTCTCCTAAGCCATAAACCAGAAATGATGTTGAAATTATTTATTATGGAAACAGTTTCATCATCCAAAATATCTGGCTCTAATAGTCCTATAATAAATGATACTGAGGTGATGGTAGGGCTGTAGGGATTGAATAGAAATTTGGCTCCAGGATTGATACCAGAATGAAACTGTTTTAGATACAAAACCCAGTTAGACGGCCAGTTCCTGTCTTTTCTATTTTACATCTTCCCAGGACCTTGTATTTAAGACATTTAAAATAAATAGGAATCTCTCTTGTTTTGCATAGATAAAGACAGACAGTGGGTGAAATGGGCCAAATACTGGAAAGCTGACATAAATTATCCCCAGACAGTTTAGTGGGTTTATAGTTTAAATATTAAACCCCACATAAGGGTCCTCAAGTCTCTGACTCTGAGCAACTGACTTGATGAAATTGAGGAGAGGGTGGTCTAATCAGATTGGCATAGCCCTGAGCTCTTTGCTGAGGAAGAAATATTCCTGTCAGCCAAAGCTGTTTCAAATAAATAGACAGCCCCTTGTGCCTGTGGAACTAGTCTAGTCTTTTGTTTTCTTTCAGGGTCAAAACACATTATCTGATCATCACCTTCTAATGGGATCTATTATATTACTGTGAAATTTTTACATTTGAGTTGTTAATATGCTCCTTTAATAAAACTATGTACTTTTTATTGGGTTTGAAAAGGGCCTATAGTTTTTCAAAGTTTGGATAGAAGCAAAATGCTTACTTTTCAGTTGAATATACCTAAATTGAAAAGGACTCAATAAAACTCCCATTCTTAGTCCCTGAAGATTAATAGAAGCATTTTTATTATAAGCCAATCACATGTTTTAAGTTCAATGAAGGAGTGGCCTTAACTGACAACTGACCTTTCTTTGCAAGTATGTCCAGAAAGAAGGACTTCAGAAACCAAAAATTTAATTTTTAATAGACCCCTCCCCCAACCTATAGTTGGCAGATAGCTAATAGATCTGAAAAGCAGATAAATTCAGCCAATCATTAGGGCCAATTGAATCAATTATCTTGGGGGCATTCAGTAAGTTATAACACTACTTAAAGTTGGGTGTTCAGTAGGTGCCTCAAGGAGCATGTTTTTTGGCAGGGGGAGGCTGAGATTTTGGTAATTTTTCATACAACAATGATTGTTTCCATGTCTGTTTGTTTATTTATTTTTTCATCACCATTTAGCACCCTGATATCCATATTTCAAGTAACAGAGCTTTGGGACTCACCTGCTCATTTTTCTATGTATTGGAGGAGAAAGTCTTGTTTGTGCTTCCTGTACTCCCAGCTCGCCTCAGTGCAACAGTGGCCTTCTTTTCTACAGGGGACCTTTTCTCGGTGTCTCAGCTCATATAAGAACCCGTTAACCTTACACCTCTCTCAGCTGACTCCAGAAGCATGTGTGGCAGCCTTTAAATGGCAACACAGAATCCTGCCACTTCTAACTACTTGTCAAGAAGGGTTCCTCTGATCCCAGGGCACTCTGAAGCAGTCTTCATGGAGGTGTGCTTGAGATCTATGCAGCTCATTTTCGAGAACCACTCATTTTTTTCTGCATCAAACCTAAACCATGTTGTCTTTGCTCTCCTACATAAAAGTTCCTTTACTGAACAACAGTTTATACAAAATGCCATAGGAATATTAAAAATTACCTTGTGAATACTCTTGTGTATACTATAAAAATATTGGTGAAAATATAGGGTACTAAATAAAGGCCTATCCATAGGAGACATTTCTCTCAGATTTTAGATACTGAGAATTCAGTCAATTTTGTGTATTATTTTACACTGGCTGATAGAAAGCTAAGAGCCAATTATTCAGGCCACCACAAGCAAGTGTACATATTTTTTTTGGCATGAGTTTTACATAATAATTTCATCTATAGCTTTATTATTTTTAAAGATTTTATTTATTTATTTTTAGAGAGAAGGGAAAGGAAAGAGAAAGAGAAGGAGAGAAATATCAATGTGCGAGAGAAATGGCTGCATCTTACACACCCTGAACTGGGGATCTGGCCCGCACCTACGCATGTGCCCTGAATAGGAATCAAACCCACTGAGCCACATCAGCCAGGGCTATGGCTTTATTTTTATCTTTCTACCATTATGTTTCTATAAACTCAGTTCCTATATATTATCTTGTTTCATTGTATATATTTTTGGACTTTAAATCCTTTGGAACTAGATACAGTACACATAAAGAAATAGCACAGAACTAATTACATTTTGAGGTGTTTTAGAACTAATTAAAGTGACTCCAGCATTCATAGAAGTGGGTGGGGCATTCAACAGCTTGGCAGGCAGACTTCTCAGTTATGAGATCGACTGCCATGGTATCACAGTGCTTCTGTTCAAGTCACCCTTATTTTACTTAGTAATGACTCAAAACACAAGAGTAGTGATGCTGGCAATTCAGATGTGCCAAAGAGAGGCCAGAAGGTACTTTCTCTAAGCGAAAAGGTGTGTATGTATAGGAAAAAACGTAGTATAAAAATGGTTCAGTATTATTGTGGTTTCAGGCAACCTCTAGGGGTCTTGGAACATATCCACTATGGATAAGCAGTGACTACAATAGAGGAAAGTGAGTATTTTTCCTGGTTTGTGCCATAAGGCATAAGCAGAGGAGATGGGAGGCAGTCTGGGTCTGAGAAAGAAAAGAAATACCACAAGAATAGAACTTAAGAGATTCAATTCTTATGTTTTAAAACCATTTTTGAAATGAGGCTAGGAGTCCTGTGCTAAGGAATGTAGTCCTAAATTTTGACTTCCCATTTTTTCTCACAAGCCTCGACCTCACTTTCTTTTTCTTATTTTTTTAATAATTTATTTATTTATTTGTTTGTTTGTTTACTTATTTTTTACTATTAGAGAGAGGGGAAAGGAGAAAGAGAAGGAGAGAAATATCTCTGTATGGTTGCTTCTCACTCGCGACCCCAACTGGGGACCTGACATGCAACCTAGTAATGTGCCCTAGCTGGGAATTGAACCAGCGACACTGGGCTCGCAGGCCAACACTCAATCCACTGAGCCACAGCAACCAGGGCCTCGACCTCACTTTCATTGATGGCAACGCTCACTCAGCTTCACTCTACCTTCTTCCCTCCTTCCTTTACTCTTCTCTGCCTTTTCTTTATTCTTTATTCTTTTTCTGTGACCTCATTTTTTCCCCCTTCTGCACAACACTTCAGGATCCCACACAAATACTGACAGTAGCCAAAGCATAAAGACGTCTCTCCTCCCTCGGTGCTGAGGATCACCTGGCAGTCTGAGCTCCAGTTCTTCTCGAGAGGGACTGGACTCGCATGCCTGAGTGTTTCCCTTAGCTGTCTTGGTGGTGGGAACAGTATTTCCCAGACTTGTCCCAGTAATTTGCCACTCTCAGGACCCAGGCCTCCCTGCCTGTGAAGTGGAGGGAGGCCCCCCCTACTTGTGCCGCCGTGGCCTTGGTCCCCACCCTGGGTAGCCTCCAAAGTCATCCTCCACCAGTGCCCCCATGATTGAGTCCCACGCTGGCCCGCATACCTAGTTCTTACACTTGGCAGGACAGTTCTACAAGGGCTCTCTGGCCAATGGGGACTTGAGGGTCATGCTGCTCTTTGCTTTCTCTCTCTCAGCCCTTGTCCCTGGGACTCAGGCACTACTTCATGAACTATGATGAATACTCACATCAGAACACAGATCTTTTTTCTTTTTTTCCCCATTAAAAAAAATTGTTATTCTATTACAGTTGTCCCAATTTTTAACCATTTGCCCTCTTCCACCCATCCCACTTCCAGCTCCCACAGTTGGTTTCCACACTGTTTTTCATGTCCATGGGTCATTCATACATGTTCTTTGTCTAGTCCCTTCCCCTTCTTTCCACCATTATCCCCCACCCCCTACTCCCCTTTGGTCACTTTCACTCTGTTCCATGTTTCCATGCCTCTGGTTCTATTTTGTTTATTAGTTTATTGAGCCCCCCAATCAGTTCTCTCTGATAGAAAAACTGCATCTCATGTTAAAGCTTTAAACACAGGCATATAAACCCATGCCTGGGACCTGTTTGAGCCAAAAATCAAAGCCACATGCAGATCCATCTTTTGAAACACCAAGAAGGATGCACTTCTGACCTTGTATTTGAGGACTGACATTAATACACTGACCATAATGTTCCATAGTATGAGGTCAGTCCAATCCTGGCTTTCATTATTTGTAATTTAATTTGCCAGTGTATTGTCCTGTGTGATAGTTAAGCTGTTAAGAATGCTTACAATTCTAGCAACCTGATGTATATGTCATGTATATTTTCTATAAGTTGTGCCTGAAGTTCAGCTTTTCAGAAAAGGAATCTGTTTATTGGTAATCATTTGCAAATGAGTCCCTGATGCCATATAAAGGACTTGGGCACATATTTTAATTTTAACTTCAGAGGGCAATGGGCAGAGGTTGAGAATGTCTACTAAATATTTTTAGCATCTGATATATTAAAGTTCTTGCTGAATTATTATAATATATCACTTACTTTCCGATGGTCCTGATTGATTCTCCTTTGAGAAAGTAATTAAGTTGTTACTAGCATTTGATGCTTATGATTTTTAAAATGTATTTTTTCATTACAATTTATTCCCTTATACTCTCTTCCACCTTTCCCCACACCTCTCCCCCCTTGCCCCTGCAATCACCTCACTGTTGTCAGTGTCCATGAGTTCTTAAAATTTTTGCTTGATCCCTCCACCCATCACCTCCAGGTCTGTCAGTCTGCTCTGTATCTATGAGTCTGTCTCTATTTTGTTTATTAGTCCAGTTTGTTCATTATATTCCATATATGAGTGAAATCATAAGGTATTTGTCTTTCTCTGACTGGCTTATTGCATGTAGCATAATATTTTCCAGGTCCACCCATGCTATCACAAAAGGTAAAATTTTATCCTTTTTTATGGCCAAGTAGTACTTCATTGTGTAAATGTCCCATAGTTGTTTTATCCGCTCATCTATGGATGGACACTTGGGCTACTTCCAAATGTTGGCAACTTTAAATAATGCTGCAATGAACATAGGGGTGCATATATATATTTTTGAATTAGTGTTGTGGGTTCCTTTGGATAAACTCCCACAAGTGAAATTGCTGGGTCATAAGGCAGTTCCATTTTTAGTTTTTTGAGGTATCTCCATACTGCTTTCCACAGTGTCTGCACCAGTCTGCATTCCCACCAACAGTGCAGAAGAGTTCCCCCTTTTCCACATCCTCACCAGCACTTGTTTGTTGACTTATTGCTGATAGCCTTTCTGACAGGTGCGAGGTGATATCTCATTGTGGTTTTAATTTGCATTTCTTTGATGATTAGTGACATTGAGCATCTTTTCATATTATTTTATTTTTACACTTTCAATATCAATCTCTGGTGATGATGGCCCTGTCTAGTTACTCATTACTCCAACACAAAGTCTAACACATTCAAAGCCTGGGGATGCTTCTATATCTGTAGCTAAACATGGCTTGTCAACATCACTGGGCACTCCCAGAAGCCAGACTTTCTCTAAGAGAGGGCACAAGACTATTTACTCTAATGACAATAGAGCTAAAGCAGTGACTGTTGGGGACACTGAGGGATACTATGGAACCTCATCCTTGGGATGTCTGGAAAAGCAATTGATATCTGTTTGGGCCATTCAAGTGACAACTTGCCTGAAAGTACAGCAATACAGTCATTCTGTAATGTCTTGGGCTTTTTTCAATGCTCTGTGACAATGAAACAGTTCTGATGTGTCATTATTACTTATATAATGGAAATCATTGAGTGTTTTTTGAAGAAAAAGACATAATAGTGGGGTATTAGTTGGTAATATATTGTCTCTAAAATTCTATCTAACTGTGCAGTTAACAATTTTTTTTGATAGTGGGAATTTGTCAGGAATTCCCTGCAGGTAGTTGTAATAAGTTTATCTTCAATAAGAAAACATTTATATATTTGATATAGTACAAATCCATTAATTGTAACTTAATGTTACATGGGATTTAGATGTCTCAGTATTCATATCATGTCCCTAAAAATATCATATTGGAATTCAAAGCTATATCCTATCCCAAAGGCTGACTTTTAAAAAGTAATTTATTGATTTTCTTTTTTTTTAGAGAGAGAGAGAGAGAGAGAGAGAGAGAGAGAGAGAGAGAGAGAGAGAGAGAGATTTATTGTTCCACTTATTTATGCACTCATTGGTTGTTTTCTTGTATGTGCCCTGACTGGGGATCGAACCTGCAACCTTAGTGTATCCAGACAATGCTCAATCCAACTGAGCCACCCGGCCAGGTAAAAAGTAATTTATAATCCCCACTGTTTATAGAGGACAGGGAAGGTTTTTTCTGGGCTCCAGAAAGTTCTTTGTTTGTTAAATATTGTGAAGATTATGTCTGAAGGTAGAAAATGGAGATGAAGCAAGGATAACTTTCTCCAGATGATAAAGTGGGGAGGAATTTGAGGTTGGGGGCAGGAATTCAGGAAGATAAAACATGAATCACTGATGTTACGTTAGGCCCTGGGAAGGGGAGGGTGGAGAAAAAGTACCCTCGGGTGGCCTGGTGGGAGGATTGAAGTTTGGAAATAGAACTGTTTAATGAAGAATTTTAAAGTCGTTTATTTTTCAGTATGGGCTTGATCTTTTTCCTCCATTACTCCTGTGAAATCTTCAGAAAAATTTCTATTGCTAACTAATGTTTTCAGTGTGAATACAATTTTTCTTGGACTTGTGAAGACTGCTGAGTTGAGAAATGATGTTGGCACAAAGCAAAATAGATGATGCAGGGGGTAAAGCTGATGATTGGACATGTCTCATCCGCAGGAGATGGAACCTGGTGCAGACATTAGAAAAGTTGCATTATGCTTATGGTATGAAAGGGGATTAGAAAAGAAACATTCAAGGAAAGAAGGAAAGACCGAGCGCATGACCATGGAATGATGGGCAAAGTTTAACACATATTCTGGGATGCATTCAAGGCCAGAATTAGGAGACACAGTTGTTAGATTGAAATAAATGTTTAGGGGGCATAGTCCATAGAGAAAGCCAGACAATTGATAGGAAGTTGGAGTTACTGTAGTTTGGTCTGTTAGTGACCAGGAGAAGCTGAGCTAGTTTCTACAAGTTACAATAATACAGGAGGTCTTAGCTTGTCAACATGCACCCTTTTTTCATGATTTTATTTATTTACTTTTAGAGAGAGGGGAAGGGAGGGAGAAAGAGAAAGAGAGAAAGGTCAGTGTGTGAGAGATACATGAGTTGGTTGCCTCTCACATGCCCCCAACTGGGGACCTGGCTTGCAAACCAGGCAGGTGCCCTAACTGGGAATTGAACCAATGACCTTTCAATTTGCAGGCCAGCACTCAAGGCACTGAGCCACACCAGCCAGGGCTCAACCCCCACTTTTTATTATTACTGAGCATAGGAAGCTAAAAGAGACCATGTAAATCTAGCAACCATGCACACACTGAGATAGCATACTAGGTGTTTCTGAAATATACAGTAGTTAAGTTTGTGTGATCTGTGTGTTATTGGATGGTGTAAAATGGGGAGAGGATATTCTAGTAAGCAGCAGGTACCAGATGCCTGAGAGGGACTGGAATTCAATCAATGGGGAAGTGCAGGCAAAGCTCTGGAGTTAGTTTTCTTCCTTAACATCACTAATTGCAAATTTCTTATTGCCTCTACTTCTGTAACAAAAGCATCCTTTCTTTAGATCAGTGATCTTTGGTCTTTCTGTCTTTTTAAAGTAAGGAAATGCCTTCTTCAAACAGACTCTTACATGGAATCCTAATTCATGAAACAGATAACAGTGGAGTCTTCTGACCGAAGTGGTGTTGGCGGTACCCACAGCCCTGAGCCCTGCCTCTTCAACTGCACTTTCTCCCTGGCCTGTCTTCCTGCCTCCCGCATGCCTCAACATCTTGTAAAATTTCTGGGCTCTGGGAATACTGTATGGTTTTTTAAATATAATTTTTAAAACTATAAAACAAAACAGCCCTAGCTAAGAGTCAGAAGAGGTTGAAACATGACTATGTACATTGATGGTGGAAGGCACAGTGGGTCCATTTGGCTGAGAAGTCGGGTGGGGACAGACGGACAGCAGGTTACACAGGTCTCAGTAGAAGCCATGGAGGCAGAAATAAAGTGTGCAGGTCCAGGAGCAGCAGCCAATATACTCCCTCTTCACTCAAAGAGGTAGGAGGTGGGTACTTAGCCCTTAACTCCCTGTTCCCTCTTCATCTGACTTCTCTTCAATGAAACCAGGTCTTGCCCTGGGCTCTGGACATATGCCCTCCCTGGACTCTTCCAAGTGGAAGACGGCCACACAGTGACTTATGGGGGAGACAGGCTCCTCCTCAAAGTCGTCACTGAGCTCCATGTAGATGGGTATGTCCTCACCTTCCTCAAGGAAGGCTCTTCCAAGATCTCCTGTGGATCTGTGATCCATTGTTGCTGCTTCCCTGTCTTGGAAGTGTGCTGGCCCAGGCTGACCCCTGGTTGCCTAGAACCTGGCTGGCTCTTGGCTTCCGCCAGCCAAGCCTCACATTTCTGCATGTCCAATGTCAGCCACTTGTTGTTGGTTAGTATTTCTTTGTGTGAAGATACTTCTTCAGTTAAAGTCTTCAGAATTGTATTTGTATATTCAGATATTTAAGAATTTCTACTTCCAATCCCTCAAAGGTCATACTGTGTAGTAGAAATGAATGTCATTACAAAGCAACTGTCTAAGAAGCTTATTTATAGGCTATGGTTTGACTTGCTGTTATTGTAATTAGTGTACTTAGTGATTCTGGCTCTGACTTAGTTTCTTTAGCCAAAGGATCACCTACACTAAGTTTTCCTGAACACACTGCAAGGCTTCAAGTCATTTTCTTGTTTGTTTTGTTGACTGTACCTGTTTTCTGTATTTAAAATATTTTCTCATGGACCTTGAACCAAACCTAACCCTAAGACAGTAACAAAAAATAGAGACTGTTACTCTGGTATTCTGGCAGTAAGTTTGTGTTGTGGTTTTTTCCAGTTGTCAAATCTTACAAGATATATTTTCAATTATAGTTCAACATGTTGAAGCATATTTCACTTAATTATGTTGGGTAATTATTTGTCATCAATTATGTCTGTGTGGCAGGCAAATTTCTAAGTCTGTTTTAACTTGATCAGTTCTCTGGTATTCAACTGTCACTTCTATAATCTCAACACGCTCTATGTTTTCTTAAAAATATTATCTGTCCAGTCAAGATGGCAGCATAGGTAAATGGCAGCACAACCACATCAACATTACAACTAAACTACAGAACAGCCATCATTCAGAACCACCTGAAATCTAGCTGAATGGAAGTTGTAAAACTATAGATTTAAAGAAGAAGCCACATTGATACTGGTAGGAGGGGTGGAGATGTGGAGCTGGCTGGTCCCACACCCATGTATGGCAGGTAAAAATAGGGAAGGATATCTCAGCATTAGAGGTCTCCCTGAGGAATGAGTGGTCCTAGTTCCACACCAGGCCCTACAACCCAGGGTTCGAGTGCCAGGAAGGTAAGTTCCCATAACTTCTGGCTGTAAAACCCAGCAGGGATTGTGGCTGATTGAAAGAGAGGGTTTCTGGAGTTCTAGGCAGTTCCTCTTAAAAGGTCAATGAATAGACTTCCTATACTTATGGGGACTCACTCCCTTTGAGTTTCAGCACTAGGGCAGTAGCTTGAAAAGCACCAGGGACACACAGGGAGGAACTGAATTGTCTGGCATAGGGTGAAAGCTGGGGTGGGGGGTCAGCATTCTCTCAGACAGAAGTGCTGGCAAAGGCCATTGCTCCTTTGCTAAGCCCTCTGTCTACAGAGCTGACAGTCAGCTCCATATTTCAGTCTTCATCAACCTGGCTATCATTGTTTTCCTCATCCTGGTGAATACCTGAGATCCCACTCCATCCAAAATGCAGTCCTACCCATGCTGTTTACAGTGGCTTTTAAAAAGCTTATTTTTGTTGATTTTTAGAGAGAGAGAAATATCAATTTGTTGTTCCCCTTATTTATACATTTATTGATTGATTCTTGTATGTTCCCTGAATGGGGATCAAACCTGAAACCTTGGTGTGTTGGGATGACACTTTAACCAAGTGAGCTACCTGGCCATGGTGCAATGGTTTTTCCATATGAATGCCCTATCTTGGCTAATGCCTCAGGCTTTCCTAAAATCTCTCAAACAGCAACATCTGGCCTTGGTGTGCTGGTGTCCCATACTTCTCACTAAGTGGCCCCAGAACTGGTATTAGTGGTAGCTGACCTTGGTTCACAGCTTGGTCTCTCCTGGGCCCCTCCAAGTGCAGTACAGGTAGCTGCCATCTGCAGATAGCCTTGTAGCTCATGTTGGGTAGTTTCTGGCAGAGCACAGACAGCAGCTGACTTTAGCCTGCATGTCCTGGGAGGCCCAAGAACCAGTGCACCTGGTGGACAGCTTTAGACCATGTAGAAGCACCACCAAACCTCTTCCACAATGGACACACTTAAGAGGTGGACTCAGTGGGCACCAGTGAGTCACTGAAGTAAATCCTGCTCCATGGAGTAGGTCTCTGCATAGCTGATCCTCCATGGTGGTCACAGCCAGTCCTTGCAGCTGATAAGCCTGAGGGTAAATTCTTCCCATTGATGTACCAACTGTAATCACTGCTCAACTGCAAAATGAAGGTGTAGACAGTTCACATGGAGGGGCACACTTGGAGTATCCAGCTCAGGTGAATCAGGAGGCTGTGCCACTGAATCCTACAGGACATTTACTAAATAAGGCCACTCTACCAAGCCTGGGAGATGTAGCAGCTCTACATAACACATAGAAACAAATACTGGAAGGGTGCCAAAATGAGGAGACAAAGAAACATGTCCCAAATGAAAGAACAGGACAAAACTCCAGAAAAAACAAAACATAATGGAGACAAGCAATCTACTAGATACAGAGGCCAAAATGTTACAGAAACAGGGGAGTCCAAAAACAAACCCCAGAGTTTTTGGCTGGGAGATAGGCAGCAGGAAGCAGCTTTCAGGATGCCCTTGCATGCTTGGAGCTAGTGGCTGGATACATTGTTGCAAAGATCCGCTTTACTTCCAAGACTCAGGAAGATGGGAGGGATCTTGGACTGTGGGCTGGTAGGGAAGAAGCAGACAGAGCTACGTAGGGTTCTGTGAATGGTCAGAACTGTTTGCAACACCCACTGCGCGAGAGGATGCAGGGGGAGAGAGGAGGCAGGGAGGAAGAGAGAAGCAGCTGCGGACATTTTGGGCTGACTCTGGCTCTAGGAGGCTCTCTCTCAGGCTCTCTCTGGCCCTCACGCCCTCACTCTCTGGCTCTTGTGGGCTCCCTCCATCTGGCTTGGAGCAGGGGTCTCCAGGCGGCTTTAAGAAGAGGCTCTTGCCAGGCTGCTTGGAGAAGGAGAGGAGATCCATGCGGTTTGCAGGAAGAAGGCAGTTTGCAAGGAGGCTGAGAATCCAGGTGGCCCTGCATTGAGAGCTGGAGGGCACCACAGCACAGAAAGGACCTCCCCAATCAGAACTGAGTGATTGGCAGCTACTGGTAAAGCTGAACTGTGCCTAGGAAGTAGGGAAACGGTGTTTCTGACTTTCCTAAGACTGGCCAGGTCTGGGAGGGGGAGGCAGGACTTTGTGTAAATAAACAATTCTTTTCCTTTTCACCAAACTCTGGTATTCAGAGTTATGATTCTGGCGGCGGGCAATCGGGCCCCTAACTAAACAGCCCATGGGTTCTGTTTCAATCGGAGCAGCCCAGGGGTTCTGTTACAAAAACACTAGTTATAAGGATGCTCAATGAACTTAGGGGGAGATTAGATAAACAGTATAAAAAAGGACACAAAAAAGAGAAAGAAATAAAGAATATACTACAGGGAATCAACAGTAGAGTAGATGAAGTCAAGAGTCAAAACAGCAATTTGGAATATAAGGAAGCAAAAAACAATCATGGCAGAAAAAATAATGAGGATAGTATAAGGAGTTTCTCGGACAACTTCAAGCATGCCAATATTTGCATCATGGAGATGACAGAAGGAGAAAAGAGAGAGCAATAAATTGTAACCCTACTTAAAAAAATTATGACCAAAAATTTCCCTATCTTGGTGAAGGAAATAGACATACAAGTCCAAGAAGCACAGAGTCCCAAACAAGATGAACCCAAAGAGGCCAACACTAAAACACATCATAATTAAAGTCAAAAGGTTAAAGACAAAGAGAGAATCTTAAAAGCAGCAAGAGAAAAGCAATTAGTTACTTAGAAGAGAGCTCCCATAGGACTGTCAGGCGATTTCTCAACAGAAGTTTTGCAGGCCAGAAGTGATTGTCAAGAAATATTCAAAGTGATGAAAAGCAAGGACCTACAACTAATGTTACTTTACCCAGTAAAGCTATCATTTGGAATTGAAGGACATATAAAGAGCTTCTCAGACAAGGAAAAGCTAGAGGAGTTCATCACTATCAAACCAGTCTTGCAATAAATCTTATAAAGCCTTCTTTAAGAAGAAGGAAAAAGATAAGAAATAAGAACAATAGCCCTGGCAGGTGTGGCTCAGTGGATTGAGTGCCAACCTGTGAACCAAAAGGTCACCAGTTTGATTTCTGGTTGAGGCACATGCCTGGGTTGTGGGCCGGGTTCCCAGTTAGGGGCATGCAAGAGGCAACCGATTGATGTTTCTCTTGCACATTGGTGTTTCTCTTCCTCTTTCTTCTTTCCTTCTTTTTCTGCTCTTTAATAATAAATAAAGAGAATCTTAAAAAAAGTAAAAAGTATAAAATGAGATCTAGGAAACAGCAAGCATTATAATAAAAAAGAACAATAAATGGCAATAAATACATACTTATGAACAATTAAATCTGAAAAACAAAATAAATGAATAAACAGAAGAGAAACAGACTCATAGATGCAGAGACTATTTTGATAGTTACCAGAGGGGAGGAAGGTTGGGGATATGGTAAAAAAGGTGAAGGGCTTAAGAAGTACAAATTGATAGTTACAGAATAGTCACAAAGATGTAAAGCACAGCATAGGGAATACAGTCAATAATATTTTGATAACTATGTATAGTGACAGATGGGTACAAAATTTAATGGAAGATCACTTAGTAAGTTATATAATGTGTAACCACTGGGGTGTATACCTGAACTAATGTAATATTGATATCAATTATAATTAAAAAAATAAAAAATATTTTAAAATGATATTAACTGTATTTATCTTAAAATACATCATTTGGCTTATTGGGACATTATTTGAAAAATAATGCATTTTGTTAACATTAGATTGGTTATACATTGTCTCCAGAATCCCATCTGCTTTGTATCAAGTTGTGTTAAAGATATTATCTGTATTAGCCTTAAATGTTATCATTCAGCATTTTGGTATATCTTGCCAGCTCAAGATCTAGTTCAGATATAGCGAGTCAAGTTTAAAAATGTTTTGACACCTTACATACCATGCATTTTCTAGTGTGAGTATGTATGTGTTTGTGTGTGCATAGAATGCTAGTACATAGTAAAAGTGAATTTATTGCATTAGATACCACAAAAAAGTACTATGCCCTGTTTTTTAGAACTATATTCTTTTGAGTCTGACTAAATTTTGTGTTCTCTGTCTTTTTAATTCCATCCCTCCTGCCCTCTTTCAATAAACATTTATTGAAGTACAAAGTACTATGGTAAGGCTTTGAGGATATAACAGTAGTGACCCTCAGTTCCTGACCTCAAGGATATTCTAGTTAGATGGGAGAACGTTGTGGAAACAAAGTTAGTTATATAATGGAGAGTGCTGCACAATAATGTAATTTGATTCTAAGATTGATTTTTTCTTTTATTATCCCAACTCCTCTCCCAATCCCTTTTTGCCCCTTCGGATGTTTAGTAAGTACAATAGTTTCCTATTGCAGCTATAACAAATTACCACAAATTTAGTGGTTTAAAACAACTCAAATGTTATTCCACATCTTTTGAAAAGGTCATAAGTCTAAAATAAGTCTCATGGGGTTAACATCAAAATGTCAGCATGTCTTCATTCCTCCTAGAGGCTCTAGTGGAGAATGTAGTTTCTTGACTTGTCCAGTTTGCAGATATTGTCCCCTTTTCTTGCCTGGTGGCCCCTTTCCATCACTAAAGCCAGAAATTGCATCATCCAACCTTTGCTTTCTTTCCTTTTTCTAATTCTCCTTTGATGCTTTCCACTTTCACTAATAAGATCCTTGTGATTATATTAGTCCCATCTGTATAATCCAGGGTAATTTTCCTCTGTTAAGGTCAGCTGATTAGCAACCATAATTCCATGTGCAACTTTAATCCCCCTTATTATGTAACATAACATAACACACTAACAATTTCTGTAGACGAGGTCATAGCTTGGGGGATCAATATCTGTCTCCCAGAGGGTTATTCTCTTCGATGGCTAGTTTGTACTTTTACTGTCATATATCTAAAGAAACACAATAATTCTTTAATAACATCAGTTATCTAGTCGGTGAACATGAACATTTCCTGGATTGTCCTATAGAAGTATACTTGTAAAGTTTTTGTTTTCCTTGGCAATTTGTTGTTTTTGACATTAGGAAATGGAGTCACTTCTGTAATTTTCTTTATAGTCTGGTTTTTGCTGTTTACATTCCTGTGGTATGAGTGGTATGAATTACATATTCTTCTCCTTCTTTTATTTCCCATAAATTGGTATCTAGAAGCTTGATTAGATTCATATTCAGTATTTTAAGAGAACTTCAACCAGGAATGTTGTATACCTCCACTAGGTTTTGGTTTGATATTTTTGGCAAGATGAGACAACTTCATAGGAGGCAAGTGAGTTAAGTCTAGTCAGGAGGCAGAAACCACTGAACACAGAGAATTTCATATAACTGGAAAGGTAAACAGACAACTTTCAGGTATCACAGAGTAATGACTGCAAGAAGAAGAAACACTACTATTACTTAGATAAAAGAAGGAATAGGGTAGATGTATTAACACTTAGAAAACTAAGGAGGAACTCTGAGCAGCTGAAGCTCAGACCTGGGGACAGGAAACCCTTGTACTTCTGTTTTCCAGCCCATGGATAGTGAACCAAAACTCTGAGGACGGGGGTGCCCCTGTACTGGTGTGTTTTGAGCTCAGAAGTAGCATGTATTAGTGCTTTGTTTCTTTTAATTTCCAAATAAATTTTATTATATATATCCATTAATTAGTTGATGGACATTTTGGGGTTGTGAGCACTTTTTGGCTATTACTGATACTGCTATGAATATTTATATACAAATTTTTGTGTGAGCATATGTTTTCACTTCTCTTGAGTATATTCCAGGAGTAGAAATAAGTATTTATATCATATTTTATAAATGTATAGTTATCTTTATTTGAGTTACTTGGGGTTAATTGGTTTTGGCCAGAAGAACTTAATTTGGTATTTTTTATGAGGTAAGTCCACTAACAACAGTTCCTCCAGATTTTCTTTATTTGGAAATGTCTTCATATTGTCTTCATTTTTGAAACTTATTTTTGCTGGATATAAGGTTCTTGGTCAACAGTGTATTTAAAAATTAAAATTTTGAAAAGTAGTCTCTGGAGACTACTTGATACCATTGCAAAATCAAATCTACAGTGCATATTATATTTATTTATTTATGTTGATTCAACACGGGAGGAGACAGATACCGTGTCACTCCCGAGTCGGACTGCACAGCCATTCTCTGCGGTGCAGATAGACTCTTAAGAAGCTACACCATCGTCTCTCGAGACGGACGGCTGCCGACGACGATTTATTTATTTAAATATGTTTTATTGTTTATGCTATTACAGTTGCCCCAATTTCTTT
Organism: Furipterus horrens; assembly: GCF_987537825.1. Classification (NCBI taxonomy): domain Eukaryota; kingdom Metazoa; phylum Chordata; class Mammalia; order Chiroptera; family Furipteridae; genus Furipterus; species Furipterus horrens. The sequence goes on from NW_028327177.1 coordinate 44,229,805, forward strand.
TCCCTTTGTTCCCCTCCACCCAGTGACCCCCTACTCTCTATTTGTTCCCCACCCCTTAGTCCATTGGATGTGCATATAGTTCTTCTCAACATCTTCCTATCTACTCCACTCCCTCCTACTATGCTTCTTAATTCCTGTACCATCTCCCTCCCTTTCCCCTCTTCCCTCTCCCCACTGACCTCTCCCCAATATGTTCCCCATACCTATAATTCTTTTTCCCCTCTCGCTGCCTACTTAGTTTGCCTTTGTTTCGATTTCCTAGCTTCTGTTGTTGGTTGTTTTGATACAGTTTTCATTTTAACGTTCATAGTTTTGATCCTCCTTCTTCTAAACAAGTCCCTTTAATATCTATATAATAGTGGTTTGGTTCTAATGAACTCCTTCAGTTTACTTTGTCCTGGAAGCACCTTTTCTTTCCTTCTTTTCTGAATGACAGCTTCGCTGGATAGAGTAATGGTGGTTGTAGGTTTTTGCTTTTCATTATTTTGAGTATTTCTTGCCAGTTCCTTCTTGCCTGCAGAGTCTCCTTTGAGAAATCAGCTGATAGTCGAATTGGGACCCCTTTGTACATAATTCTCTTCTTCTCTCTTGCTGCTTTTAAGGTTCTCTCTTTATCTTTAATTTTTGACAATTTGATGATAATGGGTCTTGGAGTGGTTCTCCCTGGGTCCAGTTTATCTGGAACTCTGTGTGCTTCCTGGACCTGTAAGTCTATTTCTTTCCCCAAGTTAGGGAAGTTCTGCTTCGTCATTTTTTTACATAATTTTTCAATTTCTAATTCTTCTTCTTCATCTTCTGGCAGCCCTATGATTCAGATGTTGGCCAGCTTATAGCTGTCCAATAAGTTTCTGAGCCTCTCCTCATATTCCTCACTTCTTGTTTCCTCTTTCTGCACTGGTTGACTGTTTGTTCCTTCCCTATGTTCCGATTTGTTGATTTGATCCCTGGTGTTTTTGACCTCACCACTAGTTTCGTATATGTTTTTGTTCATTTCAGCAGGACTAGCCTTCATTTCTTCCCTGACTTGTTTAAGATCTGCTGTTAGGTTTGTAAGCATTTTTATAAGCAAAGCTCTGAACTGTGCCTCAGAAAGATTTCCTATCTGCTGCTTCATTAGATTAGAAACTTGGTGTCTGGTCAGCTGTGTCACAGGGATCTCTATCATGATCTGTGCCATCCTGACAGTTTTGTGTTTACTTTTGTTTCTTGGGTGGGGCTGTCACACCTCCTACGCTATAGGGGGCAGAGCCGTGTGCTCTCATCACAACTGGGTGACACTTCTCACCACACTGTGGCATTTTCTGTGGGGGTGAGGGTACAAGATGGATTCCTGCCATTCACTCTCCACTGTGAGACCGGGAGCCCCCTCCTCCATCCCCACCCCCTCCAGGCCTCACAGTCCAAAGCAATGGGGGTCTGCCTTCCCCGGTGTTGAAATTGCAAACTGACGGGTCTGGTCTGCAGCTGGGGGTGCTCCCCAGGCACTTCTCACCTCCCCTCAAATACAGGTGTCTGTGCCTACCGCTGTCCTGCTGCCATCACCGCTGCTGCCACCACCAGCACCGCTTGACCTCTGTGCCCCCAGCTTCACCCCTCCTACCTGTGCAGACAAGCACCACTTCTTTATAACTTCTTACATTGGACTTCCATTTGTTATCTGGAACTCCTGGTTGTTTTTAGTTTTGTGGTAGTTGTATTCCTTCTTAGTTGTGGAGGGAGATGGAGGGTGTCAGTTTAGGCCTCCATCTTGGCTGGAAGTCTCCTCATCTCTATGTTTTCAAATAACCAGGCCTTGATCCTCTATCAGAATTAAAATTACAGAGTTTTTAAATGTGAAAGTATTTGATGATCTACTTTGAAGATAAGCCTAAAGTTATAAGCTAATCATATATGTGAGAAAAGTAATCACAGATGAATTATGATCAATTTTTCATTATCAGAGAAGAGACTTAGAATTTACACTAAATTCTCAAAGCCAGTTATTCTATATGTGTAGGGGTTTAAAAACAGTAAACACTTTTTTGCTGAACTGCTGATGCGTAAATCTGGGGCATATCCTATTGGTGTTCTGCAATAAAATATAAGACTTGGAGCTGTTAAAAACAACAACAACAACAACAACAAAACAATGCTCTAGTATCACTGAGGGTTTCATTAGCTCAGAGACAGAATAACTGATAGGATTTTAAAATTCACAGTCATGACTGTAAGATTTTTAGTTTCTTTGGTCCAATTATTAATTGCTATAAATTTCACTTAGATTTTTCTTTGCACTCCCTGGTCACCAGGTAAAATCTTTGGCTCTCTATCCATATGGAATCACATGGAGAAGAAGAGAAAAAGAATAAGAAAGAGTGAATTAAAACAGAAAAAGGAGGACTTCTGGCCAAGATGGAAGCTTAAATACACACGCTGTGTCTCCTCACAACTAAGAAGAAATTTACAACCAGTTCAAAACTAAAAAAAACCCAGAAAATTGAAAATACAGGGAAGTTCAGCAAAGAAATAAAGAAGAAATAATCAGCCAGAAAGGTAGGAGGGGCAGAGCTGGGACTGAGAAAAAAAGGAGCAGAGCAGCAGCTGCAGGGGTGGTGTTTGGCAGGTGCGTGGCTAGAGGTGGCAGAGCTTGTGGGAGAGTGGCAGGCAGGCTGGGCTAGCAGTGGCCATGGCAAAAAACACAGTCATAGAGTTTAAGCCTGAGAAGTGATCCCAGCCCCAAACCAGACCATGTAGCTTGTAGTTTCAGAGCCAGGGAAAATAGATCCGCATTGCTTCTGACTGTGAAAGCAAGTGGGGGTTGGGGCAGAAGAAGAAGCTGCCAGTTTAGAAGAGAAGGCAGCTTGCTTAGTACAGGAAGGGGGAGAAGTGCTTGGAAAAGCGGTGGCAACCAGCACTTTTACCTCTCCGACCCCCTCTGCCACATACATTGCCAAAATGCAGTGAAACAGTTGGTCGCCAGCACTAACAATTACCTAAGGCTCCACTCCCTATAAGGTAAGAGGTGTGACAGCCCCACCTAGATCACAGATGCAAACATAGAAAGCTGTCATGATGAGGAGACAGAGAACAGGGGCAGATCAAGTTCCCAGTGACACAACTGAGAAACGAGCAGATAACATGCTTAATGGATGAGGAGATAGAGAGCTTAACAGATGCACAGTTTAAGACATTGGTGATAAAGATGCTCACAGACTTGACAGCAAAGATTAAACAGGACAGGGAAAGAATGAAGGCTGTCCTGGCTGAAATGAAGGAAAATCCATATGAAACAAGAGGTGAAGGAAAGAAAACCAGGGTTCAAATCCACAAATTGGACTAAGGAAGAAATAAACAGTCAACCAGTACAGAAGAAGGAAATGAGAATTTTAAAAAATGAGGAGAGGCTTACAAACCTCTGGGACAGCTATAAATGTGCCAACATCCAAATCATAGGGGTTCCAGAAGGTGAAGAGGGAGAGCAAGAAATTGAAAACTTATGTGAAAAAATAATGAAGGAAAACTTCCTTAATTTGGGGGAGAAAATGGAGATATGGGTCCATGAAGCACAGAGAGTCCCAAACAAAATGGACCCAGGGAGGACTACACTAAGACACATCATAATCAAAATGCCAAAGGTTAATGATAAAGAGAGGATCTTAATAGTATCAAGAAAGAAGAGGAGAATTACCTACAAAGGGGTCCCTACAAGACTGTCAGTTGACTTCCGGCCAAGATGGAGGTGTAGACAGACACGCTGCATCTCCCTCCACAGCTAAGAAGGAATATAACTGCCTCAAAACTAGAAACAACCAGAAGTTCCAGAAAATCAAACTACATGGAAGTCCAGCAAACTTTTAAAGATATAAAGAAAAAATATTCATCCAGACAAGTAGGAGGAGCAGTGCTAGGGCGGAGAGGACGCAGTGTGGTGGCAGCAGTGGCGGGCCAGCAGAAAGCGCAGTCTCACATTTTAAAAAGTCAGGAGGGACATCTGGGGACCATTCCCCACTGGAGCAGCTCACAGTCCCAGCCTAGGGAAAATCAAGCCTCATTGCTTCTGACTGTGCAGACTAGTGGCAGTTGGGGTAGAGGCAGAAACTGCTGGTCTCAGCAGAGTCCGCTTGTTTAAAGGGCCCCCATGGTCGTAAAACGTCCGCAGACCCACCCACTCTGGGAACGACAGCCAGAGCAGCAGCTAGAAGGGCGCCAGTCCGGTGCAGAAGTGGGAGAAGTGCCTGGAAAAGGGGCGAGTGCTGGGCTGGTGGCATTGCTCCCTCTTGGAACCCTCCCCCATGATACAGCACCACAACGTGGTGAAACAGGTCACCCTGTACTGACAAATCCCTAAGGCTCTGCCCTTTACAACGTAATGGGAGCGACAGCTCTACCTGGAACATGGAGGCAAACAAACACAGGAGCCTGTCAGAATGAGAAGACAGAGAAGTATGGCCCCAAAGGGAAAACAGATCAAGGTTCCAGTGGGAGACAAGGAAATAGCCAACCTCACAGATGTGGAGATAGACAACCTAACAGATAAAGAATTTAAAACACTGGTGATAAAGGTGCTCACAGGCTTGACAGATATGCTTGAGTATGGCAAATGCATAAGAGAAGAAGTGAAAGCTATGCTAAGTAAAACAAAGGAAAATCCACACAAAACCAATGGTGAAGGGTAAGAAACCAGGGTTCAAATAAATTATTTGGAATATAAAGACGAAAGAAACAGTCAACCAGTGCAGAATGAGGAAGCAAGAATTGAAAAAAATGAGGAAAACTTCCCAAATTTTGTGAAGGAGATGGACATACAGTTCAAGAAGCACGGAGGGTTTCAGGCAAGCTGGACCCAGAGGGGACCACACCAGGATGCATCATGACTGAGATGCCAAAGGTGAAAGATAAAGACAGAGTCCTGGGGGCAGCAAGAGAGAGGCAGAGAATTGCCTACAGGAGAGTGCCTATAGGACTATCAGCTGATTTCTCAGAGGACACTTTCTAGGCAGGAAGGGAGTGGCAAGCAGTATTCAATGTGATGAAAGGCAACCTGCAACCAGGATTACTATATCCAGCAAAGCTATTATTTGGAATGGAAGGGCAGATAAAGTGCTTCCCAGACAAGGTGAAGCTAAAGGAGTTCATTAACACCAAGCCATTATTATACGAAATGTCAAAGGGACTCACTTCAGAAAAAGAAGATCAAAACTATTAACACTAAATGATAACAAACTCACAACTACCAACAACTGAATCTAAAAAATAAAAACAAAATCCAACTAAGCAAACCAGAATAGGAACAGAATCATAGGTATGAGGATCATTTGGAAGGTTATCAGCTGGGAGTGGGGAGGAGGCATAATGGGGAAATGGTGCAGGGACTAAGAAGCATAATTGGTTGGTACAAAATAGGGAGGTGGTAAGAATAATACAGGAAGGGGTGAAGCCAAAGAACTTATATGTATGACCCATGGACATGAACTAAGGGGAGAGGGATTGCTGAAGGGAAGGGGGTTACTGGACAGAGGGGAACAAAGGGGAAAAAATTGGAACTACTGTAACAACATAATCAATAAAATATACTTTAAAAAAGTAAAGAATTAAAAAAAAAAGACTGTCAGCTGATTTCTCAGAAGAAACTTTGCAAGAAGGGACTGGCAGGAAATATTCTAAGTGATGAAAAGCAAGGACCTACACCAAGATTACTCTATCCAACAAAGCAATCATTCAGAACGGGAAGGCAGGGAAAGCGCTTCCCAGACAAGGTAAAGCTGAAGGAGTTCATCAACACCAAACCATTATTATATGAAATGTTAAAGGGACTTACTTAAGAAAAAGATCAAAACTATGAACATGAAAATGAAAACAGTATCACAGCTATCAACAACAGTAGCAAGGGAATGGAAAAAAAGGCAAACTAAGCAGACAACTAGAGTGGAAATTGAATCATAGGTATGGGGAACATGTTGGGGGAGGTCACATGGGAGGGGGGGAGGGGAGGGAAGGAAATGGTGCAGAAATTAAGAAGCATAGTAGGAGGGTACAGAATGGACAGGGGGATTTTGAGAAGAGCTTTATGAATGACTCACAGACATGGACTAAGCGGGGGGATTGCTGTAAGGAGGGGGATTTGCTTCTATATATTTTAAATATTTGAATTTACACATCAGAAGGAATTTGATTTCTTTGAAGATTTAAAAAAATGGCAACTCAATGATCTGCAAATAGACTATTTCATTCAATTCAGTATATTTTACATAATTTTTTTCCTTAGTGATACAAAACTGTTTCTGGCATGGCCTGAAAACTCCCTAATCATATGTCTCCCATGGTCCTGCTATCTGTTGGAGCAGAGACTAAAGAAAGCCAGGACAGTATGATTCATGATCTCTGCAGCATTGTAAGCTTCCAGCAAAACTAGAATGACTATTACAGTGAATGGAGGGAGGCAAGAGTGTTAACGAGCAGTTGACTACTGAGGAAGTCCTGATCCCCTCTCTAGAGATCACCTTCAGCTTTGGGTTTTGGAAGTAGATTTTTCTATTATGTTCTCCACTTAGTATGCTACCATCCATACACCAAGTAGGCACTCAATGAATAAATGAATTGAAGTCCTGCCCAATCAGGATAAAACACAAGCACTCCTTCCTCTATGAAGCCTGCCTTTATCCTTAGTCAGAAACCATCTCTGATCTTTTCCTTCTCTGACCACCTATGGAGTCCTGCCATGAGCTATGTTTTTGGGGGTTGACTCTAAGGTCTTTACTAGATGTAAGGTTGTAAAAAATTGCATTTCCCATTGATGGCTTCTCCTATGTATTTTATTGCATCCCACATGTCCTTCTCATGATATCACTGATACTCCTCCTGACAAGAGATGGGTCAATTGGGGGGGCGGGTATGATCCTTCCTCTTCAATCAGGATTTGTGACTGTCCTGAATACCCAAATGGAGTATGGCTGAATGGATTCCGTGTGCTTTCTGAGGCTAGGTCACAGACAGGAGAGTTCTTTCTCCCCTCTTCCCATCCCTATGATGTTTACTCTCAGAACCCTGAGCTGATTTTGTAAGGAAGCCCAGGACTCTACTACATCAGTGACCAATGGCCAGCATCAACCACCAGATGTTTCTGAGATTCATGTAGTTATTTACATCATAAGTGGCAAGGAGAAGGTACATGATTCTGTTTATTATGATATTTTAAAAACAGAAAGCACACACAAATAACACAAATTATTTTACAAATGGACAAAGGAGACACATAAAGGTGAATTGATTTTTCTCTCAGAGTAGATAGCAAAAGAAAATTCCTAAAACTGATTGTGTGATTTCAGTCACTTATTTTACTTGTTTGAATACCTGTATTGTTCAAATTGTGATTTTTTTCTTTCACTGAGTTATTTAATTTTCAGTTATAGGATTAATGTATGGAATGAATTAAAGCAAAAAATGCACCATCTCTTCACAATTAACTACAGCGTGACAGTTGAAAGAAAAAGACAACTACCATATGATTTCACTTACATGTGGAATCTAAAAAGTAAAATACAGTAGTCCCTCTCTATGTCGCGGTTCCCTTATTGCAGCCTCATTGTACTATGGGATTAAAAAAAATTATATTTAATTATTTATCGCAAACTTTTCGCTATGTCGCGGGATTTTGCGGTACTGTATACGTATGTTGTTAAAGTTACATAGGTTTAAGAGTGTATAATAAATGTAAGGTTCCTACTTCATGGGAGTGAGGGGGTCCGGAACATAATACCCAGGATAAGTGAGGGAATACTGTACACAAACAAACATAATAGGAACAGACTCATAGATACAGGGAACAGACTGATTGTTGCCAAAGGGGAGAGGGGTTGTGGGGCTGGGTGAAAAGGGTAAGAGGATTAAGAACCAGAAGTTGGAAGCTACAAAACAGTCCCTGGGATGTAAGTACAGCACAGGAAATATAATAAAAAATATTGTAATAACTATGTATGGTGTCAGATGGGTACTGGAAACATCAGGGGATCACTTTGTAAAGTATATGGTTGTCTAACTGCTATGCTGTACACCTGAAATAATATTATTGAATGTCAACTATATTGAAAAATAAAAAAAATTAATAAAAGAATAAAATTAAGCGAAAAAGAAAAAGAAAAAGAGAAGTGAATGAATCAGGGAAGAGATGAGGAGGAGGAACCATGCTGGTCTTGATTTCTTGTAGTTATTTCAACATTATTGTTTAACTGTCAAGTTTGTGAATGGAAAATGTAATTAACAATCATTTTCCCAAGAAGCAATAACTAGAAAGATATGCCACTAAATTTCAATTAAGAAATAAAGAGAATAAAAAGGCATATTCTTACTCAATCAAATTGAGGAGTCACTAACATCCTAGCATGATTTGGAAAGTATCATGTTCTAGACTTTTCCCCCCTATGACAATGTATCAACAATAAATTCTTACATATTCCCCACCCATTCCCACATTCCCTGAACACAGTTCACTTCTGATATTCATCCCTTACCTCACATCTCCCTTTTAATTACCAACTATTGTGGATAATAGTGGAATCAATTTAGCCTTGTTTATTTACCTTTGCTACACAACTCAGATGTGAATTAGAGGAGCATCTCTTACATAGCTCTATGCTAGTTTAGCCTTCATATTATGGTACTGAAAACCCTCACCCTTTCCTCTTCATTTGGGGATAATAGAAAGCATCCTGGTTATTACATCTCCTTGCTTATGTTTCTGTGGTCATATTACTAAGAAATAAAACATACTGGTTGTGAATGCCTGGTTCTGCAGATGAGTTGAACCTAGTTGACTTAAGAGATACTTTATATAGTTTTATATTATAAATGTAAAATATATTGAACACATTGAAGCTATATCTTTTTTTTTTAATGTTTTTTATTGATTGAAGCTATATCTTGAGTCTTGCCATGAGGTTAATAAAACAACTAAAGGGGTTCATGCCATACCTTGCAAATGCTAAAGCTAGCTAGGTGTGAGTTCTGTTAATAATTATCTAAGCTTGGGAGCTGGGAAGAAAAGATGCAGGGACTGTCAGACAGTATATGAAGCTTTTCGAGTATAGAGCATTGTTACATTTTTCTCCCTCACAATGAAAAGAGAAACAAGGAGCTTATTAAGTGCTTTGTCTTTAAAGGGCTCAAAGGATTATAGATCATTCTGTTCTGCTAGAGAAATATCTTGATTTCCACTATTGCCAAATTGTTTCTTCCCAAGTGTATAGGAAAGCTTTCTGTCTTTGGGGACAGACCAGAGAAAAGTTAATCTTGCTCTGATTAAAAGGGGTTTCGAGTGCAGCAGGTAGGTGGGGTGGTAAGAAGATGCACTGTAAGAAGACTTGCAAAGGTGGCCAGGAGGTTGGGCTTCTTTCTTGGACATTTGACTTGCTCATGCTCTGTTTAAGATCCAGTTAGACACTAAGACTTTCCCCAAAGACCACCAAGAAACTAAATAAACATGTCTCCCTGGTCAGATACCAACTCAGAAGATAGAACAAATGACTGTAACTTTCCAGGCATTTTCAGTTATATCCATATAATGGAGGAAGTCACAGGGCATGAAACTCATTTGAAGACCAATATTAGAAATCAGGGGAGGGGCAGTTTCTCTTTGTCCCTTTGTCCAGACACCCAAATAAATAGATCTGTATTTTTTTATGTGCTTAGTTTTAAAGTAAAGATATATTGATTTGGCCTTGAGATGGGGTAATGGAGAATTGAAATAGGCTATCTTTTACATTTTCATGTGAACTCAGGAGTCAACTTAGTTATACTTTCATTTTTGGGAGGTACATGGAATCTTGCAGGCAATGGAAATTTATCGTATTTCATTTCTACTTACCAAATGATTCAGTATTCTTAATATCACTTTTCAAAGAAAATTTTGAATCAGGTACAAGTTTTACTATTTTTATACTGTTGCATTTTGGGGAATTTGAAATAGAGTGAAGTTTGATGTAATGCTTAAATTCAGAGCAGTGAGTGAAAATAAATAGATATAAAAGTCACCCACTGAGCATGAAAAACAGATCTGCCTAAAGTCTTTGTTTTTTTTCTATGTATAATTATGATTTTTAAAAAATTTCTAGAACTAAAAAAAAATGAATCCCCCACAAAAGAACAGCCAATTTAGCTGGAAGGAAATGAGAACTGTCGAGTGTGAATTTTATCTTTTTTTTCAGTGTCCTAAGTCACAGAATTGCATCAACTCCTCATTTCACCTTGCATCAAAAAGAGATAAATTCTCTGGGAAGCAGGTTTGTAGGGCTGCCTAGCACTATTGCAGAGCTCAACATTATAAACTTCCTTTGAATTTACATCTCAATAGTTCATTGTTAGAAGTCAGACATTCAGAGGTTGACAACAAAGTCTGCTTCCTCTGATATATACTTCTCAAGTGCATTCATATTAATCTTCAAAGAATTTTTCCAAAACCTCATTTGGAATGGAAGCTATAATTTTAAAATGGAAATTGATGAAGAACATAGTGTTTTGTAATTTGTCTATAGTTAATAATCACTTTTCTCACTACATATAGAGTATAAAACAAAACAAAAAACAACCAGACAAACATAGCTATATCAAATATAAAGAACATCCCTTTAAGCCTCTGTGGAGAGCAGGACAATAAAACAGCATTGGTCCGGTCAAGATAGCATAAAGTATATAAAACAAAATGGAGTCACTCATGTCAACTAAAAGAGCTGTCAGTCAGCCATGACACTTTGGTTCAAGAAACTACCTAAGTCACTCTAGACATATCTGGCAAGGAGACACACTTAAGATATCTGCCCACATGGTCAGAGCAGACATATCTGTCAAGTAGACACAGCTAAGATATATGTACATGTGATATCAGAATAGCCCTGCTAGCAGAGTGGGACCATCCATAGAAGGGCTCCTGGGAAATTCCACACTTGCCAGCAGGGGTGTCAGGCAAAACAGCCACGTACCATCCATAGATTCCTGGGAAAATTCCACACTTGACATCAGGGGTGCCAAGATATTTGTCGATAAGACACAGAAGGGTGGAGTACACCATTTTTAAGGCAGGATCCAGACCATTGCTGAAACAGCTGAGCTCCACACACCAGAGTGCTGCTCCACCCCACACTGATCTCCCTTGGCAACAGTCCCTAGAGTCTCCGCCCTGCTAGACTGAGGACGTCACCTATCCTGCTGCCTACCTGCTCTGGAGATACTTCATTGCAAGACGCTGACAACTCCCTTGCTCAGTGTGCTATTTCCTGGATACCTGCAGACTAAGACTCTGGGACTCCGGTTTGTTGTTATCCCCAATTGATTGGTGTGTGTGTGTGTGTATTACAATTCTCTTAGATTGTTGAAGAGTGAGTAGGTTATCAATGCATGTTGATGTTCTACTCTGAGTGAATCTGCATTCAATAAAAGCTGAGTGAATAGCATAATTACTGTGTGTGACTCTTGAGTATTCCTTGGTGCTGGGCTGCTTAGCGGGCAGCTAGCTGAGCAGGGCCTGGCTGACTTAGAGGAAAAACTATATCATGAACATATGCTTATGACAGCCTCCCCTACTCCTTCACTCTAGAGGCAGGTGGACAGTGTGAGACTGTAGTTATTTGGAAGCCTGAAGTTTCTGTTGTTTTTTAATAAAAATGTATTTTACCACTTTTAACTTTAGATCTTAGTTTTAGGAAGCATATAATAAAATCTACTGAGTCAGAATTTCTTCTCCACCTGTCTAATTCATCTGATCTTGGGAATATCCTGCAGGGTGGTTGACTTTGGTGAACCTCAGATCATGATCCTATCAAGCCCATAAGGCTACTCTGTGTGACTGTTTATAGAGAAGAGAAATGTTCCCTAAATATTTGATCTTTTTCATATACCAAACACTGATATTGTATTAAAATTACCTTTCCTCTGATTTTTATACTTGTCCTGTTGTTAACTCTTTGAGAGATATTATAGCATAGTAGTTAATAAATTAAATATTAGAGTTAACTATAGATTTGAATTCAAACTTCCATACATAATAGTTTTGTGACCTTGGACATGTTCATTCAGTTTTCCTGGAGCTCCCAAAATGGTGATATTAGTATTTATCTTATAATATTTTTGGGAAAATTAAAATTTGCATATTATCTGACACATAATGTTATATGTGACATTAGAGAAAGTTATTTTTTATCTTTGGTTCTCAATTATTTTTGAAAAAAAGCTGAAATGATTTTGCTAATATTCTACAAATTTTTTATTTATTGGGAAATCTTTGGGTTATTCTCTAGTTTTTATGTAGATTTTGATTCCAGCACAGTGGAGAAGATTGTATTCATTAATTTAATACAAAGAAAATGCTTTGGCTACTGCAATTAGATAAATATTTGTTTACCAGAGGTACATAAATCTGGTTATGTTACCAACTTTTGACTGTAGAACAGTTTTTTAACCTCTCTGAGTTTCATCTTCAAAATAGAGATAAAATCTATTCCACAAAACTATTGTAAGCATAGATGAAATAATATCTGGAAAGTACTTAAGACAGTACCTAATGTATTATTTTCATTATTATTGAGCATAAAAATTTTAAGAATTTCTGACAACTTATGTGGAGGAAAATGAGTCAGCTTGAAGAATGTAAATGATACAAAGTAGAACAGCCATTTATCACCCATAGGTTCCTGGGAAAATTCCACACTTGGCATCAGGGGTGCCAAGACATTTATCAAAAAGATCCGAAAGAATGGAGTACACCATTTTCAAGGTATAAGTGAGGCAAGATCCAGACCACTGCAGGGATATCTGATCTCTACACACCAGAGTGCTGCTCCACACCATGCTGATCTCTGTTGGCATCAAGCACTGGAGCCTCTGTGCTGCTGGACTGAGGACTTCACCTACCCTGCTGCCCACCTGGCTCCAGACATCTGTCTTTGCAAGATGCTGGCAATTCCCTTGCTCTGTGCTGTCTCCCAGACATGTAAACACTATATATACAGGTCAGAAATACTCACTGGACATTTGGAATATAGATACTATCTTAAGAAAGTCTAAGAGAAACACTACCCAGTGAACCACAGAACCAATACTAGCCAGGAAATGGCAGATTTACCCTAGGTTGTTTGCTGGGTAACTAAAATAAGCAGCATTAATCACTCCCCAAATGACCAGTAATTTTTTCTTACCTTAATGTTATTATTTTTAAAGATTTTATTTTTATTTATTTTGAGAGAAGGGAAGGGAGGGAGGTAGAGGGGGAGAGAAACATCAATGTGTGGTTGCCTCTCATGTGCCCCCAGCTAGGGACCTGGCCCACAACCCAGGCATGTCCCCTGACTGGGAATCAAACCAGCGACCTTTCAGTTCACAGGCTGGCGCTCAATCCACTGAGCCACACCAGCCAGGGCAAAATGATTATTTTAATTATATAAACAAAACATGTTTGTGAAAGTCAAGGATTCACTGGGTTGATACTAGAGGTATTTGATTAAGAAACACAAATTCCTTTGTTGACCTAGCTACTTGTTTCCTCCTGAGTTACTGAGAGACATTTAATCCCAGGGAATAATGGGCATATCAAATTATAAAGAAATATACTCTTTAGTAGTTCTAAACACCCAGAAAGAACAGCAGGAGCTGGGTTGGACCCCTTGGAGAGCAAGGCTTCTCTCAGGCTGTTTACTGTGACTGCCTGGTACCAACCAAGACACTGTTTTTTGCCCTTTTGATTTGCACCATTGTATATGTTAAGTCTTGGAACTTGCTTTCCAATGAAACAAAAAACCCATCATGGCCCTGGTTGTGGCTCAGTGCATTGAGCGCTGGGGTGTGAACCGAGGGGTTGCTGGTGGGACACATGCCTGGGTTGCAGGCCAGGTCCCCAGTTGGGGGTGTGTGAGAGGTAGCTGATGGATGTACCTCTTGCACATTGATGTTTCTCTCCCTCTCTTTCTCCCTCCCTTCCCCTCTCTCTAAAAGTAAACAAATGCAATCTTAAAAAAAAAAAAAATCCATTGTGACAAGTAAAGGAAAACAGAGATTTTCTCCTTATGGGCTCACTTAAGCTCTTGTCTTTATCTCTAAAATCTCGATAGTTTTCCTTGCAATATAGTGAAAGGGGTGGGATGGGTAGGAAAGGACTCCTAGCGCCATGTCCTCAACCTAGCCTGCTCATTAGAGGAGCTTTAAAAATATTGGCACCTGGGTCCTACTGCGGACTAACCAGAATCCCTGAGGGTCAGGCATAGGAATTTAAAGAAAAGCTTTCAAGGTGATTATGGGGTGCAGCTAAGATTAGGAGTCACCATCATAGAGGCTAACATTATTGTTACGAAAAGATGAAAAGCTATAGTCAGACAAAATTAAAAAAACAAACAAACATGATCTCACTATCCCCAAATAATGATCATTTCCATTGTGGTCAGATCTATATTTATTTTCCTATCTCTAAATCTCTATCTAGAGATATTTTTAAAGTATGAAGAATTACTTTCTGTAACCTAATACGTAGTATATATAAAGTTTCTCTTTTGCCATGACTGGTGTGACTCAGTGGGTTGGGCACTATCCCTAGTACCTAAAGGTTGCTGCTTCAATTGCTTGTCAGGGCGCACGCATGCCTGGGTAGCAGGCCAGGATGCCAGTTGGAAGTGTGCGAGAGGCAACCAATCAATGTTTCTCTCCCTCTCTTTCTTCTTCCTTTCCCTTTTCTCTAAAAATAAATAAAATCGACTTCCGGCCAAGATGGAGGCATAGACAAACACGCCGCATCTCCATCCACAACTAAGAAGGAATACAACTACTTCATTACTAGAAACAACCAGTAGTTCCAGAAACTCAAACTGCATGGAAGTCAAACAAACAAAGATATAAAGAGGAAATACTCATCCAGACAGGTAGGAGGGGCAGAGACAGGACAGAGAGGACCTCGTGTGGTGGCAGCAGCAGCCGCGGTGGTGGCAGGTTGGCAGTGTGAGAAACGCTCACAATAAAAACTGGGACACAGGACTTGAGCAGTAAAGCGAGGCCTTTATTCACGAGTCTGCAGAGCCAGGCGCACCTTCATAGCCAGGATAATGTGCGCATCAAGTAGACAAAGAAACCTTGTTTTATAGTCTTAGCTTTCCCACCCTGAAATTGCCACCCTAAAGTGATTATCTTTTCCACCCTCAAATTGCCAACCTAAAGTGATTATCTTTTCCACCCTCAAATTGCCACCCTAAAGTGATTAGCTTCCCCACCCTAACGCAATTAGCTCCCCATCCCCTCTCCTTCTTCCCCGTTTCTCCATTACTGGTTACTCTGGAGTTACAATCTAACATGGTTATCTAAATGCCCCTTCTGTGATTTGTAGATATTCCAGTGCTGTCAACTCCCCTCTCAGAGACCCTTTAATTACATTTGCCCTTTGTTATTGTTGATTTCGTACTGGTTTGGGAGTCACTATGTCCTTGTTTCTTACAGCAGAAAGCATAGCCACACATTTAAAAAAGTCAGGAGGGACACCTGGGGAGCACTCCCAGTTGCTCACCGGACATAGCAGCTCATGGTCCCAGCACTGGGGAAAATCAAGCCTCATTTCTTCTGACTGTGCAGACCAGTGAGGTTGGGGTGGAGGCAGAAACTGCCGGTCTCAGCGGAGTCTGCTTGTTTAAAGGGCCCCCATGGTCCTAGAACGTCGGCATGTTACAGAAACAGGGGAGTCCAAAAATCCCCAGAGTTTGTGGCTGGGGGATGGGGAGAAGGAAGCAGCTTTCAGAATGCCTCCATATGCCTGAGGCTGGTGGCTAGTGTCTTTCTTATGCAAAATTGCTTGGATGCTTCCAAGGCCTCAGGTAGATGGGAGAGGTCTTGAACCAGGGGGTGGTATGGAAAAAGCACACAGAGCCTACGTAAGGTTCTGTGAATGGTCAGAACTGTTTGCAACACCCACTGCGTCAGAGGACGCAGTCAGGGATATATAAGCAGCTGTGGACATTTTAGCTCTCTCTCGCTCTCATGTGCTCCCTCCATGTGGCTTGAAGAAGGGGTCTCCAGGCTGCTTTAAGAGGCTCTCACCATGCGGTTTTGAGAAGAAGAGGAGATCCATGCAGTCTGCAGGAAGAAGGCAGTTTACAAGGAGGCTGAGAATCCAGGCGGTTCTGCATTGAGAGCTGGAGGGCACCACAGCACAGAAAGGACCTCCCCAATCAGAACTGAGTGATTGGTAGCTACTGGTAAAGCTGAACTGTGTTTGGGAAGTAGGGAAACGGTGTTTCTGACCTTCCTAAGACTGGCCAGATTTGGTAGGGGGGAGGCAAGTATATGTGTTAATGGGTGTTTTAAAGAACATAAGATCTAACAGCAGAAATCTGCAAATAATCTAAATCTATGTATCTGTTAAATAAACAATTCTTTTTCTTTTCAGTAAACTCTGGTATTGAGAGTTATAATTCTGGCGGTGGGCAATCGGGCCCCTAACTAAAGAGCCCATGGGTTTGTTCTCAATTGGAGCAGCCCAGGTGTTCTGTAACACGCAGACACATCCACTCTGGAAAGGACAGCCAAGGCAACAGTGAGAGAGGCACCAGTCCGGTGCGGAAGTGGGAGAGGTGCCTGGAAAAGGGGCGAGTGCTGGGCTGGTGGCATTGTTCCCTCTCGAATCCCTCCCCCACATACAGCGCCACAACGTGGTGAAACAGGTCGCCCTGTACTGACAAATCCCTAAGGCTCCGCCCCTTACAACATAACAGAAGTGACAGCTCTACCTGGGATGTGGAGGCAAACAAACACAGGAGCCTGTCAGATGAGGGGACAGAGAAGTATGGCCCAAAAGGGAAAACAGATCAAGGTTCCAGTGGGAGAACTAAGCGACAAGGAGATAGCCAACCTCACAGATGAGGAGATAGACAACCTAACAGATGCAGAATTAAAAACACTGGTGATAAAGGTGCTCACAGGCTTGACAGATATGCTTGAGTATGGCAGATGTATAAGAGAAGAAGTGAAGGCTATGCTAAGTGAAATGAAGGAAAATCCACACAAAACCAATGGTGAAGGGAAGGAAACTGGGGTTCAAATAAATTATTTGGAACATAAAGAAGAAAAAAACAGTCAACCAGTGCAGAATGAGGAAGCAAGAATTGAAAAAAATGAGGAAAATTTCCCAAATTTTGTGAAGGAGATGGACATACAGGTCCAGGAAGCACAGAGGGTCCTGGGCAAACTGGACCCAGAGGGGACCACACCAGGACGCATCATAATTGAGATGCCAAAGGTGAAAGATAAAGACAGAGTCCTGGGGGCAGCAAGAGAGAGGCAGAGAGTTGCCTACAGGGGGGTGCCTATAGGACTATCAGCTGATTTCTCAGAGGACACTTTGCAGGCAGGAAGGGAGTGGCAAGCAGTATTCAATGTGATGAAAGGCAACCTGCAACCAGGACTACTCTATCCAGCAAGGCTATCATTTGGAATGAAAGGGCAGATGAAGTGCTTCTCAGACAAGGTAAAGTTAAAGGAATTCATCATCACCAAGCCATTATTATATGAAATGTCAAAGGGACTTACTTAAGAAAAAGAAGATCAAAACTATGAACACTAAAATGACAACAAACTCACAATTATCAACAACTGAATCTAAAAAATAAAAACAAAATCCAACTAAGCAAACCAGAATAGGAACAGAATCATAGGTATGGGGATCATTTGGAGGGTTATCAGCTGGGAGTGGGGAGAGGGAGAAATGGGGAAATGGTGCAGGGATTAAGAAGCATAATCGATTGGTACAAATAGACAGGGGGAAGTGAAGAATAATATAGGAAAGGGTGAAGCTACAGAACTTATATTCATGACCCACAGACATGAACTAAGGAGGGTGGGATTGCTGGAGGGAAAGGAGGTACTGAGCAGAGGGGAGCAAAGTGGGAAAATAAATGGAACTACCATAATAACATAATCAATAAAATATACTTTTAAAAAATAAATAAAATCCAATTTTTTCCTTTTGTAATTTGTTCTCTTTCTGAACAGGATTCTTCCCTGAAGCCATTAGCCAAGTATGGAAAACCACCTGTGACTTAGTGTGTTCAGACTGCTATAACAAAATATACAGACTAGTTATAAAAAACAAGCATTAATTTCTCACAGTCTGAGGCTTGAAGTCTGAGGTCAGAGTGCCAGTTTGGTTGCATGAGGTACTTCTTCCTGGTCCATGGCCAGCTCCTCCTTGCTGTATCTTCACATGGTGGAAGGGGTTAAGGATCTCTGGCATCTCTTTCATAAGAGTACTAATCTCATTAATGAGGGTTCTACTATGACCTAAGCACCTCCCGAAAGTCCCATCTGCTAATACCATCCTCTTTCATGGTTAGAATATCAACATATACATTGGGGGGGGGGGTAGGTGAGGGGGACACAAACATTCAGAACATATCAACCTCTCAAACATGTTGCTTTCTACTTAAATTCTTCCCTCATCTTTTCCTTTGTTGTAGAATGTGTTGCCACCAGGCAGCAGCTGGAGTTTCAGTTCTTTGATATTCACAGGTCCACATTTCCTCCAGACATTTCAGGTCCCCATGCTGTGGCCATGTGATTGGTTTCCTCAAGGAGCAGAGACAATCTTTTTACTACATCACATACTTAACTAATAAACCCTTTCTTTAGAAATCCTGCAGCTCTGTAACTGTGGTGTTTTCAAAACCAAAGTAGTCTTCCATTTTGTCTAAAATATGAGATGAAGATAGATCCACCTCCTCTGGATAAAATAAATGTCTTTTAAAATACTTGGGAGTGCCTTGTTCTTCAGTTCTCTTATAGAAAATAATTGCCTGGAGAAAAAAAAAGGTATGAATGTGATCACTCAAGAAAGGCTCTCTGTTTTTCCTCTCCACAATGCTCGTGGGACAGATTTGGTATTTCTCCACTTAAATTTCATTCCATTTTTCTTCCACAATGCAGACAAAAATCTCCATTCACGCTGTTGAGGAATCTGTATTGAAGTACCCATGTTACAACAAAGCAAAGCTCTAGCGTAGCTTGGAGTCTGCACTGGGACCCTGGGAAGGATGTGACTGCCTTCTTGAATTAGGAAAGGTGTCAGGGAGGAGGGCAAATCTGAGTTTGGGCCTGAAATGAATTTTAGCATCAGAGTACCGAAGACTTGGGGGCAATGCATGTGTAAACGGTGGTAGGAGAGGACCAAAATCAGGATTTCTGGATGCAAGGATAGAGAGCCCCATGGTGGTTTTGGTCAGACCATCTCCATAAAAGGCAGTTGTGAGAGATGTGGTTGTGAGAGAAGATGGTGGACAGACCTCTAAAGACTCCCACTGCCTAGCAAAGGAGAGTGAGTGCTTTCTTCTGCGGGTGCTGGGAAGCCATTGAAGAATTATGAAAAAGAGTGTGGTAAGAGAACGGTCCTTCAGAGAAATGAATCCAGGAGCTATAGTAGGATGGTTTGGGGGAAGAGATGATGGACGGGTGATTACAGAGCTGCTTTTTTGGTTCAGGCATTAAGAATTGAGGGACTTACCCTGGCCATTGTGGCTCAGTTGGTTGGAGTGCTGTGTTTGTCACAAAAAGGTTGCAGGTTTGATCCCCAGTCAGGGCATGTACCTAGGTTGTGGGTTTGATCCCTGGTTGAGGTGCATGTGGGAGGCAATCAATTGATGTTTCTCTCATACTGATGCTTCTCTCTCTCCCCCCAACTCCTTTCTCTGTCTCTCTGTCTCTTTATAAAAGCAATGAGAAAATGTCCTTAGGTGAGGATTCAAAAAAAAGAAAGAAAAGAAAAAAAAGAATTGAAGGATGAAACTAGTAAAGGCACAGTGGGAATGGTGAGGTGGGGATGGATGTGGAAAAACACTGTAAATGTCATTTTAGGATGAAGTAATTAGGTGGGATTGGCATGAGACACAAAGAGGAAAAGAGCAAGGTGAAGCCAAAGTTATAAGCCTGGACAACTGCAAGAATGGTGATCCCATAAACAGAAACCAGGAATGCAGGGGGGTTTGGGAGTTAGATAATCAAGAGGAAGACTATAGATACTACAGACAGAGCTTTACAAGGATTTTAGTTTAAAACAGCAATGACAACAAAAGTTCAACAAAGTTTGAAATGTCAAACCCTGAAGAGAAGAGGGTTTACATGCCACAGAGACTTGTGAAGCATGAATAATTAGACAATGCCCATCTTGCCACACTTGGAAGGGAGGCAGGTAAACTTCCTAGACACTCTCTCAGGAAATTGTGTTTGTAGCTTCTTACATGATCATCAAATACTGATTTTCTGGCAAGGAATTTCCATGCCAAATAAAGAGGACCTTGTGTTTACTATTACAACCAAGTAAAAATATATGCTGAACAAGGCAGTTTTTAAAGTTTAAAAAAAGTACACTGAAACACCCTTTACCGAGTGCTATTACATTTTAATAGCACTACTTACTTCTGAATAAGGGTTAATTTTTTCCACTGGGGCAGCTTTTATTACAAAACAATTAATTTTCTTTCTCCCACTTGCAGGTGTCCCAGAGGTCTTAATTAGAACCCAACAAAGCTGCTATAGAAAGTATATAGATTGTATTATTTTAAATGTTTTCTTAAAGTTTATTTGAAAAATATCATGGGAAAAAATTGTACTGACATATCAGGTAGCTTTTCTAAAAAAAAAAAGTTTTATTGATTATGCTGTTACAGTTGTCCCAATTTCTTTTCCCTCTGCTCCTCTCCACCCAGTGACCCCCCTCCCTCCAGTTGTCCCCCCCATTTAGTCCATGTCCATTGGTTGTGCATATAGTTCTTCTCAACATCTTCCTGTCTACTCCATTCCCTTCTACTATGCTTCTTAATTCCTGCATCATCTCCCTCCCTTTTCACTTCCCCCTCCCTACTGATCTCTCCCCAATATGTTCCCCATACCTATAATTCTTTTCCCCCTCTCGCTGCCTACTTAGTTTGCCTTTGTTTCAATTCCCTAGCTTCTGTTGTTGGTTGTTTTGATACAGTTTTCATTTTAATGTTCATAGTTTTGATCCTCCTCCTTCTAAACCAGTCCCTTTAATATCTATATAACAGTGGTTTGGATCTAATGAACTCCTTCAGTTTACTTTGTCCTGGAAGCACCTTTTCTTTCCTTCTTTTCTGAATGACAGCTTCGCTGGATAGAGTAATGGTGGTTGTAGGTTTTTGCTTTTCATTATTTTGAGTATTTCTTGCCAGTTCCTTCTTGCCTGCAGAGTCTCCTTTGAGAAATCAGCTGATAGTCGAATTGGGACCCCTTTGTACATAATTCTCTTCTTCTCTCTTGCTGCTTTTAAGGTTCTCTCTTTATCTTTAATTTTTGACAATTTGATGATAATGGGTCTTGGAGTGGTTCTCCCTGGGTCCAGTTTATCTGGAACTCTGTGTGCTTCCTGGACCTGTAAGTCTATTTCCTTCCCCAAGTTAGGGAAGTTCTGCTTCGTTATTTTTTTACATAATTTTTCAATTTCTAATTCTTCTTCTTCATCTTCTGGCAACCCTATAATTCAGATGTTGGCTCACTTATAGCTATCCGATAAGTTTCTGAGCCTCTCCTCATTTTCCTCACTTTTTGTTTCCTCTTTCTGCTCTGGTTGACTGTTTGTTCCTTCCCTATGTTCTGATTTGTTAATTTGATACCCGGTTTTCCTCTCCTCACCACTTGTCTTGTATGTGTTTTCATTCATTTCAGCAGGACTAGCCTTCATTCTTTCCTTGTGTTGTTCAAGATCTTTTGTTAATTCTGTAAGCTGCCTTATGACGATAGCTCTGAACTGAGCCTCAGAAAGATGATCTATTTGTTTGTCGGTTAATTCATGTATTTGCTGTCTGGTCAGCTGTGTGATTGGGATCTCAATCATGATTCCTGCCATTCTGACCATGTTTGTTTATCTTTCCTTCTTGGGTGGGGCTGTCACCCCTCCTACGCTATTGAGGGCAGAGCCCTGTGCACTCATCACTAATGGGTGACTTTTCTCACCACACTGTGGCGCTTTGTGAGGGCGGGGGTCCAAGATGGATTCCTTCCATTCAC
Organism: Furipterus horrens; assembly: GCF_987537825.1. Lineage (NCBI taxonomy): Eukaryota > Metazoa > Chordata > Mammalia > Chiroptera > Furipteridae > Furipterus > Furipterus horrens. The sequence continues at coordinate 44,251,810 of NW_028327177.1, forward strand.
TCTCTGCTGAGAGACTGGGAGTCTCCTCCTCTGTCCCCACGCCCTCTGGGCCTCACAGTCTGAGGCAATGGGGGTCTGCCTTCCCTGGCATTGGAATCATGAGCGGATGGGTTTAGTCTGAAGCCAGGTATGGTCCCTGGGCGCTTCTCTCCTCCCCTTAAATATGGGTGTCTGTGTTTACCGGGTCCTGCCGCTCATCACTGCAAGCCGCCAGCACAGCTTGATCTCTCTGCCCCAGTTTCACCCCTCCTACCCATCCGGATGAGCACCCCTTGTTTATAACTTCATATGTTGGACCTCTATGTAGTTTTATTTTCTGGAACTTCTCGTTATTTCTAGTTTTGCGGTAGTTGTAGTCCTTCTTAGTTGTGGAGGGAGATGGAGTGTGTCAGCCTAGGCCTCCATCTTGACCGGAAGTTCTCAGGTAATTTTAACATTAGGCTGTTTTTATAGTTCTCTTTCTAGAGTACTCATTAACAGTTTTTGGGCATATGTATAGTTATATACTTAACACCTTAACTGGGGCTTCACATAATTTGCAAAAGACGTTATTGGTTCAGCACATGTTTGTATGCTCTGTTCAGTACTTTACATAAGTTATTTCCTTTGTCTCTATAGCAACTCACTGAAGTAGGTACTGTTATTAGTGTCTATCTTCATTTTGAGGGCTTCTGTATTTGTGAATTCACCTACTTGCTAAAATCTATTTGTAACTCTGCCATTCATACTTGTGGCATTTTTAGTCATTGCTGGACATGCACCTGTGTAGAGCATTGAAAATTTCAAGTTGATCCATGCACATGTGCCCAGACGAGCTCAAATGAGGCTACATCATGGCCTCTTGTTTCAGCTTTCACTCTGTAAACAAGTATTACTTTTGAGATCTATTTAGTGCTACACTTTCTGCATTTCTTTTTGTCTTATATTGATGATATTATTGTTTAAAAAGGCCTCCAAGCTAGTATTCTTCTTCCTAGGAACAAAAAGCTGTGATGTGCCTTACAGAGAAAATAGGTGTGTTAGACATAGTATTTATGTATTTGTGTGTATGTACGAATGTATTTCTACCCTATTATTTTGTATTTTCCCCAAACTTTTCTAGATTCATTTTTCTATTCATTTCTCTATTATTTTTTCTTATTTGTTCTTTCTCCTTTGCTAGTTTGCAAATTATGCCTTGTTTGCTATTTTTAGTGGTTACACTAGACATTTTAATATACATATTTTATTTGTCGAAGTCTAAGTTTAATCAATATATTTAATTTTTTAAAGAAATAAAACAAGGATGTTAGAGCTAATTGTAATCTCCCCTCTCCTAGAAAATAGAAAGAAAATAGCTGTGTTAGAAAAGCTTTGTTCAAGCATGAGTGATAGTGCTGTTAGTTTATTACAAGTTCACTGTAAATGATTCAATAATATATATGTTAAATAAAGTGCCTTCTAGACACACACATACAACAAGGTTATGTACTGATGGATTGAGGAAAATATTGTAACCAGAGGCTCCCTGGAACCTAACCCTGTATTTTCCTTAGGGGCAACGATTCCACTGAAGTGTTCACTAGTTCAGTGTTTGCAGTGACTTTGTAGACCATAACTATAGTGAGTACGAAAATCAGCTGATATCTCCATTTCCTCTACTGGAAAAGGGAGGCCTTAAGTCACGTGCCTGAGGGCTTTTTGTCCTTAAGTGGAAGAGCCCAGATTCGGCTGGTTCAGTTTGATGACTTCAGTGCTCTGCTGTCTCCAAAAGTCTAGTTTAAAATTGTTCTCTGCTCCTTCCATTGGTCTGTTGTTTGTATTTTCTACTTCAGGCATTTGCGCGTTCTAAGGAATGTGTCTTCTGTTTTGAGGTTGACGTGTCTCACTTCCTGTCTGCTCTGGTTGCATAGGAATTTGGGGCTGGTCCTTCAGAATAGACCAGTTATCAGGATTCTGGACTTCCTGGCTGTCATGTCATCCACTCTCCTAAGTCCACAGGTTGAGTGCCTACAGCACCCGGAAGTGTGGCAAGGATGTTGGGGGCAGAGGGAAAGTCAATGCATGTGCAAGATCAAAGAAATTGTCAACCTGTGTTTTTATCCTCGAAATTCTGAGCACAGCCCCTGCAGGTTGAAACCTGGTGTTATTACTTACATTTTATTCCTGGGCCATCATGCTGTACCTTGGCTCTTTGCTTGAATCCACCAACAACGTTAAATACTCATCCAAAACTTCCTGAAAAATTTATCTGTTTTCAATCACTTAAGGGAATTGAATCATTATAATTTGTTAGCACAAAAGTGTTAGCAATAGCAAACATTTCTGTCTAATACAATATAAAGTCAATACTCACCTTAAATTGCAAGCCTTTGTTCTCCCAGAGCTCTGAACTTCCAAAGGTTGATATCTGCACTCCCAAATTTACTTCATTATTTTGTAAGGTTTTTTTTTTCCTGAATAGAAAACTAACACATACTTCTTGCAGATTGTTTGGAAAATGTAGAAAAGCAAAGAGAAAGCTATAGGAGGCCGTTGTTAGTTCCATCATTACATACAATCCTTTCAGTGTGTGGGTCCATTCAGTCCTTTCTCCTTTAGAGTTTAGAAAGTTCAAAATGTTGCATTTCAAGCCTTTCCATTTAATGTTGTAAGATAAATATTTTATCATTTAGTTAGATATAGTTCGTCGTCGGCAGCCGTCCGTCTCGAGAGACGATGGTGTAGCTTCTTAAGAGTCTATCTGCACCGCCGAGAATGGCTGTGCAGTCCGACTCGGGAGGGACACGGTATCTGTCTCCTCCCGTGTTGAATCGACATCTTGCGATGACGCTGGAGTGTCCTTTCCAGTGAAGCTGAAGCTACAGAGCCTGGGCAGGGTGATATGGAGGGTCTGCTGTTGCCCATGCAGCAGACCCCCCCTCTCTTCGCAGCTGAAGGGTCCAAGGGAAAGACGGAGTCAATACAGCTTGGCTTCAGGTGCGCCGCAGGAGTTGCCGGTGTTGACTACAACGTCAAACCGCCTTAGGGACTCCGGCTCCGGATTTTCTGTCGGGGTTTACTCCCTTAGCCTTTCCCCTGAAGAGGTATGCCGCAAGGCAGCGGAGGTTTTTTGGAGTCAGAGTTTTCCTTCTCTGTTATGTATACATATTTAAATATATTTTATCTATATTTCATGATTGTGTAGTCATATTTCAGTCTTACTGGAAGCTAGATGTTTAAGTGGCAGTTTTCAACAGTGAGAGCCCTCAGATTGAGAAATAGTGAATAATTAGGTAATATGAGGAACTTTGGGATTCAAGTCCTCTCTTTCTATGTTCCTCTCAATTCCCTAAGAGTCTGCTCAGTGTTGCCTTCTTCCATGAAACCTTTATAATTATTCTAGCTCTTATTGGCCTGGGACAACATTTAGGTTCTGTACTCTATTATGTGCTTTCATTAACATTAATCTGTATCACGTTTGGGAGCCATGGCAGGAGCATTAGACTGTTAGGAGCAGTTTAACTCGTGACTTTGCCGTATGATTTTTGTCTAGTTCTTGGGACAGAAACAATTATAGTCAATAAATGTTATTTTCAAAAGTTTTTAAAAGCCCCCTCAGGCACTTTATTATAACATTTTAAGCATAAACCTTAATATTTTCCAGAGTTAGATATAGTTAATACTATAAAATGGTAGCAAATATTCTAGTGTGTGGTTTCACCACAAAGTAAAGATTATATAAAGCTGTATATTCAGGACTTCTGCTTATTTTTTATATTACAAAACAACTCTATAATAAGATTCCTTGTAGCTAAATCCTTGCACAAATCTCTAGTTATTTTCTTTGGAAAAATTATTAGAAATGAAATTGGTAGATCAACAATATGCACATTTTTTGAGGCCTTTGAAGGACTTGCACCCCGCTGCTGTGTAAATACTGGTTAGGATCCCAACATCTTTCCCTCTTTAACTAAATTTTCTGCATGCCAGCAAACATATTAGTGGTATGGTAGGCAGGGTGAGGCTTAGAGAAATCTACTTCAAGGACTGTGTGTTGAAGAAAAATTACTACTTTTAAAATCTTCCAAGTATTGATGGCAGAAAGATAGGGGTCAATTAGAACCAGACTGACTGTGTCTGGGGTGGGGGGATGCTCTATTCGGTAGCTGTCAGAAGGGGATCATTTTTCCTTCTGCAAGTTCCAGACCATCCTGACTTAGGATGTGTATTTGAACTTGCCTGGAATAGTAGCTGTAATGGGATGGTCACTTTTGAATACCTTATACTAATTTTCTACTCAGAACTTGCCACCTCTCCTTTAACTGGCCAAATTTCCTAACAACTCGTTTGGAGCTTGGAACAAAGTAGCTTTTGGAGGTGTAGTTGCAGGGTAGAGCTCCATTGGGTGAGTTCTCTTTAGTGATGAAATAGAATCATTTAGTAGATAAAGTCTCTATCTGCATCTGCAAGTATGTATTTTTATTTCTTTTTTTTAAAGTATATTTTATTGATGTATTTTTATTTCTTGAAAAAACAACTTTGTGCCATCAGTGTACAATATCATTGGTTAACTTGTGACCATTATGCCTAGAGAACACCACCACCACATAAATCTTTCTGCTAACAGAGTAATTAATGATAACTCTTAGGAAAGGACAGTGTTATCTGCATCTAGCAATAGAAAAACAGTCTGGCACATTCAACTGCCCCTCCCATGGTGTGAGAGTGAAATGAATTAGATGCAATAAAACATTACATATGGTTTATATGTTAGATAAAAATTTCCTTGTGAGACCTGAACAAATCAGATGGCAGAGTGCAATAGCATTCTTTCTTTTTCACTAAGGAAACTTTTATTGTGCATAGTTTCAGTTTACTCATGCCCAAATTTGTCACAATGGCAAGAGTTTGGTCTTGACTTTGTCTTTTAATTAGCTTATGGTAGCAACGAATGGTATTTAGTCTGGAAGTGGTGCTTGCACAAAAACTCTTCCATTGGCAAGAAATCAGATGCTACTTGTCAGAGCTGGCAAAAGCATCTGGTGGGCTGTTTGTGTTTGAGGCCCGTACCTCCATTTCTGGTACACTTTCTTCACTTTCCATCCTTCTCACTTTCTCTTTTGTAACCTCACAGAGAAAAAGGATCTGCTAAACAAATATTCATTTTGATGATAAAAATGTATGTTATTTCTCCTAGAAATATTTTAATTTTAAAGCCCACAAGAAGGAGGATATTTTTAACAAAAAAATTAATTAATTTTTAGTGTGTGATTCAGTGCCATTGCACTACATATGTACTTTAATGCCATTGTGATATATAGGCATATGTTTATAGTGATATATATTGATTTTGTTGGTAAGAGGGTGAGAAATGTCTGAATCAAGAGCAGAAAAATATATCTCGGTAATATAGTTGTTTTTATTAGGCCCAAGGGATTGTTAATTAATCTGACAAATTGTCAATTTAAACAGCTATGTGGTTGGTGGGGGATTAATTCCTTTTTCATTTATAGTTTTGTATGTCCCATCCATTCTGCTACTATTACAGGAGCAGAATTTAGAAGCTATAAAGATTGGATTACTATTAAAATCACTGACTGTTTTCTTACATTTTTAACTTTTTTTTTCATGGTTTATTTCAGCAAATTTCTGCTTGATTTTACTGGGACTATTTCCATAGCTCATTGTTTTTTTTTTTTTTTTGAACTAGGAAAAAATTGCTACGATTCCTATTCACTACTGGAACATATAGGGCTTTAAAAGTGATAAACAAGATAAATATATCTGTTCCTCTATTTACACTCCAGCTCCTCCTATTCTTTTAGAATTCAGATTTCTTTTTTAGTTACAAATATCTATTCACAGAAGGAAAAATATTTTTTAAAGAACTATATTCAAATAAACAGAAGTTTTTCTAGTGTGATTTTATGGTACATACCTTTTAAATGATTTAATGTGCTTTTATTAAGAAGAAAATTTTACTTTATATTTTTGGTAATAGTATACATTTCAATCTACAGGAAATATTATATGTCTTTTTTTTGTTTAATGGAGTACAGTATTCCCTCATTTATTGTGGGTATTACTTCTAGACTCCCCTGCATAGGCAAAAATCTGTGAAGTAGGAACCTTACATTTATTTTAGTATTTGTATATATTTTAAGCCTTCATAAACCCTTCCCACACTCTTATAAACCATTCCCAGTCCCTTATTAACCTTTCCCACTCCCTTATTAACCTTTTCCACACTTTTATAAACACTACCTATGTTCTTAAACACGTTTTACACTCTTAAGCCTATGTAACTTTAACAACATACGTATAACAGTACCTCAAAATCCCTCGATATAGCAAAAAATCTGTGATAAATAATTAAATATAATATATATTTTTAAAGTATATTTTATTGATTATGTTGTTACAGTAGTTCCAATTTTTCCCCCTTTGCTCCCCTCCGCCCAGTATCCCCCTTCCCTCCAGTAATCCCACTCCCCTTAGTTCATGTCCATGGGTTGTGCATATAAGTTCTTTGGTTTCACCCTTTCCTATATTATTCTTAACTTCCCCCTGCCTATTTTGTACCAACCGATTATGCTTCTTAATCCCTGCACCATATCCCCATTTCTCCCTCTCCCCACTCCCAGCTGATAACCCTCCAAATGATCCCCATACCTATGATTCTGTTCCTATTCTGGTTTGCTTAGTTGGATTTTGTTTTTATTTTTTAGATTCAGTTGTTGATAATTGTGAGTTTGTTGTCATTTTAGTGTTCATAGTTTTGATCATCTTTTTCTTAAGTAAGTCCCTTTGACATTTCATATAATAATGGCTTGGTGATGATGAATTCTTTTAACTTTACCTTGTCTGAGAAGCACTTCATCTGCCCTTCCATTCCAAATGATAGCCTTGCTGGATAGAGTAGTCCTGGTTGCAGGTTGCCTTTCATCACATTGAATACTGCTTGCCACTCCCTTCCTGCCTGCAAAGTGTCCTCTGAGAAATCAGCTGATAGTCCTATAGGCACCCTCCTGTAGGCAACTCTCTGCCTCTCTCTTGCTGCCCCCAGGACTCTGTCTTTATCTTTCACCTTTGGCATCTCAATCATGATGCGTCCTGGTGTGGTCCCCTCTGGGTCCAGCTTGCCCGGGACCCTCTGTGCTTCCTGGACCTGTATGTCCATCTCCTTCACAAAATTTGGGAAGTTTTCCTCATTTTTTTCAATTCTTGCTTCCTCATTCTGCACTGGTTGACTGTTTTTTTCTTCTTTATGTACCAAATAATTTATTTGAACCCCAGTTTCCTTCCCTTCACCATTGGTTTTGTGTGGATTTTCCCTTGTTTCACTTAGCATAGTTTTCACTTCTCTTATGCATTTGCCATACTCAAGCATATCTGTCAAGCCTGTGAGCACCTTTATCACCAGTGTTTTTAATTCTGCACCTGTTAGGTTGTCTATCTCCTCATCTGTGAGGTTGGCTATCTCCTTGTCGCTTAGTTCTCCCACTGGAACCTTGATCCATTTCCCCTTTTGGGCCATACTTCTCTGTCTCCTCATTCTGACAGGCTCCTGTGTTTGTTTGCCTCTGCATTTCAGGTAGAACTGTCACTCATGTTATAAGGGATGGAACCTTAGGGATTGATCTGTACAGGGCTACCTGTTTCACCAGCTTGTGGCGCTATATATTGGGGAGGGGTTCGAGAAGGAACAATGCTGCCCACCCAGCACTCGCCCCTTTTCCAGGCACTTCTCCCACTTCCGCACCAGACTGGCATCCCTCTAGATGCTGCCCTGGCCATCATTCCCAGAGTGGGTGGGTCTGCGGATGTTCTAGGACTGTGGAGGCTCTTTAAACAAGTGGACTCTGCTGAGAGACCCACAGTTTCTGCCTCTGCCCCAACCCCCACTAGTATGCACAGTCAGAAGAAATGAGACTTGATTTTCCCCGGTGCTGGGATCGTGAGCTGCGAGATCCAGTGAGAAGCTGGGAATGCTCCGCAGGTGTTTCTCCTGACTTTTTAAAACATGTGATTGCACTATCCTCTGGCCTGCTGCTACTGCCGCTGCTGCTGCCGCTGCCACCGCTGCAGCCGCTGCCGCCAACACACCACATCCTTTCTGCCCTGGCCCCAGCCCTCTTACCTGTCTGGATGAGTATTTCTTTTTTACATCTTTGTTTGCTGGACTTCCATGTAGTTTGATTTTCTGGAACTTTTGGTTGTTTATAGTTTTGAGTTAGTTGTATTCCTTCTTAGTTGTGGAGGGAGATGCAGTGTGTCTGTCTATGCCTTCATCTTGGCCTGAAGTTCTCTAAATATATTTTTTAAAAATCCAGCGATACAGTGAGGCCACGATAAGTGAACCATGATATAGAGAGGGACTACTGTATACTTTCAAAAATAATGAAAAATAACTTTTTTCTTTCAGGATAGTTGCTAGTATATACTGTATAGAAAGCTCCATATACAAGTATTTTTTTGCATTTTGTTACCCAATTTTTAATGCCTACTTTATTTTAGTGTACCAGGAGCTTCTTTTGGGTGAATCAAGCTTTAAGGGTTTAATAAAAAACATGAAAAAATAGTTCAGTACCACAGAAGATAATGTGTCTTGTAGCTTTTGTTGAGTTTACCTACCACAATTTAGTAGCTAAAATATAGGTAAGGTAATAAATATCATGCAACAAGACAAGACTCAGATCAAAGCCTTAGATTCTTAGGCTGTTTGTGACGAATTCATTTATTTTTTTGTGTTCCATCAACTGTTGTTCTGATGTTTTAATTTCTTTCATTCATTTTCTCCAAATATGAATAGCATTTATCCAGAGGGTTCCATTAACACATTGGTATTCCGCTGTTTTCTAAAATGGATCATAGCATTTACAAAGGACATTACACCACTGCCATGACCACCATCACCACTAATGTCAACAACCTGATTCTGGCTGGAGTTGAAGTAAATTCATTTTTGTGTGGTTTATAGAGCTAAGGTGGAGTGACGATGTATGTCCCAGTCCTGCTGTGGTTTGTTACAGACATGGATCCCCAGAGGACTGGACTTGCAGCACTTCAAAATGGGTCAGGTCAAGCAAATTAATGGTTAATTAGTAAAAGAAGTACTACATTGAAATGGATGGAAAACTCATTGGAAATTGTTCCTGGAACTGTTCAAGTAAAAAGCTATGCTCTGTTTAGAAAAAGACTAAGTGCTGATCGAATATCAGTCCCTGAGGGATTAGGGCCTTACTTTGTATCTCCCCCACACCAAAAAAAAAAAAAAAAAAAAAAAAAAAAAAAAGATTAAGAAAAGTATATGATGGGATTTATGGAGAAAGCATATACAATACCTTTCATTTAGTGAGAAAATAAAATGAATGTTGATATGTGAATTTCTTATAATATGTACTCAACCAATTAATAGTTACCATTTTCATGCTTATACCCCCAGGATGTGCATTTATCAATCCAAGAAGTGTATCATGAGTAGCTACCATGTGTCTGGCATTGGGATAACCATTGGAGAGAAAAGGTGAATGAAATTTTTCATGTTGAAGGAGCACCTAGCCCTGTGGGAAGACCTCCCATAAATAACTATGGAAATTAAAAGATGCATTAAAATTGCTGTATCATGATTGGCTAACTCTGTCATGGACTAACTTCAGCTTGGGGAGAGTTGGGAAGAACTTTGCAAAAGAGGTGACATTTGTTGGAGCTTACTCTTGAAGAATGAGTAGGAGTTGGCCAGATAGAAGAGAGAATAAGCATAACAGGCAAAGTGAACAGCATGTTCAAGGCGTAAATCAGAGCATCTTAAAGTCTGTCAGAAGTGCCTGGGGTGCCCTGGTTGCTGTGGCTCAGTGGATTCAGTGTTGGCCTGTGAACCAAGTGTCGCTGGTTCAATACCCAGTCAGGGCACATGACTAAGTTGCATGTCAGGTCCCCAGTTGGGGGCATGTGAGAGGCAACCACACAGTGATGTTTCTCTCCCTCTCTTCTCCTTTCCCCTCTCTCTAAATATAGATAGATGATAGATAGATAGATAGATAGATAGATGATAAATAGATAAATAAATAAAATTGTTAAAAAAGAAAAAAGAAGTGCCTGAGGTACTTTCTCAATGCAGATTCCTGGGCTCATGCAGACATATTTGGAATCAGAAGTTGTTGGCGGGGCCTGAGGATTTACATTTCCTCAAGCACTCAAATGTGTTTTTATGCACTCTATAGTTTGAGAGCCATTGCCATGGAGAAGAGCCAAGAATTTCTGGATTCTCCCTGAAAAAAACCAGTCCTGCAGAGGAATGCAGAGTCTTCAGGCATTTCAGGGGATGTGGTAGACTGAGTGGTTGCCATATCTGTGAAATTTTTAGGGGTTCAGGGATGTGCCAGGACATCTCCTCCAAAGTGCTGCATCTTGCCCTTTGTACCAAAAAGAAGGGATCACGATGCCTATTGGGTCTCTTTGGGTTCTGGAAGCAGCCTATTACACAGCTGGGAATACTTCTCCAGCTCTAACACTGAGTAGATCAACAGCTATGTACCAGCTTTGAATGTGGCCAGAGTAGCAAAGGTCTCTGCAGCAGGAGTGGGGAAAGATGCTGTGTGGAATTTGAGGCAGAACTTGTGGGAGAATTACAAATCAGACTCCTGGAGTTCTGGGATAATGCCATTTCACCAGCAGCACAGAATTAGAAGCCTTTTGAAAAACATCTCCTGGAGTGTAACTGGGCTCTGGCAGAGACAGAATGATGGACCATGGAACTCCAAGTGACAATTCAGCTGGATCTGTTCATCATGAACTGGGAAGATCCATTAGGTCATATGGTCAGGCTGATGTAGCAATAAGCATCAGAAGATGAAATGGGTACATCCAGGACTAAGCACAGGCAAATGACAGGAGCAGCTAGTCCAAATCCCATGGCACCCACAACTGTTGTACAGCCTTCCCTAAGCTTCCACCTATGACTGTATAGAAGATCTCATGGGATGGGGAAAAGCCCGAGCTTCCTTTACAGAGTGTGAGCTTGGTATGTAGGGCAAACTGCAAATGGATGGCAGCTGTGCAGCGTGCTCACGCAGAGGTGGCCTTGATAGAGGGTGGTGAGAGAAAATCCTCCCAATGGGCAATGTACCGGGTCACCCACTTTATAACGAAAGGAAGTGGCCCCATGGTTAGAAAATAATGAGAATCATGGGAAATAGTAAATGCTTTGACCAGCTGGTTAGGGGTCTGAAGGAAAAAGATTGGAAAAGCAAAGGTGCATGTGGATGGATATGTGGAGTGGCCTGAAGGTGAAGAACTCAGCACCCGTGAGAGAGTGTCCACAGAAGAAGCACTCAACAACTGAGCAGTCAGAATGACCCAGCTAGTTGATGTCAGCCAACCTTTGTTATTAATCACCCTAGTGCTGACATATGAACCCAGGAATGTAGTGGCTATGGTGACCACACATGGTTGGGCCCAATAGCATGGATTCCACTTACCAAGATCATCTGGCTCACAAATGAACAGTGTGAGAACTTCCATCTTCCAGGTCCCCTTGCCCCCACTCCCTGAGCCAAGCTAGCTTCAGTCAATACCAAAGGGGCCTCAGATTTACTCAGAGTAGCTTCTTGAAAAATATGAGGAATGGTTCGGATTGTTCACTTTGGATATATTACCACAATTCTTAGAATTCTTAAAACTTTTCACTTTTTGAGCTTCTAAGCTCCTGGTAGAAATATGACTTGGTAGAAAAATATTCTTTTAGTTGTCTTTAGACCAGCGATTCTTAACCTTTTTCATTTCATGGCACACATAAACTAATCGTTAAAATTCTGTGGCAAACGAAAATATATATTTTTGTTGATCTGATAAAAAATAAATATAATTTTGATTCGTTCACACCAGATGCCTATTGTTGTGTTGGCTGTAGTCATTTTTTAAAAATTTGTCAATCTAAGGGAAAAGAGGTCAATGCCCCTAACTAAATAGTCAGGTATTGCACATTTTAAAAATTCTTGTGGCACACTGGTTGAAAACCGCTGCTTAAGATAGTCTACAGATTGACATTTATTGAAGAAGTCAGTTTTTTAAAAATTATATTTTATTGATTATGATGTTACAGTTGTCCCAATTTTTCCCTCTTTACTCCCCCTCCACCCAGCACCCACCACTCCTCAGGCAATCCCCACATTGTTCTTCATGTTCATGGGTCAAGCGTATAAATTCTTTGGCTACTCCATTTCCTATACTGTACTTCACATCCTCATGGCTATTCTGTAACTACCAGTTTGTACTTCTTAATCCCCTCATCTCTTCACCTATCCTCCCCCCACCCCATACCCATCTGGCAACCATCAAAACTCTGTATCAATCATTGTGTCTCTGTTCTTCTTGTTTGTGTACTTCGTTTTTTAGATTCAATTGTTGATAGATATGTATTTATTGTCATTTTATTGTTCACGGTTTTGATCTTCTTTTTCTTAAATAAGTCCTTTAACATTTCATATAATAATGGTTTGGTGATGAACTCCTTTATTTTTTCTTGTCTGGAAAACTATCTGCCCTTGGATTCTGAATGATATCTTTACTGGGTAGAGCAATCTTGCCTGTAGGTCCCTGCTTTTCATGACTTTGAACACTTCTTGTTGGAGCTCAGAGGGAGTGTGGGGAACTAAAAAGTTCCTCAGCTGAAGTCTTACTAACTGGCATCCTAAAGTTCTGCTTGGCATGGCCTCACCATCCCATAATAGTTGTTTACTCCTTACTAGGGCAATGACCCTCTTTCTGTCCCTGGGATTGTTGTCCTGCGGTTTAACTCATATCTACCAGATAATGCCCAAGCTGCAGCTGCGTTCCCACCGAATGAAAAATTCCTCCTCTCCTGAGCTATAAGAATACTGTTTTGACTAAGAATAAATGAGACTTGATCAGAGCACTGTCTTGTCTCCATTCTTTGTGCCTCTTGTCCCTTTCTCATCCTCACTCCCCCTCTAGGGTCCTCGTTGCTCGACCTGCGGGACGGGTCAAGGGAGTGAATCTGAGTAGGTGAGTCCATGTGTGGGTTCTTTAAGGAGAACTGCTTGGGATTCCAGAAGTTTCTTCCACTAACTCAATCTCAGCTAGTTTTTGCAGCCAGAAGTTATAGGGACTTATCTGCCTGGCCCTGGAATCCTGGACTGGGGGGCCTGGTGTGAGGCTGGGACTCCTCAATCCTAAGATATCCCTCCAGAATTTTTATCCATCACCCGTGGATGTGGGACCAGCCAGTTCCACATCTCCACCAGTCTGGATGGGTGTGGTTTCTTTAATTCTGTAGTTGTTAGACTTCCATTCAACTCAATTGTTGTTCTATAGTTTAGTTGTGATTTTGATGTGGTTGTTCGAGGAGGTGAGCCATGTTTACCTATGTTGCCATCTTGACCAGAAGTCAAAGAGGTCAGTTTTAATGACACTAACAACATCACAGAAATCTCCTATTAGAAAAGGTGAAGGCCTCCTGCCAAATGCTGTAGGTGAAAAGTTGGTTTTCTTTAAAACTTTACTTCCCCCATTTTTCAAATCAAATATATCTCAATTACTGTAGGAAAACTCAAAAGCACTAATGTTGCATTTTTTCAGTTCACAGTATCTCATAATAATGGGTTAAAATCTTAGAAAATGTATTTTAAAAAAGACCAATGTGTTTGAGAAAAAACAACAGTGATCTTTAACAGAAGCCATTGGTCGTACAAGACCCATTCTGTAGCTGGGAAAATATAAGAACATATATTTGTAATGTCTGTAATTTGTCAAGATGGTGAGTATATAAAAGTCTAGCTTTTGAGAAATCCGTTCTTGGAAGCAAAATAATTTTAACTGGGAAAAGTAATCCTGAACCAGTTAAGGAATTAGCTGGAATTTCAGTATACAGGTAAAGCCTACTTATTTAGGATAAATCTGCTTTGGGGTTTCAAGACTTGTACAACTTTGCCCTGCCTTGTATTCTGAACTTTATTAAACTGATCTACAGCTGTAAAAAGTCTTTCTACAATTTCCCTAGAGGAACAGCATCTTTTATAGAGATCTCAGGGGTGGCTACAACACATGGCAAAACTTCTATTTTCTGTGATAGAAAATGATTATCTTGCAATATCGTAAGCTGATGGCAGAAGGGGTGTCTGCACTGTTTACCCCCGGCACCCAGAAGAGAACTGAACTCTCTGAATACCTAATAAGTAATCCAATGGCAAATGGAACATTAAAGAGAACAGAAATTGCCTCAGGCTTTTCCCAAGTACTAATTGTGCCTTTGGGAGGCCTCTGATTGTAGAGATTTCAGAAGCAAAATAATCAATTTTTCTTATACTGAATTAATGGTTTAACATTTAGCCAAAGCATCTTAGAAACTTATATCTTTTCTTTAGGGAAAAGTTAGTTTTGTAATTTCTGGGGTTCCAGTGCCCTTCTGAAAATCTTGTACATCTGCCTGCCAGTTCCTCTTCTTGTCTTGCTCTCTGCTCTCTAATTGTGTTACCTGCAGTGCCCTAAATTCTCCCTGGGTCTTTGTTCTGCTAGATATCCTCCACTGCCATTCTTGCCTCCCGAGATCCTACCCATTCTTTAAAGTCTAACTCAAATTCACTTCCTTGGAAAAACCTTTTCTGATCCTCACAACTGGGAGCAGTCTCTCCTTGGTAAGATCACACAGAGCACACAGAATTAATCACCTAGTTAGTACACGCATATCTCCTGCTCCACATCACAAGCTGAGGCAGGGACTCACTTTTTCCCCTTCACTCTCCCTTCTCCTCCCCTCCACTCCCCTCCCTTTCCATTCCCTTCCATCCCCTCCTCTTCCCACCCTTTCCCTCCCTTGCTGTGCTATGGCCTGTGCAGGCCTCTCCTTCCCAGATGGCAACACTTAACACAGATCCCTGCCACCCAGGGCTTTATCGTCCCCCTCTGCCCTGCACCCTTCAGCTAGACTATAAACTTTGGGAGGGGTGGCTGTTCTAGAAGAATCTTAAGAGCCATTATAGCCAGTGTTCAAATCATTTGAAGAGCGACACACAGAAGGTGTTTAACATGTTTCCTTTGCTTTGTCAGTCTGCAACTTCTTTCGTAGTGTATTGAAATTAATAAATATTTTTTTCATTTGGGTCAAACTGTATTTATTAATGAACTTTCCCAATCTGTCACGTGCTTTTGGAAATGAAATAATACTGTTGTCCAAGCCCAGCTCAGTTTCTTTAAAGCAGGCTCTGTTATTAATGACTTAAGAAATGCTTTGAAAGATTACCAAACTGTTTATATAGTTGAGACTGAACTTCTGTAGGTATGTGGCCTCTCTTAAGTCAGCAAAAGCCACAATGCATGATTAAACAGAAGGTACACAAATCAGCACAGGATACATTTCCAACGTTGTAACTTTATGTTTAATAGAGGACTTATTGGAAAGCATTTGTATATTCCTGTAACTTCTCAACATGTAAAAATAAGGAAATGTAGCAAACTGAAAACTATCATATGCTAAACTAAATACATTAGAAATGTGTAAAATTTATACCTGTGGTTTTCTAATTTTGCAATTTGTAATAAAACTGTCACTGTTTGGTACAGGAGTTGGCACACTATTTTAGTCCAAAGACTGCTGCATGAACTAAATAGCTGTTCAGAGGAAAATGGAATTTGGGAACACTTCAACCGAATGATGTGCGTGTGAGGAGTTCCGTCTTCTCCACCACACTGAAACCCTGTTACCCAAGTTTAGAAACTATTTACATAAAACAACACTAAATCGTAGAGCCTCTCAGATGTGCAAACCTAAGATTAAACAACACAAATGACACAGACTGGGGAAAGAGGCTGTTCCTACTCTAAAATAGGCCTTTTCATGGAAATAAAATAGGTGATTTTTTTCCCTAAGGTAAAATTTTGTTAATTTTAAGTTTGCTATTTGTTCCAATATTTGTTCACCATTTCCCCAGCTGCATAACATCTTGGGAACATTCTCAGAAACCAAATATCCAGGCTTGATTCTAGTGAATCAGTAAAAACTCAGAGTGGAGATTTTTCATGTCCAAGCACACAGTTTGAATTCGGGGTGGGGGGAGCCCCACAAGCTTCCCCTTTCCAATTCCTTCTTAATCACTTCTTACTTGTTCCAAGATAAAGAGCAACGAGATTGAATTGCCATGAAGCTGGTTGTGTGAATTTATTTAGCTTTACTTACTTGGAATGGGACCATATGGGGAAAGGAAAAATTCACTCTAGGCTATCTCCATCAATGACGAAACACAGACAGTAGTGTTCTTGCTCCCTTCTCCCCTAAGCCCTCTGACAACATCCTCCTCCCTGGCCTTGTGCAGGCTTTCCACTGTCATCTCTCCCTACGTCTTGGCCCATTTTTGCAAATCTTTTTATTTTCAACTTCGGCGCCATTAAAACTCTTTTGACTCTGGACTTTAAGTAATGTTGTGCATATTAAAAATGCTTGAAGAGATTATAACTTGATACAATGTTTTCCTTATATAGTTATAGTAGAACAGTTAAAAGTGTGGATTCTGGAGGCAGACTGCATAGGTTAAAACCAGATTCTACTATTTACTGGCTGTGTGACTTATGGCAAGCTACTCACCCTCTCTAAGCTTCTGTTTATAATCGAACCTATCTCTTAAGGCTGTTATGAAGATGAAGAAGATAATGTTTATAAATAGCAGTGTCTGCCAGACAGTGCTCAGTAAATGCTAGCTACTCTTTGTATGTGGGTTACTATTACTGTACAATCTTTTAATTTTTAAAATTCTTTTGGAAATATCATTCTAGTCAGCCCTTCATTATAATTATAATTGGGTCATCCTAAGTTATCTCTGCCAGAGAGGTGCTTCAGGCCTCACCTTACAGAGCACAGATATTAATTCGCTTCTTGTTAATTTATCAAGGGACTTCCACTAGCTACGAATTTAGCAGAGCCCAGAGTCTTCCCAGAGTATATCCTTGAGCTGAGAGGTAGGAGATCAAGTACATACAAAAAAAAAAAAAAAAAAGCACTAATTGCTTAGCTTTCCAGCTGTTCATTTTCTTGTTTTTCACAATGCCTCTCAGCAGCTAGCAGGAGACAGGAAAAAGGTTGTTCTCAACTGGAACTTGATTTAATGTGTTGTGGACACAAAACTTTCACTTTCAGAACTGGCCCCCACCAAGCTTGAAATACAACCTGTAATGTATTTAGTAAATGGTGAGTGGCCTAAGGTCAAAGGCAATCTGGCACTAGAGGAAATCCCATTTTGTTCAAAAGTTGCTCTTGGGGGCTGCCTTCAGGCCAAAAGTGCTTGAATGTAACCTTGGTTCTGGGAAGGCAGGAACAAGGAGATTAATAATGGCTCCTTTGGAGTAGGGAGAGAAAAGCCTTTCCTGATTCTTTTCTCTGTATCTCAGATGGAAGCAGCTGGAACTGAGGCCACCGTTCCCATTGGGTCCACGTGAAGTGACAACTGAGGTGCAGCCTGCTGGGCTTGGGGTGCACTCTGTCAGTGGCCAGGGGACAGGGTGTGGCTCAACAGCACTGTAGGGTCCAGGTCCTGTTTGCTGTGAGTGGAGAGAAACAGCTACTTTCATTTTATTTGGGAGAAAATTGTTTCTCTGCCTTGTTTTTCTTTGTATCAACTCATTGACTTTTATAGTTAAGACTCATCAAGGGGTTAAAAAAAAAAAAAAAAGCTATAAGATCTTAAGGGATATTTATTACAGAAAATAACCTAAGGATGAATTCTTTTTTTTTTTCCCACTCTTACCTTTATTCAGAAAAATTACATACAATGTTGAAACAGAAATTTTTACCCTTGAAATTATAATCCTGACACTAAATAGTTGTTTTACTTTGGTCTCTTAATATTTCTGGATGTCTGTTTTCTCAGAAAGAAAATGAGGGGTTTAGAATAGATGAGTTATAAAGCTCCTGCTAGATTTAAAAACTTTATGGTTCTGCTAGAGGCTTGATTTATACAGGAATATACTGTCTCCCACCCCCACTAGTCAGTTCCAGATAATGTGCTATTTTTCACAAACATTGCTGATAGAGCATCTATTTTCAGTTTCCAATAAAATGAAGAACAATGTGACCCATTTAAAGTTAGCTCATGAGAGACTATTATCCACTGGTTATCAATCATTCTATTTAATTTTCTTGATAAGGACCATATGATAGAAACATTTCTTTGCTGCAAAACTAATAGCAGTTTAGACTATATTTGATAATACTGTACATGTACTCTGTAATAGCTTTGAAAGATGATTTCATATTCATTGCCAATTCAACTTGGATGTGTTGAGAAAAAGGAAAAAAATTCACTTTTGTGCTCATCTCTCCTGAACAACTGAACAGTTAAGACAAATATGTGGTTTCTCAGATCATTAGAAACTATAACTATTCATTTCAATGTGGATTGCTCTTCTGTTTATGATCCAGAAATGATTGCTATTAAGATCATAAGAACTTTTTGTTTAGTTTTAAGAAAATATTCTCCTGTTTATATACATGCTTTCTTAGAATGAGTTAAAGGATATCTACTAAGAGACTGAATTGATGGGAAACAGTATTATTTTACTACATAACTCAGTTTATGGATGCTGTTTCCTAAATATCCTTTATCTAACAGCAGTCTGACTAATGCCTACCTATTGGTGATAGTAAAGAGATTGTAAAAATTTGTTTCCATAGGGAAGGACAAGACATGGGCATTTTGGGTAAGTGATGCCAAGTTTCTCATCTTTATATTTAATTTTAGTAACAAAGTTTCTACACCTGAATTAGGGGCAAATACCAAAGTACATATTTTTAGTGATTCGTTAACTTCTAAATGCATAATTTAAAACATATTACAGGATGATGGTACATTAGCCAGTAAATATTCTGCACACAGAGATGCTTAAGAAATGCTTTATAAAAACAAAAAAATTAAACCATTAATACTGACAATATTATTTTTAAATTATTTATTTACTATTAAAGTATAATTGGCGTACAATATTATTTTAGTTTCAAGTGTACAACATAGTGATTCAACATTTCTATACCTCACAATATGATCACCATGATAAATCTAGCAACCATCCTGATAGTATCACTCTTAATTCTTTTCAGTTTCTGACACCCTGACCAGGAACACTCCACTCACACACAGACATGCACACACATGCACACGTGCACACACACACCTGTACACATACACGCACACACAGAGACACACCTGTGCTCATACACCACAGGTGGGGGCACCCCTCACCCACACACCACAGATAGAGACATTTACACCCCCCATTAAATTATTGATGGTGGGAAAGGAGAACACACCCATGTGTGGCAGAAATGTCAGGTAAAGGCAACAGTGAAAGGACTGAGTGGGGCATGGAAACCAAGTCCAGCCAGGAGCCCTCTCTCTGATGCTCCCTCACCTTCAAGGGCAGCTGTGGTAAAGGAGCGAGGAGAGGAGAGAGCAATATGGGCATACAGATGGAGGAGCACTGTTAGCAGGCTGCTCACGAATGATACCTGTCTTTAGTTGATGTTTTTTTTTACAAGATTTTATTTATTTATTTTTAGAGAGAGAGGGAGGGAGAAAGAGATGGAGAGAAACATCAATGTGTGGTTGCTTCTTGCATGCCCCCAACTAGGGACCTGGCCCACAACCCAGGCATGTGCCTTGACTGGGAATCGAACCAGCGACCCTTTGGTTTGGCGACTGACACTCAATCCACTGAGCCACACCAGCCAGAGCTCCAGCTCACTTTTGAAAATGGTTGTATAGAGGTAGAAAATGGAGAGTAAAGAGTGAGATGAAGGGCGAGGATGAGAGAAAGAATGAGGGCAGGAGAAAAGCACTTCTTAAAACCTGAACTTGGCCAGAGAGCAGGCTGACCATGCATCCTGGTTTGCCTGTTGTCCTTGTCTAATTAGAAAAAGTGTCCCTTCAAAGAGTGGGCATAAGTATTGAATTACACCAAGAAAAGAGAAATTGCCTATTTAATAGGTACGGTAAGTACAAAATTGTTTATGGAACTTTCAAAGAACTGTAGTTTGTGAAATAAATGAGGCATTACAGAAAAACCAGTTCTGTTAGTCAAAGGAGACTGTGATTTCTGTTTTTGTATTCCATATAAAGAGATGCATATATATTTAGTGATAATGCAGATATTTACAATGATCTTATCTCATAGGTGTTATTAATAACAATGACTTCCAATAGACTAAGGAACATGTATGGATACAATACTTTGTTTATAAAGCCTGAAAATGGATTATTTGTTTTGGAATTCAAACCCAGAAGGGAATACATGCATGCACACACACACACACACACAAACATACACACACCACAGCTTTCACAAGAGGCTTGGGTGTATCTGTATTTAGACTTCCTTCTTCTTGCATCCTTGATTCTGCTCCACTCTCCTAACTTACTACCCGCTGTCTCCCTTGATTCTCTGTAATGTTTCCCTCAGCAAACTTCCCGGCTCCACTCATAGGCTCAATACTGCATGTGTAGGTGCCAGAGGGTATTGGTTGAAGCCACAATACCTACAGTGGTGATGAAAATACAAAGGCTGCACATAATTTTCCCACAAGCACAGGAGTAAACACGAAAAACAAAATCTATGAATGACTATATCATATGGAAAAAAAAAACACCAAGACTAAAGCAGATCCTAGACCTTTGAAACTCAAAGTGTGGTCCCTGGACTACCAACATTGGCATTACCTGGGAGCTTGTTAGAAAGGCAGACTATCAGACCTTGCACTAGACCTACAAAATCTGAACCAACTTTTCCACAAGATCCCTAGGGATTTGTATATACATTAATGTCTTAGAAGCACTTCTTTAGAAACATTAGGTTGAAACTCAAGTTATTATAGCAACATGGCATAGCAATGAAAATATAGAGCCTGAAGCTAGAATGCCTAGGTCCAAATCCTGTCTCCATCCTTACAGTGTGAATCATACAACTTTCTTAACCTCACAGACCTGATTTTCTCATCTATTAAATGAAATGAGAATGATAACAGAGCTTCCCCTATTGGATAGTAATTGAATTAACAATTGGTGAATGCTTAGAACAGTGACTAACACATAACAACTATATGCCATATAAGCATTGGTTAAATACAGTTTTCTAAAGCTCAATATAATATATAAAAAATTTCTAGAATTTTTGTTTAAATAGCAAATTTATGGAGTAATTCCCAAGACCTACTTGATCAAGTTTTTCACATTTCCACCCACTATTTCCTTACACCCTCAACTGGGCTACTGCTGAGCCTTGCACATATTCCTACTCTCTGTTTTTTACTATGTGATATAATTATTTTTTTATTCTCTGACTTCAACAATGAGCTCTTAGGAACAGGGACTGTGTCTTAGTCTTTTTAGTGTTTCTCCAGAGTCTGGTGCAAGAAGGTGATCAATGAATGCTTTTAAAATGAATGAATAGATGTTTGATTGATCACTACTTCCTAATCTTTCTCAAGACCCAAATATTTCTGATTTACTTATGCATTTTCTCTTTATGTTATTTTAATACCATTGATTGATATTTGTGAGGATATTTATGGAGAATTTTTTTCTCTAAGTAAGTGTGGTCATGTATTCTTCACTAACAGCAGGATTTGATTTATCCAGCTTTTAGCCCCTTTGGACACAGGTCACAGCATGTATTATGCACCTAGCTATTTGGACCTAATTAAGGAATATAATCTTATCTTTGATTACTCAACAAAATACTAGCAAAACTAAACCTAGCAATGTATACAAGCGATGACATACCATGAGAAACTGAGATTTACCCCAGAGTGCAAGGTTGGTTCAATATCAGAAAATCAATTAATGTAATACACAATAATAATATAATAAAAGACAAAAACTACCTGATTATCTCAATAAACACAGAAAAGTATTTGACAAAATCTACCTCTCTTTCATGATAAAAACACTCAACACTTGGACTGTGAGGCCCGGTGGGGGTGGGGATGGAGAAGGAGGCTCCCAGTCTCTCAGTGGAAATTGAACGGCAGGAATCCATCTGGGACCCCCACACCCGCAGAAAACACCCGGTTGTGACAAGTGCACAGGGCTCTGCCCCCTATAGTGTAGGAGGTGTGACAACCCTGCCCAGGAAGCAAAGGTAAACACAAAACTGTTCAGGATGGCACAGATCATGATAGAGATCCCTGAGACGCAGCTGACTAGACACCAAATTTCTAATCTAACAAAGCAGCAGATAGGAAATCTTTCTGAGGCACAGTTCAGAGCTTTGCTTATAAAAGTGCTTACAGACCTAACAGCAGATCTTAAACAAGTCAGGCAAGGAATGAAGGCTAGTCCTGCTGAAATGAACAAAAACATATACGAAACTAGTGGTGAGGTCAAGAAAACCAGGGATCAAATCAACAAATCGGAACATAGGGAAGGAACAAACAGTCAACCAGTGCAGAAAGAGGAAACGAGAAGTGAGGAATATGAGGAGAGGCTCAGAAACTTATTGGACAGCTATAAGCTGGCCAACATCCGAATCATAGGGTTGTAAGAAGGTGAAGAGGAACTATAAATGAAAAAATTATGTGAAAAAATAATGAAGCAGAACTTCCCTAACTTGGGGAAGGAAATAGACTTACAGGTCCAGGAAGCACACAGAGTTCCAGATAAACTGGACCCAGGGAGAACCACTCCAAGACACATTATAATCAAAATGTCAAAAATTAAGGATAAGATAGAATCTTAAAAGCAGCAAGAGAGAAGAAGAGAATTATGTACAAAGGGGTCCTAATAAGACTGTCAGCTGATTTCTCAAAAGAAACTCTGCAGGCAAGAAGGGACTGGCAAGAAATATTCAAAGTAATGAAAAGCAAAAACCTACAACCACCATTACTCTACCCAGTGAAGCTGTCATTCAGAACAGAAGGGCAGAGAAAGTGCTTCCAGGACAAAGTAAAACTGTAGGAGTTCATCAGACCCAAACCACTGTTATATGAAATGTTAAAGGGACTTGTTTAGGAGGAGGAGGATCAAAACTATGAACATTAAAATGAAAACTGTATTACAACAACCAACAACAGAAGCTCAGGAACCAAAACAAAGGCAAACTAAGTAGGCAACAAGAGTGGGAAAAGAATTATAGGTATGGGGAAAATATTGGGGGGAGGTCACCGGGGAGGGGGAAGGGGGGGAAGAGAGGGAGATGGTACAGGAATTAAGAAGCATAGTAGGAGGGAGTGGAGTAGATAGGAAGATGTTGAGAAGAACTATATGCACAACCAATGGACATGGACTAAGACGGGGGACAACTGGAAGGAGGGATGTCACTGGGTGGAGGGGAACAGAGGGAAAAGAAATTGGGGCAGCTGTAACAGCATAATCAATAAAGCATATTTAAAAAAAACACAAAAAAGAGAAAAAACAAAAACACTCAACAAACTAGGAATAGAAAGGAACTTCCTCAAACTGATAAAGGAAATCTGCAAAAAATTGTCAACAAAGATCATGTTGAAAGGTGAAAGGCTGAATGTTTTCCACTTAAGATTGGGTGCAAGGCAAGGATGTCCACTGTCCTACTTTCTTTCTTTTATTTTTTATTTTTATTTTTTTTAGTGTCAGAGTGAGTTTATTATATACAAGTGATTTTATTAGAGACCAAGAATTTTATGCACACCACAATTTGCTTCTTTTGCAGCTTTGATTTTGAAGTTTATAATATTTACTCAATTCATTTGGTGACTAAATATCTTCACATGCCCATTAAGTAAAGAATTCCTATGTAGGAATCAAGTAAAATTGCAAGCTACTGCTATAATAAATGCATATTTATTTATAATATGCTTGTTTGCTCTCCACTGTCCTACTTTCATTCAACATCAAACTTGAGAGTCTTCCAGGCTGGGGGATTGGGAATGATTGCTAATGCATGCAAGGTTTTTTTTTTTGAGATGATAAAAATGTTCTTAACTTAGATTACAGTGATGCTGCACACTCTGAAAATATACTGTAAAAACCATTGAATTGTACACTTTCAACAACTAATCTTTGTTATGTAAATTAGATTTGAAAATAACTGTTGACAAGTCATCACAATACCAAATGACAAATGACAAATGACAAATGTTAATAATAGCAGCTAATCTTCCTTTATGTACCAAGGGTGTGCTGGCAGCGCACAAACTCGTTAGTACATGTGCTGCTGAAGCGAGCACACGGAACTGTTTAATACATTATCTCCACAATCACATATAACGTAAATGTTGCTGTTATATTTTATAGCATTTTACAGAAGCAGGAACTGAGGCTCAGGAAGTTTAAGTAGTCTGCCAAGGATACACTGCTGGGAAGTGATGGAGCTGGCATTTTGTCCTAAATACTACCAGGTTACAATGTAGAGTGAGAGCAAAAAGAAGGAACGTTCCAGAGTCTACTCTGACTGAACACATGCTCTGATTATTTAATATTTGTGGCATTACAATTCTGTGGACTTATATATACCACTTCCTTTGATAAAGTGAGGGGTGGGGCTAGACCTGGAAGAGGGGGCTCATCCAAGTCATAAAACATTACAGAAGAGGGCTGAGCTGAAACATGGATTCAGCCATGGTCAGCTCACACACCTGTTCAGTTGCCCTACAGGAATGATAATGACCCTAATGATCAACGCACATACACACACACACACACGCATGCCCAGAAAGGCCACTATCTTCCTTCAACTCCTGGGAAGACAATGTAGATGGATTTGTAGCATTGCACTCTACCTCTTACAGAGCAACCTAGCCCATGGAGAGTGAGGATTTTTGAAGAAGGGAAGGGACTATAGCAGGTGGAAAGGGACTGTGGGAAGAGGTTTTTCCTTGTGTTACTACAGAGATGAGAGACTCAAAAGGCAGGAGGGCAAAAGATACTTGTTCTCTTCTTCTGCTGAGGCAAAGTGGAAATGTATTCTCTAGCCTCCCTTTTGTGACTTGTCTTTAATTTCAGGGAGCTTGGACATTTCTTTTAATGTGTTTAAAAATACTGAATTAGAAGCAGAAAATAGGACCAGGGTGAGAAATCTGAGTTTGCTGGGCTCATTACCACCAGGAATGTGACCTCCAAGGGAGCTAGGACTTCACTATTGTCCGCACTTCATGCTCCCACCAGGGCCTTGAATTGGTTTCTTTTGAAAATTCCTATTAGTGTTTTTTCTTTTTTTCCATCACCATTTATCCTCCTCTTCCACTTCTCCCACCCCCTCCCACCGCAATCACCCCACTATTAGTGTTTTTAACTACAAAAGTAAGTCATCTTGTTTTTGTAAATTTGATCCTCAATTTCACCTCCCAGTTGATATCAGAGCAATTGCCTCATTATTTTACTTTGGGGAAAACCCAAGTATACTTCAGGCATTTGAAAATAGTTCTCTATGAGACATCTGAAAGGGAAGACAGAATAAGCTCAGAATAATTTTTAAATGATTCACAAAAATAGGTGCATGGATTTTTATACAGTTGTCCTTTCATATCCTTGGGAGATTGGTTCCAGAATCCTCTAGAATATTATAATTATTATAATTCAAGTATGCCCAAGTCCCTTTTATAAAATGGTGTAGGATGTGCATATAATTTACACACATCCTCCTGTATACTTTAAACTACCTCTAGATTAGTTACAATACCCAATACAATATAAATGCTATGTAAATAGTTGTTCTACTGTATTTGACTTTACATCTTCAGTACAGATGCAACCATTATAGGCCTAACTGCATAGTATTAGTCAGCAACAATGTGTTTTTGATCTGTTTTGAATCTGTGGATGTGAAACATACAGATGTGGAGGTCTGGCTGTACATTACTTTCATGGAGTAGGGAGCCACAGAAATGAATGACATAAAAATTATGTCATTACCAGGTATGGGGAACTTAATCTGTGCAGTCAAGTTAATTGACTTCATAGCTGACTTATGGGGAAGCCAAAGAAGCTTGAGTTCAGGGTCCCTCATTTTCACTGGGTCCCTTGCAAGGCCATTGGAGGGGCTCTAGCAATTATATATATATATATTTAAAGATTTCATTTATTTTATTTTTAGAGAGAGAGGAAGGGAGGGAGAAAAAGAGGGAGAGAAACACCCGTGTGTGGTTGCCTTTTGCATGTCTCCAACTGTGGACCTCGCCCACAACCCAGGCATGTGCCCTGACTGGGAATCGAACAGGCAACCTTTTGGTTTGCAGGCCGGTGCTCAGTCCACTGAGCCACACCAGCCAGGGCTATATCTCTTTGAAGACAGTAATTTTATTGAAGTATAACATTATGTAAGATGATTGGGCAATTTTGCATTATTCTTCCTGAAAAGGATGTTCCACCTCCAAATTGTCGGTTTCTGGTTCCACAAGGCCTGCATCAACTTCTGCTTGTCCTGGCTTCTAGAGAGAAATTCCTTTCCTCCCTTCCTCTCCCCCAACCCAACCTTGGAAGCAGGTCGTGTTTACCACAAGTGTCCCTGAGTTCTCAGTGGTTCTGGCATTTGCTTTACACTTTGATAAAGACATAAACAATGTGACAGTGGTTTCCTCAGGCTGAAATAATACGTCCAAACTCTCAATAGTAAATATCAAAGGCATAAATGTAAGAAGAAATGTAGCACTTGAGTTATAAAATAAAAGGTATGGGGTAGAGAAAACTTAGCTAGAGTATCATCTGGGAAAAAAAGAAGGATGTGTTTTGTTTCACCATAAACTCAATGTGGCAGTAGTGCCAATGAGGTAATTAGACGGCTCTAGAGTTATGAGATGTGGAATAGCCAGGCAAACATAGTGGAATCCTCTGTGCTCAAACCACATCTGGTGTATCATATAGTGTTCTGGGAATCCTATTTCAAGGTGTTGAGGCATAATTTTCAAAAAGGTAAAATTGCAAAAATAAAATGAATACATATGTGTCAAATATTGTATTTAACTCATTAATTAAAATCCACTTAAAATGAGGTTTTGACTTGCAGTGATTAATATTCTCTGACAGGCAAAATTCATCTGCATTTCTATGAACAGGCATCATTTGCATTCCTGTGGGTATTCAACATTGGCATTGTTACCCATTTTCTATAACTTAAACTCTGTCCCTACAGATTAGTGACATAGCCTAGCCTATCCAATGTAAGTGAAAACACACCCCTGTACAATTAGATAATCCCAGAGGATCTGGAAACAATGCTTTGAGCTCCAGTGAAAAGACACCAGAAATCGCATTGGCCCATTTCCAATATTCAGACCATTTTTCCTACATGAGGAATATTACCATGGAGGAAAATGTTCAGTGGAGAGTAGCCCTGACAGCAAAAGTGCTTGAAATCATGCTTTTTATGGACAAATGGTGGTACCAGGGATGTTTTCATCCTCACAAAGACAAGACACATGATTGGTAGTGGTTCAAGTTATAAAAAAACTGAAGAATTGTCATAAAGCTAATGGTCATGCTTATTTTGTATATTTCTGGAGCTCAGAACCAGGATAAGGGAAGGAAAAAAACAAAACAGGAAGTTACAGCAAAGCAGACCTCAATTTAATCTATGAAAAACCTGCTCAGAAATTAAAATGCTGATTTGTGGGTTCCTTGCCATTGAAAATATTCAGGAAGAAGTTGTAGAATTTTCTCTAGGAATTTTGTGGAGTGAGTTTTTATATTTTTCAGAAGTTTACTCTAGACAGTGTTACCCTATAGAAATATAATGCAACTCATATGTAATTTTAAATTTTCTTGTAGCCCAATTAAAAAAGAACCTGGTTAAAATGATTTTAATAATATACTTTGTTTATCCTGATATAACAAGTCATTATTATTTCAGCATGTTACCAATAGAAAAACATTAATAAAATCTTTTATTTTTTTTGTACTAAGTTTCTGAAATCCCATGTGTATTTTACACCTACTGGCAGGTCTCAGTTTGGACTAGCTACATTTCAGATGCTCTATAGCAGCATGTAGCTGGTGTCCAAACCTGTGAGAATGTTTATGATTTTATTTGGACCAAACTGACAATTACTTAAAAGCAAAATCTCAACAGAGTGAGAAAATGCTCTGGAGAATGGCAGTTTTCCCACTTATTTTATACATCAGAATCAAAGGGCAAGACATAAGGGAGTTACATGAAATTCTTAGGGAGGTGGGGGAAAGCAAAGTGGGGGAAATCCCTGAGATTGGATAAAAAGTAAAATGGATAGAGATACATTTCTTTTACATTGGTGGGTACAGGAGAGTTAACAGTGAACATTACAGCACATAGAGATGATAAGTGGGAGAACAAGATAAGAACGAGGGGTCCTGTGGTCTTATGCTCTTGTGAAAGACTGCCCGGAGGTCTGGAAAAGGAGGATTACTCTGATACTCCAAAGGCGTGTTATCCTAGATGCAAAAAGACTATAGACAGGCTCAGTTAAGGTAAAGATAGATCTTTGTAAGGAACATACTGGCTCAGGACATGACTAACCACCATGACTTGCTTTTATTTTTATATTTTAAAAATATTTTATTTATTTATTTTTAGAGAGAAAGGAAAGGAGGGAGAAAAAGAAACATCAATGTGTGGTTGCCTCTTCTGCGCCCCAACTGGGGACCTGGCTGGCAACTGAGGCCTGTGCCCTCACTGGGAATAGAACCAGCAATCCTTGGGTTCAACAGGCTGGCACTCAGTCCACTGAGCCACACCAGCCAGGGCACCATGACTTGATTTTAGTTAGGACATTTTAATTTCAGACCATGCTATGCAGTTGCTTGAGTTCATGAGACTCACCACACAGGCCTCCCCTGAGCTTATCAGGTCTAATATGTGGCCCATTTTTCACCCACATTGGTAATTATCTTATTGGACAGCACAGGTCTAGACCATTGGTTCTCAAACTTTGGCCTGAAGGACTTGTTAAAACATGTTTGCTGGGCTCCATCCCCAGGTCTCTGATTCAATGAGTCTGGAGTGGAGCTCAGGAATTTCCTTGTCCAACAATTTCCCAGGTGAAGCTGATATTGCTGTTTTAGGGAACACTTTTAAAACCATTGGTTTAGACAAACCTAAGATCTTTTAACATAAGCCAAGAAATACTTCTGACAATAAGTATAGATTTCGGACATTTGTCTCTTAGTTTTGTGAGATGATGTTTTTTGTTTGATGAAATTGAGACTTTCTGTGTTGACTCCAAATGACTGTGCCTTTCTCAGTGTTTACTGAAAGTTTCCTCTATTGTATTATCTCATTCTTGAGCTCCTAATGTTTTGTGTTTGACTTTCAACAGAAGTATGTTTACAAATTTCACTGAGCATACATAAACATTAACATAAGAATAAGTAAAAGGTGGAGTTTAAGATCGTTGTAGTATAAAGGGCGTTCAGTGACGAGACATGATTTCCTAATGTGTTAGATCTCAGAGGCATAAATATTTTTATGTTTTTCCTTTGTGACATATCCTTTGGCTACTGAATTCATGAATATGTCTAAATTTCCTGAAATTGAATTTTTCAAACTATCATAATTTTTGAAGCTTATTAATAATATAAAATAAGCCTTTTTATTTTTCCTAAAACTACACCTTTTAATCTCCAAGAGAATCTTTCTTAATTTTATTATTCCAGAATTTATCAAACACATCTGTATCTAATTTACTGACATCACATTATTTCCCAATTAGCATGTGTTTAGAGTCTCTTTGAAAACTTAAGTTAGGGTCTTCCTCGCTAGTCCTTATCCATTGGCTATGTCCATCTATATCCATAAGAAATTCCTTTTTCAACATATGCGATCAAAACCCACATTTCCTGCACCAGTTTTCTGGTTTGGCCCCTTAAAAATCATCAGTTAGTACCAATGCAGTTATGAAAAGAAAAAGGGGGAAAGAAATGAGGAATTATATTTCAGTGTATTGGAAAAGGAGACTGGTCTAGATATTCTTGGTAGCCAAGAAGACAAAAGTTTCTTCTCAGTAGATACAAAGAAACATAGATATTTATTTTTATGTAACCAAGGAACAAAAGTTTCTTTCCTTCTTAGGAAGTTCTGGAATACAGTGGGGCCACTGTCTCAGAGTCATCACAAATGCACAAGGTTTCCATCAACTCCAAGTATAAAAGGACTAGGATGTGCTTGTTAGCCAGGAACACCAGGCTCCCTTCAAGCTTCTTAGAGAATTTTTAAAATTATGATTTTTGGCTCTCACTCTCTCCCACAGCTTAGAACCACTGCTGTTGAGTCATTTAAAAGAATTCTTCTGAAGGTCAAGTTGATTTTGGATCATTATTTTAGTTCTTTACAGGAGTATAGTCATTGCTATTCGATATCCTGAAGGTCCACAAGGAAGGCTCTTTCAGAATCATGTTGATAATTTAGAATTGTCATATGACTGTTCCCAAGACCTTTTGTTTATGTCCCTTTCATTGTGAGAGATTCCTTTTCTGGATCACAAAATGAGCTAGGATTTTTTATTTCAGGCAGAAATAATATACTAACATTATTAAATTCTGTGCACTTGAGATAATTGTAAGAATAGTCTTGATCAGAAGCCTTTTCTTTACAGCAGGACAAGACTGAGCTCTGCAGATGATAGTAAAACACCAGGCTGTTGGAAAAACAGATACTGAAACTAGTAGAGTAATTGTTGGAAACATTTGGATTTTTCTTTGTGTTAAGAATATCTAGTACAGTTTCATATTACAAGGGAACTCTGATGGAGCCCCTACTAGGAGACTCCAAGAAGAAAGTGTGTTGTTAGAGACAAACTAGGAAACCCAGAGAGCATCAATTAGAAAAGAGAAGTTGTTAGAGTTCAGGGTTGGAAATTTGAGAGTGAAAAGAATGTCAAGCATCAAAAAGAGACATGAAACTTGGTTCTAGTCTAGGCTTTCCCTGAAAAAGAGGTGTAAACTTGGGGAATCATATGACCTATCTGGACTTTGCCTTTAAAATTAAGGGATCTTCAAGATCTCTTCAGTCAGGAAAGGCCATGAAAGACATTTGAAATGGGTGCAGTTTTCTGGTTTCATCTCATGTTTCTCACAAACAGAAGTGGCATAAGCAAATAGGAAAGTTTTGTGCTCAGATTGTTCCCTAACATATCAATTGACCTGGAACAAATTTGCATTTCCAAAACAAGCATGCTGGTAGAACTGGCTTTCTAGTTTAAGTACATTACCTATATTAATTTAGTTCATCCTCCCCACACTGCTTTTGGTTTGGTATTATTATTGTCCTCATTTTATTGGTGAGGAAATTGAGGTTTAATAACTTGATCAGGTTCAAAATTAAACAACAAAACCATTATACTATAAGTTCTTTCAACATATTATATTGTGCTAATGGTAATAATACATTTAATTAGTTTTTCTATCAGACTTTTGGAGATTACTCTAAATAATTCTTAATAGCTGGTAATTATTATCTTACTTCAATCTCTCCTGTTGGAGTTTTAGTCTATTTTTCTATTATCTCCTTTGTCAAGACGGGGAATATCAAGCTATCATGTTGTATGTTACAACAATTTAAATAATTAAGGCCCAGATGAAAGTAGTGCAGTTAGTCTTGTTTATTGCTTAATATGTACTCAGCACCAAGCTAGATTTTCTCTTCCATCACTGATAATGATGCTAAAAGTAATATTTAGTGAAACCTGATCAATGGGGTTCCAATCATAATGCAAACATGCTGTACTCCATTAGTATTAAAAATGTTTATAGCTTTGTGTATTTCATTAGAGTCCCTGGTTCCTCCTCATTACACAAACTCTTTATGAAATAGAAACATTTAATATAAAACATCTTGCATGCTTTCTGTTTTTGAAGAGGAGCATTTTAGATTGCTAAGTAGGTACTTAATTCATATCCCATTGAGAGCTGGTTGCAAATGTTAATGGATGAATAACTAATGACACTTTGAATGGGCTTTTTGGTATAATAGTGGCTAAAACCTGACTTGGAGTTGGGTAAGGGTTATGGAATGAATGCTGACTGTAGAGCTGTTTAGATCTGGTTCTAACTTTAACTTTCTCATTTTCAGCTGTGTAATTGTGGGCAAAGCATTTACTTCTCCAAGTTTCAGTTGCTTCATCTACAAAACTAGATCTTTGGTCAAATTCTTGTGAATTGATCTAACTCACATTACACACATTACACATAATAGACGGTTAGTAAATCACCAGCCAATGACAGAAGACTCTGCAGTTCATCAATATATCAAACTGTAATGCAGGAGGTTGAGCCTGGAGATCTTGACTACTTGTTCCGATAAGCTGAAAAAACCACAAGGAGGACTGGATGGAGCCGACATAGCCTTTATTACTCACATTACAGGGAGCATCAACGGTGGCAGATGGGTGAAGCAGTACTGCACCTCCTTGAGCCCGAGACCTGTTTTACAGGGTCCCAGGCAAAGGGGGCACGTGTCTTGCACGTGACTCTAAACTACATTATCTCAATGTGTACATGTAGAAAGAAAGGGTCAAGAAGCAGTAACAGGACAAGAAACCACCCCTGAAAGGAGATAAGGAGGGAATTACAATCCAGTTCCAAAGCAATACACATTCCTTCTGGTCAGGGGCCTTCTGGCCAGCTTCTATTATGGGTGTTGGAAGAGCCACGTCCAGCATGACCCAACACGTACCTTGGGTTGTTAGTCTGAGCTGGGCAAGTCTGAGGTTGAAGGTAAGCTATGGACTGGGAGTGGCATCAAAGCTGGAGAATAGGCTAGAGCAAACTGCCCAGAAGGATCTAGAGGGGTGAGGTCAGACCTGGACAGAACAGAATGGGATAAGGCATGGCTGCAGTGTAGGATTGGGTTAGGAGCAAATCTTATCAACATGGGATTCCCTTTTCTATATGTAACCAGAGTCTTAAAATCATACACTATGTACAATACAAAGAGTGAACTCTAATGTAAACTATGGATTTTAATTAATAATAATATATTATTATTATTGGCTTATCAATTGCAATGAATATATCACACAAATGCAAGATGTTAATAGGGAAAACTGGGCTGAGGTGAGATGTATGGCAACTGTTGGTACTTTCTGTTCATTTTTTTCTGCAACCAAAAACTCTCGAGAGTCTATTATTAAAAAATAATTTCAGTTATTGTATGTCTCTTTTTCCAATTTAGATTCCTTTTACACTTCCCTTTTGGACCCTTCTGACCCCAGCTGCCAAGGCCAGTCCAGCATACCTCCCACTTTGCCCAGAGGCAGGATGCAGTAGGGCTGGAGTGTGCATTTAAGTTGGTGTTTGTTCCCTAACAGTGTACCTACAACCTACGTTCTAGTCATAGAGACGGAGCATGCTGACTGAGTCCACCAACTCTTAAGGCAGAAAGTTTGGCGCTCTTCTCTCTGCAGAGAGAGCAGTCTTCAGGGCACCCACCACCTCCATGGCCATGGACGAATCTGAGCCTTCATGTTCTCCTCTGAAGATGGGATGATATTATTGAGGCTGTTATGAGAATTAAAGGAAAAAAATCTATGGGCAGTGCTTGCATAGTATCTGGTACATAGTAAGTACATGTTTCAGTCACCTGTGCTTTATAATAAATCATTCCAAACCTCAGTGGCTTAAAACAATGAATTATGATTTCTCTTGATTCCACGGATCAAGACTTTGGGCAGGACTCAGATGGGCCATTTTCCGGCTGCACAATACCGTCAGCTGGAGTCACTCACTTGGTGAGCTTCAGCTGGTGACTAAGCTGGGCTGGAAGGTCAGGGAGGGCTTTCCCCACACTTCTGTGCCTCTGTGCCCCTCCATGTGTCATCTCATAGATAGCCTGGGCTTCCTCACAGCAATGGTGGGCTTAGAGAAGTAGTGTTAGTAGGGTTTTTTACAGGACTGGTTTCTAAAAGCAAAAGAAGAAGGGGTCAGCCCTCTCAAAGCCACAAACTAGCACAGGGTCACTCTCTCACAGTCTATTAGACAAAGCAAGTCACAAAACCAGCCCCAATTAAGTGGAGAAGAAATAGCTGCTCTCCTCAGTGGGAAGAACAGCATGTGCCTACAGGAGGGCTGGGATTAGGGCAGCTGTCTTTGGAGAAAATCACAGTGCTCAAATTGTTACTTTCTTGTGAATTGGGTTGCCATCTTGCAGAACAGGCCTTCCTGCATGTCCTATAGCCAACAGCATGCTGTAGGGAGAATGAGGTGTCCCCACTGCGGCTTGGGAACTGAAGTATAGGTGTGGCCAAAGGGCCATTCTAATTTGGCCACTGCATCTTCTCTTAATGTCAAAAAGGGTTTAATACACTTTTAGAATTGTTCTGTCAACAGTGTGAGTTCATCTAAGCACATTATTTACCTTGTATTTTATTTTATGTCATAAATTATTTTGAATCATGTTTTAAAAAAATCTCTAAAATGAACATAGAAATACTATTTAATGCATCACTTTGCGCTTTTATTTGCACCACAGAAAAAAAATCTTGATCAAAAAGTGAACCCACACTAGCTTCTATATTTGAGTTTTTGTTGTTTGTTTTCCCTTTTAATTGGTATTTTCTTCCCTCCTCTCCTCCTCCTTTCTGTGGGCAAAAGAGCACTTATTTATCTTGCAAGACCCAGCTTAATTTATGAAGCCTCTATTGACACACTTGCCACCAAGTATACTTTGTTATTCTCTTTTTTATGGCCCCATTGCACCCTGAAAGCCTCTGCCTTAGTAATCAGAACTTTTATTGCATTAATATTATAAAGGTTAATCAGATCACTGTATGGCTAGTGGCACAGGGAAATGAATTCCTAAGTGCCTCCCATGTGCTACATGGAAGGATATAGAGAGGAATAAGATGAACCTTTGCTCTTGGGAGCTCATTGTTTATTGGAGAAGTTAGTTATAAAACACATACTTAAAAAACAATGTTAATTTTAGGGCTAGAAATCTGTGCAGGGTATTACAGAAGCACTTTAAATTACCCAAACAGAGGTTTCATTTGGCAAATGCTAGGAAGGCTCCCCAGAGAAGGTAGATTTTAGAGTCATCAATCTAGTGATCTCAAATATCCCAACTTCATCTGCTGCTATTTTGGTGCTGATGTAGGTGTAGGGCTCCAGGCACAATTGCTGTGATTTCAGGGATGTGAAGAGAGCTGTGGCCCATGTCTACTTAGAGGAGATGGGGATTTTCTATGGGTAGTGGCTTTCTCATTGAGTGGTGAGGTTGAGAATCTTAGTGAGAGCCAGGGCTTCTAAGGATTTGGAAGGTATTGATAAGTGTCCTGTTTTAGACTGTTTAGTTTCTTTTGCAGGCAAGAGGGGTACTTTTACTTTGTAGAAAAGGACAGGCAAATGGTATTTGAACAAATAAAAATTACCCTTGAACTCACCTTTACTTGGTGGGCTATTGTAACAGTCAACTTTTGGTAGGTTATGCTGCTGTAACAAATGGTCCCCAAATGTCAGTGGCTTATAAAACAAAGGTTTATTTCTCACATTACATGTTGACTTCTGATTACCTGTGCTCTGATCTATGGGTGGGTCTTCTTCATTCCAGGATCCAGACTGAAGGAACAGTGCCCTTCCTGAACTGCGTAATTTGGGGGCAAAGGGACAACAATGATGGTGGAACCACATGATTATTACTAAAGCTTCTATCATAAAGTGGTGCCTGAACTTCTGGCCATATTTAATTTGTCAAAGCAGTGAGGAATAAGCTCACAGAGAGGACTCTAAATGATAGAAAGAATATAATTTGCTACAGCTACACTGACCCCAAGACTAAAAAAGCTGATAGTTCTGAAGACAAAAGACAAAAAAAGAGTTCAAATAAAAGTAGGCTTATAATACAACTTTAAGTAGGCAAAATATAAGATTTATCAGTTGAAGAAATAAATGTGAAAGAATCAGAGCTTCTTTCCTTACAAATAAAAGATTGAAACCTTTAGAAATCAAAATGTATATAATGAGGAAAAATTTTATGTCTTTACTGAAAAACAAAAATCAGACTAACAAACTAAACAACCAGGGAAGTGTCTTTCTTCAGACGCGAGCCCCATGAAGCCCACATTTTTTGAGTGATCTGGGTTGGTTTTGGCAGGTCACAGAAGGTACATAGAGGAGAGAATTGGTGTTCAACAAGCATCACCATTATTCAGCAGCATTGTTCATGCTTGGAATGCTATTCATTCATTCGCTGCTCCTCCCCAAATCCTATTTATCCTTTTTGGTTTGTCTCAAATGACATCTTTTCCAAGAAACCTTCCTGGATTGTTTTTATGCATATGAATTGCATCTTCCTTAGATGTAATGGTACTTGCAACTCTATTTAATATATTGCCTTTATTATCATTAATTATTTAACTCCTCCCACCGCCACCAAGAGAACTGTGCATTCCTTGAGGGCAGAAAAAAGGTTTGATTCATTCTGGGGTCTCTTAGAGTGCCTACTGCAGAGCAGTGCATTTGAAGGGACATAATTCATTGTTGTTGAAGTTCAGAGATTTATAGTCTGGTTAGAAGTCATTTGACATGCTGTGTTAGCTCTATCCTTGAGGTTTTTCCAGAGCATTAGGTGCACACCAGAAGGAAATAATTGTTTACGATAGTTCTAGGGCCAGAATTCACCACTACAATAAGAAAGCTTGGTAAGATAGCAAACAGGTGAGAAAAGATTGGGGAGAGAGGGTTGTGTAGGTAATGTGTGCTGGACGCAATCTTAGGTCTTTGTTTCTTTGATATATATATAGGCTTGTCCCTTTTAGGTATTTCTACTTATACTCTCTTAGTATCAAATAGTAATTAGCTATATAGGTCTTAGTTTTAATAAATTGTGCTACTGATGTTAGTTGACCTCAGTTATGCGAATAGTAACAGTGAATAATATAAAGTTAATTTTAAGGAAGCAAATATGGTATTAGGTTGAAATGCATTAAAATTATATAGAGAGATATGTGGAGTACTTATATTCAAATATAGAGCATGAATATTTTTAGATTCTTTGACATTAGATTTAGGTGTTCTTGTTCTATTTTGTAAATCAAAGAAATGCCCTATATCTTTGATTGGTATGTTTAGGTTTTATGGTGACAGATATCTTATAACTAGGAATAGAAATCCCATCTTTAGTGATAATATAGTACAGGAACCAGAGAAGAGAAGGTCTTAAGGTGCTGTTAATTAGCAGAAATCTGAAGCACATAGTCTCAAAGCAATTAAGGCTCTTAATTGAATATTTGGATGCTTGGTAGAATGGCTCATATGTTTCTGGACAGGGTACTCTAGGCTTGAGAGGAGTTACATTACACATGTGATGTTGAAAAATTCATAAAGAATATGAACAAACATGTTTGTCTAGTAGCTAACTGCATTTATGAACGGTGATTCATTGTTGGCTATATGCAAAATTATCTGTTAGCTGAAAAATTCAATATTAACAATTCAGTCTTTCAGCCTGTCTGCTGTAAATATAGCACACCATTTACCCATGGAAAATGGAGTTTTTTTTTGCCATGGAGATTTTGCTGTCCTCTGGTTTGGTAAACATCTCTATAATTCATGTGATACTTTAAATGCAATTGGTGGTCACACAATGGCTATGATGTAGCATCTGTGTACATTTGGGGACAGAGAGAAATAAACATTGCTGATAGGCTCAGGGTGGCAAAATATTTTATTATGGGACCCTCCAGAGGGTCCATTAGCTGAGGCATTTGATTAATGCATGAACATATTTTTTAAAAAAGTTTATAAAACATTCAGAATTCTGAAAAAGTCTAAATGAAAGGATAAAGAAATGAGCTATTCCTTTTAGAAGAACTTCAGAGGAAAGTGGTTAATATTTGGTGTAGTGTTTCTTACTTTTAATAGCTATAGCTTTGGTATAGATTTCTGCTTCTGTCAAACTCAGGCTCACTAAGGCACAGAGGAGAGAGGATGTTCACAGAATATCCACAAGGCAGTGGGTAAAGAATGAATTGAGTTTCTCTCAGATGGAATTGTGGACTTTCTGCTGTTGTGTTAAGGAGAAAGAGAAATTATTCAAATTACACGAAAGCCACAGGTTGGCATCAAAGCTAAAGTTGACCAATAGCTTTCACCTATTTTGCTAAACATTCTAAAAAAGTGGCAGATTGATTGAATTTCTCCCCCTTTCAGTCCCAATCCATTTCTGGAGAAATTCCTAATAGCCTATGAAGTGACTTTTTAAAAAAGAGGAGGGCTGAGCAGGCAGTGGACAACAGAACCCCAGAATCACCAAAGTGAGCATCTCCATCCTTATATGAGGAAGTAAGCATTCATAAGGATGGTATGATTTAGGAACCCACTATTCAAACTGCTAACAGACATGTTAGTGAGTGCACAGAGCATATAAAAACACATTTTACTGAAGGTCCAAATCTGAACTTATTATATACAGATACCTTCTAACACCACATTCTAAAAATGTGGTTTTAACCTCAGGAGTTATTGGCTAAAGCTTTTCAAAGGCATTGGAACAAGGGGCTGAAGTCATTGACACTGGATTGGAAAGCATGTATAAGAGGTAACAATGCCACCTCGTTGGATCAGGAGAGTTCCTGTTTGTTATGCAATGTGTGCGTTTCATTATTTACACGATTTCATTAGGCGATCAAGAGCTGTGTACACAGCTAGCTGCGTCTGCAGCAGCACCCCAGGGTCTGAAACTAAAAACAAATGCGCTTTATTGCCTTTCACTACTCTTGCCTTTGAAATATTTTTTAATGGAAAAATGTCCCTAAATTATATTTACCTCTCTTGGTTAAAACATTTTTTTTCCCCTTAAATGTTTTTAGGAACTACAAGTTTCTCGGAAGTTTTTCCATAACTTGTTCCACTGTGCTGCAAGGGCAAATTAAAAAGTAAATACTCAGAAATAAAAATTCGGAGTGGGGAAATGATCTTTAGTTTGTTATGCGGTCTCCCAGCCCTCTCTCTTCTCCTACCTTAGGCAACCCGTCTTTCTCCTCCCAGAACCTCTCTCTTGGTTTTTGGTATTTCTTGGAGTTAGGATGAAAAGGAGTGAGAGTGGAAAGGCCCTGGACTGGGCTCTGCACACCGAAGTCCTGAGGACAGACCCTGGGTGACTCACCAGGTTCTGGTCCGTAGGCGCGAGGCCCAAGCAAGGGCAGCGAGAGGAGGGTGGGGAGCAGACCCAGTGGTTTCCGCTGTTTCTGCGCTGTAGCCCCAGGGCCTTTTCCTGCTGTCCTTCCCCGGGTCCTATGGCCACCGAGCCAAGGGGGCGGATCCTCACGTGCCAGACACGCCCCGGCCGGGTTTATAATTCGCAGCTCTCGCTCCGGGAGCTGCTGCTTCTCCCGAGTTCCGCTGGCACTTGGGGCGCGATACCCGCGCCGGCCGCCGGAGAACTCAGAACCAAACGCACGCCTGCTCGCGCTCGCACTGGCACCGGTGCTCACACTCACACTCGCGCCCACAGCTACACTGCCCTTCACCACGTGCGCTCACACTCGCACACGTGCTCACACTCATTCGTGCACTCACAGGCGCGCTTTCGTGGGCTCACACACGCTCACACCTCCCACTCAAGCCCGCTGACCCTGCAGGGGCGCCGAGAGGACCCACAGCTTCTCCATGGCTGACCTGAGCTTCATTGAAGATTCCGTCGCCTTCCCCGAGAAGGAGGAGGATGAAGAGGAAGAGGAAGAGGGTGTGGAGTGGGGCTACGAAGAAGGTAACTCGTTGCATGTTGAGGTGGCCGGGGTCCCGGGACAGCGCGTGGGAAGTTGCGCGTCGTGTGTGTGCTACCCAGCGCGGGGCTCTGCACAACTTCAGCCCTCTGGCGCTCCGAGCACCGCCGCGTCCCCGGGTTCCCACGTGGGTCTCTGTCACTTTCCCATTCCCCCGGCGAGTTTCAGGGCAGAAGGCGCAGCAGGGAGATCGGGCGGGCCTGCCACCTGCGTTTGGTTGGGGAGCCTGGCCTTCCTGTCTGGCAGCGGTTCTTCACCCGGAGGGCGAGCCTTAGAGCTGTGGCTATGACATTTCTAGTGTCCTGAGTAGCTAAGAGGGACAGCGTTACCCATTACTCAAGACCTTGAGAACACAGTGTTAGTGAAGCTATTTGTTTCTTGCTTGCTATGAGAACCCTGGTGGGAGAAAGTATTCTGCTTCTACTCTGTTCCTGAAAGACACTAACTAACAAGGCTAATTCTTTCCAGACATGACCTAAATTTCAGGCTGAAACAGTGGTATTGGCGAGAAGGGGTTGACTTTTTTAAAAAGTTTAGATTCCTAAATTTATACCTGAAAATGTAGGTCTGTTAATAGAGCCGACCACTGGTGCTGATGTTCTCTAAATCTATGAAAAAAATGTGTAATTTATCACTTTAATTATAAAAATATGGAAAGAGTATATATGTATAAATATATAAGAATATGTACATGTATATATGTATACTTCAAAATACTGTTTTGCATTTCTGATAAGTTTATTCAGTAGCATCAGACTTACGGTTTTGGGTTCTCACTAAGCATGTTGAGAGTTAAAGGTATTTCCCAAGTACTGCACATAGTTGAACTGTTTGAGCAGATGAAATTTTTGTGGTATTATTTTTTCTAATCACTTAAAGACAGCCTAAATTTCTTAGTCATAAATTATTACATTTCTGTGGATAAATACAAATAGAATATTATGTGAGTTCAGGGTTTTGTATGTGGTATTTGACAATATTAGGTCATTTGAAATATAAACACGAAGATTCCCACACATTTACCATATTTCCTTGTATAGAGGTGGTAGTCATAACCCACTAAATAATGTCAAGGATTAGGGACTGTTTAAACTAGTTTTAACATGTTAAATTTTACTGTAACTTTTTTTTAAGCCGATATAAATGTGCTTCATTTTGTCCTCAGGTGTTGAATGGGGCTTGGTGTTTCCTGATGCTAATGGGGAATACCAGTCTCCCATTAACTTGAATTCAAGAGAAGCTAGGTATGACCCCACCCTGCTGGATGTACGCCTCTCGCCAAATTATGTGGTCTGCCGAGACTGTGAAGTCACCAACGATGGACATACCATTCAGGTTATCCTGAAGTCAAAATCAGGTATTTTAGAAGAGGCTTTGCATGCCCTTGTAAACTTGAAGTTATCTCGGAGCTGTTAAACTCTCACTTATCTTGTATAACCTTAAAGATAGAACTAACATAGCTCCATTGTCAAGTGCCTTTATGTATTATAAAATGCATTTTTGGGAATTGTTTTTTGAAACATTTTTGAAAGAATAAAAGAATGAAATTATGATGTTAGTTTGGTTGTTCGACGTTGTATGATGTTACTCTTAACAATCTTAGTTGGTCAACTTATGCCTTGTAGAATTTGTGTAAAGACATATGTGGGTGTCCTAAATTATTGATTAGATTAAATCATTTAGATAATTATAATTCTTTGTTTAACTGCATTGTAAAACTAAAAATTAGGATTTATTGACATTATTTGGCATTCATGATAGACTTTTCAAAATCATTTTTTCCACTATCTTAATGACAACATAATTTTAGCTAATAGCAATAAAAAATATCCTCTAACCTCAGCAAAAGATTTAAATTGCAAACAAAGCTTTTGCTTCTTATTTATTTGTAAAATAATTTATTTATTTTTTACAGAGAGGGGAAGGGAGGGAGGAAGAGAAGGAGAGAAACATTGATGTGTGAGAGATACAATGATCAGTTGCCTTTCGCATGCCCCTAACTGGGGACCTGGCCCACAACCCAGGCATGTGCCCTGACTGGGAATCAAACCAGCGACCTTTTGGTTCACAGGTTGGCATTTAATCCACTGAGCCATACCAGCCAGGGCTGTTTATTTATTTTTTAAACTCCCCTTTTCCCCACCTGAACCTATTTGAGATGGATCTGAAATGTTTTATGGAAAAGGTGTTGGGTCACTGCCAAGGAAATTGGTTTTTAGCTTGAGTGTGGTGGAGAAGAAAGCAGAATTCTAAAAATTAGCACCAATATTATCTATTCATAGTGAATAATGACTATTATTTCCCTCTTAGGAAAAATATAAAATTAAATATGTTGAAATAATAGGAAGTACTTAATAGAGACCAACTGTGCTCAAATTAATTCTGGATCAATAAGTTTGATATTTTAGAACATAAAATCTTCAGGTTAATTATTAGGCTAGATAAGTATTGATTACCAACTATGGATTTTTTAATTCATTGTGAATGTTCCTGAGCTTTAATTTAGAATCCATGAGATAGTCATAGGTTCATGTAGTGTTCCCTGCTGTTCTGAGTTCAAAGTATAGGCACCACTCAAACCAGAATGTAGGTTGTATACATAGTGAGAGAGACAGCTTTGGATGTAAATTTGAATTTAAATCAGAGTATCTGAGGGGAAGGAGTTAATCTATGATGTATTATTTAAAAATGTATAGTAAAATTGCTGAATACTGACTTCTGGCCTATAAAAACATTTTTAAGGTAATGTGTGTGTGTTAGTGTGTTGACATTCTTTCGTACTTTTGGAAATAAAATATTTCTGTATCTATACAAAAATGCATTTTGCAACAGGCACTATTGAGAGTCACTGCCGGTTGTATAACAATGGAGAAGAAGGTTCTCGAGGATTCATAGTTTAGTAGATACACAATCCTTTAAAGTATTGTGTTGATCAAAACCAAAATAAAATATTATGTTGATATGATAATGGTAAGTGTTAGAAAGCTTCATGGGAGGATAGAAGAATGACTGAGTACCAATACTGTTAATTAAGACATTATTTGAATTGAACTAACAAATTAATTTTTTAAGTAAACAATTGCAAAAAGACAACATTCTAATAGTATTTAAACATGTTAAGAAATTATATGTAGTTACAATTTTTAAAATAACTTTTAAACTATAAATAACATAATATTTACATAAGATGTCAGGGAAGGAAAACTCTGACTCCAAAAAACCTCCGCTGCCTTGCGGCATACCTCTTCAGGGGAAAGGCTAAGGGAGTAAACCCCGACAGAAAATCCGGAGCCGGAGTCCCTAAGGCGGTTCGACGTTGTAGTCAACACCGGCAACTCCTGCGGTGCACCTGAAGCCAAGCTGTATTGACTCCGTCTTTCCCTTGGATCCTTCAGCTGCGAAGAGAGGGGGGGTCTGCTGCATGGGCAACAGCAGGCCCTCCATATCACCCTGCCCAGGCTCTGTAGCTTCAGCTTCACTGGAGAGGACACTCCAGCGTCATCGCAAGATGTCGATTCAACACGGGAGGAGACAGATACCGTGTCCCTCCCGAGTCGGACTGCACAGCCATTCTCGGCGGTGCAGATAGACTCTTAAGAAGCTACACCATCGTCTCTCGAGACGGACGGCTGCCGACGACATAAGATGTCACTATAAAGCTACAGTGACCATATACCAATACAGTGTGGTATCGTTACAGTGTGTGTCCATCATGCTCTAAGAGCAAATTTATTTGATCTAATTGAAATTAACATTTTCTTCTGGTAACTTCTCAAACACTTTCCTTGGCCTCCTACTCACCCCCCCAAAAGAGATTTGTCATGCACTGTCTTGGTCCTCTAACCAGAGGTATGTTTCTTCCTCATGTAGCTTTATGTGCCAGTTGATTCTTCTCCATCCTCCACCCCTTATCACCAAGGAAGAGCTTTCTGTCTGTCTAGGCCTATTTGGATTCACATGCTCTAGACCCCTTACTCCTAACTTCTCAGGGAGAACTTGTCCCTTCTGATGCCATATCTCCTTTCTGCCACTAGAATAATTTCTTTTTCAGTGCTTCTCCAAACTTAAAAGTTTCACATCTAGACCAGTTTAAAAAAATTTTTTTTCTAGGCTATTTAAGCTTCTCAAAGAAATAGTCTGGAAGCCCTAAACACCCTGCCATTCACTTACTTAATTCAAGTTTTATCTTTATCAAAATAGAATATAAATATAATTTAAATAGTTGACTAGTACTGTGTTTCTCTCTCCCTCTGGATTATACCCTGCTTCTCCCATATAAAACTTTCTGTACTGGTGATAGTTACTCTTTCAGCTCTTAGCTGTTTCTCCTAATGCCATACTTCTTAATAAGGTGTATATGGTTCTGCTTTGATATTTAAGATACCTATGAACTACCTACTCTGGAAGATGAAGGGAGTTCTCTTATTACCCTCCAAGATTGTGGTTTTGCTTCTCTTTGTCCCTATACTTAAATAATAATTTTATTTAAATCAATACCCAGCATTTTTATTATTATGATTATG
This sequence comes from Furipterus horrens, assembly GCF_987537825.1. Classification (NCBI taxonomy): domain Eukaryota; kingdom Metazoa; phylum Chordata; class Mammalia; order Chiroptera; family Furipteridae; genus Furipterus; species Furipterus horrens. Next base: position 44,295,949 of record NW_028327177.1, read on the forward strand.
TAACTATTATTTCTGGCTGAGATTATACCTGTTTCCTTTATTAAATAATTCTTTTCCCTAGGGTTAATGTATTTTTGTTTCTTTAATTTTTAAAGTTATATTTCATGATTTCATTTTCAAACTCTCTGACAGGTGACAGATCTTCTCCCAGCACATTGAAGCATATTAGATTATCCTCCCCTTCTTCTAACCCATTTTCTCCTGCCCCTGGAGGCCTCTCCTCCATTTTTCCTGCCCCGGTCTGGTCCGTTTGCTTTCCAGGCTTGCTGTGCAGACATTTCCTGTGGCTCCCTGGAACTCAAGCCCAGGAACTGGTCCCTTTGCCTGTCTCCCATGTGCAAGCCCGTGTTGCCTGGATGCTGTGACATCCTCTTGTGGGGTTGTTCCTTCATTTCAGGGAGTTTCTAGGTCTGTCACCTTCTACAATTCATCTCTGCTCGTAACCTCCTGAGAAGGAGCATGTGAGGGTAAAGCTGGGGTTACCTGGGTGTGTCTCTCTTGTCTGGGGTTTGCCTCAGCAAAATAGCCCAGACTGGAAGTGCTTGCTCTCAGGTATTTGATGTCACTGATGCATTACCTTCTGCCCTCCAGTGTTGTGGTCGAAAGATCTAGTGCCATCCTGCTTGTCAACTGTCTCATGTGACCTTTTTCCCTCTAGGAGCTTTTAGAGTTTCCTCTTTGTTGTTATTGTTTTGAAATTTTATAGCCATATGCTTTGGCGTGGTTCTTTTTCACTCTGTGCTGGGTGCTGGGTACTAGGTGGGCTGTTTCAATCAGGATTTCTTAGAAATGTCTCAAAAATCTTCTTATATTATTTCATTGAAAAGTTTTCTGTTTTTCATTTTTATCTTCTTTCAATAACTCTTATTTTTTCTTCGTTTTTTCTACTTTCTGTGGGTTTCCTCAACTTGTATCTTTCAGATTTTCTATTGAAATTTTAACTTCTGCTAGCTGTTTTTAATTTCTAAAAAGTTGTGCTTATTCTATAAATTGTTGTACTTTTTAACATACGGCATCCAGCATTTATTTCATGAATGCAGAATATCTCCATTCTTTTCCGTATGGCTTTTTTCTTTTCCCTTCATGTGTCCATTTATTCCAGGTTCCTTCTTTTATTTGTTTTGCTCTTTTATTGTTGGAGGTTTTTCTCAAATGCTCAGTGATCTTTGGCTCATTGTTCATTATTAAGAATGAGTCTAAAAAGTGGGTTAGAAGCTCTGTGCACCTGGGCAGGAGTATGGTCTGGTGGATGTCACAGTAATGTGATTAGGTAAGGGCCTGGCCATGTTGCTGGAGGAAGCTTTGTAGGTTTTATCAGTTTCTGTGGGCGAGGGCTTGTCGTGGCTCTTAGCTGACTGTCAGGCAAGAGAGTGTAACCAGAGCAGGGCATTTGTTACAGTTGGTGAACCTGCGTTGATGCATCATCATCAGCTCAGCTCCATAGCTCATCTTAGGGTTCACCTTGGTGTTGCACATTCTGTGGGTTCGAACAGATGTTGTGTGATGACATGTTGCCATCACTATGGCATGACACAGAACAATTCCACTGCCCTAAATCCTGGGTGCTCTGCCTATTTCTCCCTCCCTCTCCCCAACCCCTGGCAACCATGGATCTTTTTACTGTCTCTGCAATTTTACCTTTTCCAGAAGGTCATATAGTTGGAATCATACATTAAGTAGCCTTTTCAGTTTGTCTTCTTTTACTTAAATATACATTTATTGGATGTTGTCTTTTTAAATAAAAAGCTTGCAGAATAAGTGCAATTTTTATAAAGGAATGAAACTTCATACACACCAATCCTCTGAAATGTCTGACCTCCTCGAGGCCATCAGTGGCCTGTGCTACTCTGTTCTTTAGCTTTTTGTTCTTGTTGTTGTTGCTTTGTTTATATTAAACAGTAAAAAGGAACTGCCAGAAGGAGTTACAAAAACTGTAGCATAATTTAAATGCAGACATTTATTAAAAGATTTTTAACATAATTCTAATGATACAGTGCCTATATATAAACCCGTGTGAATATACTGCTTTAATTTAAATTGAGGCATGCCCTGAGCAAGATTTCCACTCCTCACCCCTACTGGAGATCCCAAACTAAGGTTATTGATGATCTTCTTACTCTACAACCACATGGGCCCTTTAAAATTCTTAAAACACTTCACTTCTGCTGCATTTGCGATGGAATTTGGGAAACTCTCAAGTTGGTCTCTGTGACGCATCACCTCCCGATGTTTCTTTTGAATTCTGACTGCCTGTTCTCTGCCAGTTCTTCATTCTCCATTTCCTTACATAATGGGTTTCTCAAGGTCTCCTCTGCAACTCTCCTCTCTTGAACAACATGCATTCCAGAAGCAGTGGGTTCATACACGCTGCCTGCTACTTGGTTCAGTGTTCTACTTTCCCATAAGACAGCACATGAGATTAGAACAGGGGCTGAATCATAGGTTCCCTGAGTTGATCCCCCGGAAGGGCAGCCCATCCAGCCTCCCATCTCAGATCCTCTGGCAGGTGGCTGGGCGTCCTCAGCTTGAACGGCTCAGAAAAAGAAATGCATTCCTTACTGAGGAAACCCATTTTGCTTTTTGAATAATTTCAAAGATCTAAAAGCTCTGTGCTCACCATTATTGTTTCCATTTTGGGATTCTAGACCTACACAGGACAAACATAGTTATATTTTCACATGGCATCCTTTAGAATATTGACTACCATCACCCTATTATGAAATTGCCCTTTGTTCTTTCAGACATATTTGTTCTTCAACTTTCCTCATAGATAGTCTTTCATTCATTAATACTTATTTGTTGATCATTCACTATAGGAATTACAGACTTATCTCTGAGAGCCAGGCAGGCACCATAAAAGAGAGCAAAACTTTTAAGTAGCTACTGACCCTCAGCTCTATGTATAGTGTTGGGATGCAGTAGGGCTGGTTGGGACTCTGGGAAACCAGCAAACTGCAGGGAACATGCCTAGTTTTCCAGATGTTTAATGTGCCTGTGAACCAAACACAACCAGTGGGTTCATCTGGCCTATAAGGTGCAGTTGGCAATCTTCGTTTTACCTTATGCAAGGTGTTCCATACTTTGGGTAAGGTAAATATAAATCACACTCAGTTCCTACCCTCAAGAAGCTTGCAGTGGTAGGTGTGAAAAATAGGTATACAGAGATATTATTTGTGCCTGAAATTGTTGGGGAAGGATTTGGGGAGGAAGTATCATTTGTAGTGATCTTTGTAGGGTGAATAGCATTTGGATCTGGGAGATTGGGATGTGTGGGAAGAGGGAGCAGTATGCAAAATGACATGGATATGAGAAGGTCTAGAGATCTCACAGGGAAATCCTTAAATAATCTGGAAGAAAAGTTCTATTCATAATAAATGAGGCTAATAGAAAATATAATGGAGAGGGTATTTTGGAGCAAATTCATGAGGGACCTTGAACCAAGTCTACCAAGTATAAACATTTTTTTTATTTTCTGTAGGATACAGTCATAATCACATTGCTTTAGCAAAATTAACCTGGTCACACTGAATAAGATGGGATCTGGGAGAAACTGGGAGTCAGTTTGTAGGTTATTGCATGAGACTCAGTTCAGCAAGACTACAGCTACTCTGTTGGCAGTGTCAGTGGGAAGGAAGGGATGACACAAGAGAGATTTTGGAGATGCCATCTACAAGCTTCAGTGATTGGTTATGTGGACCAGGGGAGAGGCGGGGTGGGCTGGTGTGGAGCCCCTGTGACTGGACCACATTTTGGATCCTGTTGCTATTAGAAGAGACTGTATATTGTTTGTTTATATAAAATGTCAAGGTTCAATTTCTTTATGATTATATTTATTATTAGATAATTTTTGGGGATTTGAATTACCTGATCAGTTGCCTTAATCAGCTTCATTCTGCATGTGTAGACCCAGCATAACAGCCTCCTTTTAGTATTGTCAAGGTTATCTCTTCCTTTAAGAGATGATGCTATTTATTCTTTAAAATGAAATAAATCTGCCCTGGCTTGTATGGCTCAGTTGGTTGGAGTGTCTTCCTATATACCAAAAGGTTGTGGGTTCGATTCCCTGTCAGGGTTCGAGACCCAGGTTTGATCCCTGGTCGAGGGACATATAAGACGGCACCGACTGATGTTTTTTTCTCTCTCTCTGACTCTCTCCCTCCCTCCTTCCCTCCCTCCCTCCCTCCCTCCCTCTCTCCCTCCCTCTCTCCCTCTCTTCCTCTTTCTCTAAAAGCAATGAAAAAATGTCCATGGATGAGGATTAAAAAAAAGCTTAAAAAAATGAAATAATATTATAGGTTAGTTAAAAACTAAAGACAATAAAAATATTGATTTTTGCTTTTAAGGCTTCAAATGTTAAAAAACGAATTGATACTATTTTTTGGAATATTTTACGAATACATTTGGGACTCCTTAAAAGTTAAACTGAGGTATTAAATCTTTAAACCTACCGAGAATGAACTTGGGCCTTTGGATCCTTCGGGGACACATAGGCACCACTGGTGTTGGTGTCCCTCCCTACTGGGGATGTGTCTCTGTCTCCTGGCCTCACCAACTTTGCCTGGTCTATGACAGCATCTTTCTAATCACTTAGACCTTTGCTGGTCCACCATCCGTGCAGACGTGGGAATAATAATTTTGTGTTTTAAAACATTAGTCCCTTGCTTAAAAGCTATTCCATGCTAAAGTCCAGCTCCTAAGCATGGGCTGCAGGTCTCCCCTTGATGATCACAGCTGGAGGCCTGGCGTGGGCTCCTAGTAACCTCTTCTTTATTCTCTTGGAACACATTCAAAGTGCTTCATACCTCTGAGCCTTTCTCAGCCTCTTCTCTCTGCTGGAATGTACGTGCTTACTTCTTTTAGCTTCCTTTTCAAGGCTCTGCTTAGCTCTCATCTCCTGTGGAAAGTTCCCTGACTTTCTGATTCCCTTGGTTTTTGGTTGGCCCTTGCTGGATGTTCTCTTAGTGCCTTGTGCACTTTGCATTACTCTTCTGATGCAATTTATTTAAACTATTAAATTCAGTTCCTTAAACATTGAGAATGCCTTGCCAACAGTATGACTATATCCTTCTTTTTTATGAACTTGGTGCTCAGCACAGGACACAGAGTTCATCTTAAAATGTGTGTGTTGAACTCAGATGAAATGAGGAAGCTAAGCTTTGATCAACATCAGCCTTTGAAATAACTGGCAAATTTGTTTTCAACAAAGGATATAGAAGCTTAGATAGATTTAGGTAAGTGTGTGTGTGTGTGTGTGTGTGTGTGTGTGTGTGTGTGTGTATTGTGTTCAGAAAGTATCCAGCCATGTACTATGAAAAATGGAGACTTTTAAAAAAAGTGTATTTTATTGATTATGTTGTTAACAGTAGTCCCAATTTTTCCACCTTTGCTCACCTCCACCCAGTATTGCCCTTCCATCCAGCAATCCCACCCCCCTTAGTTCATGTCCATGGGTCATGCATATAAGTTCTTTGGCTTCACTCTTTCCTATATTATTCTTAACTTCCCCCTGTGTATTTTGTATCAACCGATTATGCTTCTTAATCCTTGCACCATTTCCCCATTTATCCCCCTCCCCTCTCCCAGCTGATAACCTTCCAAATGATCCCCATACCTATGATTCTGTTCCTATTCTGGTTTGCTTAGTTGAATTTTGTTTTTATTTTTTAGATTCAGTTGTTGATAGTTGTGAGTTTGTTGTCATTTTAGTGTTCATAGTTTTGATCTTATTTTTCTTAAATAAGTCCCTTTAACATTTCATATAATAATGGCTTGGTGATGATGAACTCCTTTAGCTTTACCTTGTCTGGGAAACACTTTATCTTCCCTTCCATTCTAAGTGATAGCTTTGCTGGATAGAGTCATCTTGGTTGTAGGTCCTTGCTTTTCATCACATTGAATACTTCTTGCCAGTCCCTTCTTGCATGCAGAGTTTCTTTTGAGAAATCAGCTGACAGTCTTATAGGAACCCCTTTGTAGGTAACACTCTGCTTTTCTCTTGGTGCTTTTAAGATTCTCTCTTTATGTTTAACCTTTAGCATTTTAATTATGATGTGTCTTCATATGGTCCTCTTTGGGTCTAGCTTGTTTGGGACTCTCTGTGCTTCCTGGACTTATATGCCTATTTCCTTTGCCAAGTTCGGTAAGTTTTCCTTCATTATTTTTTCAAATAACCTTTCCATTTCTTCTTTTCCTCGTCTCCTTCTGGCACCCCTATGATTCAGATGTTGGCATGTTTAAAATTTTCCTCTCCTCATTTTTTTCAATTCTTGTTTCCTCATCCTGTACTGGCTGACTGTTTATTTATTCCTTATGTTCTAAGTCATTGATTTGAGCCCCAGTTTCCTTCCCTTCACCATTCGGTTTGTGTGGATTTTCCTTTGTTTCATTTAGCATAGCCCTCATTTCTTCCCTTAGGCATTTGCCATACTTAAGCATATCTGTCAAGCCTGTGAGCATCTTTATCACCAGTGTCTTGAACTCTACATCTGTTAGGTTGGCTATCTCCTCATCGCTTAGTTCTCTGTAACCTTGATCCATTCCCTCTTTTGGGCCATACTTCTCTGTCTACTCATTTTGACAAGCTCCTGTGTTTGTTTGCATCTGTGCCTTAGGTAGAGCTGTCACACCTGTTACGTTATAAGGGGAAGAGTCTTAGGTATTCATCAGTATGGGTGACCCATTTCACCATGTTGTGGCACTGTGTGTCAGGGAGGGGTCTGAGAGGGAACAATGCCACTTGCTCAGCACTCGCCCCTTTTCCAGGTACCTCTTTCACTTTCGTATGGGACAGGCACTTCTCAAGCTGTTGCTCTAGCTATCATTCCTAGAGTGTGTGTGGTTCTGCAGACATTCTAGGACCATGGGGGCCCTTTAAATAAGCAGACTCTATTCAGAGACTGGAAGTTTCTTCCTCCACCCCAACCCTCACTGGTTTTCATAGTCAGAAGCAATGATGCTTTATTTTCCCCGGCGCTGGAACTGTGAGCTTCATGATCTGGTCTGGTGCTGGCAGTGCTCCACAGGTATCCCTCCTGACTTTAAAATGTGTGACTTCACTTTCTGCCAGCTTGCTGCTGCTGCCACCACCACACCACATCCTCTCTGCCCTGGCTCCACCCCTCCTACCCATCTGGATGAATATTTATTCCTTATATCTTTGTTTGTTGGACTTCCATGCAGCTCGATTTTCTGAAACTTCAGGTTGTCTCTAGTTTTGAAGTAGTTATATTCCTTCTTAGTTTTGGAGGGAGATGCAGTGTGTTGTCTAGGCTTTTATCTTGGCTGAAGTCTGAAAAAGGAGACATTTATTGAAGAAGATGCAGGAAACATTGTACATAGGACAATGACATATCAGTCCCCTTCAAAATAGGCACCTTGGGAGCTCACACAGTTCTCCCAGTGTCTCTTCCACTGTTCAAAATATTCTGCAAAATCCTTTGTTGGAATCACCATCAGCTGCCCCATCATATTTTTCTGAATTTCACTGATGGTCTGAACTCTTCCCTTTCAAAAGTGATTTTAGTTTTGGGAAAAGCCAGAAGTCGCGGGGCACTAAATCTGGGCACTGAGTCACCTGGGTGATTTGATATTTTGCCAAAACATTGTATGAGGCATTATGCATGAGCTGTGCATTGTCATAATGAAGTTGCCAATCAGTTGCCCATAGCTGCAGCTGTTTTTATCGTATTGCATCTCTCAGCTGATGAAGAACTTAGAGGTAGTACTCCTTATTAATTGTTTGGCCTGGAGGGGCGTACTTGTGATGGACAACACCTTCCCGATAAAACTACAGTTAACGTTGTCTTGATCTTTCTGTGACTTTGCTGTACCTTCTTCAGATGTGGAGAAACCAGGCAACTTCATTTGGGATGACTGGGTCTTCATTTCTGGGTCATAGTTGTAGATCCATGATTCGCCTTCAATTATGACCTTGAGGAAATCTGGTTCATTGGTAGCATGTAAATGAAGTCATTAGTAACTGCAGCATGATGTTCCTTCTGCTCTGGTAGCAGAAGCCATGGAATGATTTTTGCCACAATGTTTCATGCCGAGATTTGGCATCAAAATCTCAGACACAGTAGTTTTTGGATCCCCAAATCAGCTTCTAGTTCTCACACTCTCAGTCGCTGATCTTTGTTTATTGCAGCCCATACACAGTTCACATTTTCAGATGTTTGTCTTATTGCAGGCCTTCCAGAACGTGGATCACTTTCAACAGATTCTTGACCATCTTTGAAGCCCTTGTGACACACTTTTATTTGCACCGCACTTATTGCATCCTTCCCATAAACCTTCTGAATGATTCAAATAGTTTCTGCAGAGGAATGTTCAAACTTAAGACAGAATTTGATGCAGATTAGTTGCTCTTCTTGCTCAGTCATTTTGAATGCGATGGCCACACACTACACATGCTCACTCAATGACATCTTTGCCACCACTGACTAATACAGTGAAGCTGTCATTGTTCACACATGCTCATTCCAGTCAACTTTTCTTGGTTGCAAGGTTACATCAATGTTGCACAAACAATTCTCAAATAGACTTTTTCTAGATAGAACCATATATACGTATATAATTCTTTGCCTCAAGTTTTGGAGAAGGAACTCTTTTTATATCTCATACGCCTGATGGACATGACTATTAAAGAGTATTAAAGAAAATGGATGCAGCAGCAATGACACGAATTTATTTTGTATTTTTCACAAGTTTGTTATTCTAAGGAAATGTAGCATACTATCAGTATGAGTCTCATGTTGTTTCATTATAAAAAATTCTGTTGAGCTTATTGGCATCGCAAGTAATAAACCTGCCATATAGTGACAAAGTATCACTCAGCAAAATTTGATAAACATAAATATGGGAAGAGTGTACACCTTTTTGTGTGACTGGTTTCCTTATTTTAGAAAAATCTATAAAAAGGCAGAAAAATGCCTTAAGAGGATGTTGCCAAGTGGGTAAAACAGAGCTACTGTTCATTTTCACTCTATAAATATAACCATTCTTAGGGGATGAGCAGATAGTATTTACCAGGAACCTTGTAAACTTCTCAATTCAGTGTTTTGTCATTTTTTATGGCTTTGTACAGACACATGGTTTTAGTGTGGTTTAACTTTGGATTATACGTCTGCAGCAAAAGTGAAAGGTCACCAGCATCTGATTCCCAGTTGAACGTTACCTCTTTGTCACTTCTCTCTGGGGACCAGGCTGGCAAAATGTTTCTCTTCTTTGTGCTCATTGTCAACCCAATAGAATGGAAGATTCACGAGACCATGGGGTTTTGTCTGTTTTGTCAAAATCAGTGTATCTTAAACACTTAATACAGTGTCTGGTACAATGTAGGTGATCAATGGACTCCTGTGGGCCTTGAATTTCTCCCTATCAGGACAAAGATCTGTGGAGTTTAAATTTCCAGGGTGTTTAAAATATAAGCTCTATCCACAAATTTGAAACCAAAGGCTTCATTCTTGTTAAAGAAATATTGGCCATTGATCAGGTGTGGGCTGTATTTTTGAAGAATGGATCTTTGTTTGGTCTCCCAAACTCACTGTGAACATCAGTTATAGCATCCATTATTATAAGAAAGTACCAGCAGACTGTCCTGTAGCAGTTTTGGAAGCACTGTGTGTGTGTGCATGTGCTGAGTATATGCAATAAGAGGTTTTGGGGAAAATTTTTTTTAATCCTGTTTCTCATTTCATGTGAACTTTATTTCACAATATTCCTCCTTCTTTTCCCTTAGCAATGTGGAGCTGAGCCTTCTCCAAGATAATTTTTCAACTTCTTTTAAAAGTAGAGTGTTACAAAACACACCCCTCTGAAGCCTCAGGTCAGGTTGTTCTTGCACACGGTGAGGGGTATGCTCTTTAGTTCTGATGACGAGGCTGGGGTGTGGCGAGAGCCTTCCACTTTTTGGCTTGGAAGTGGGGTACACTGTGGGTAGACTCCAGGCCTCCTTCTCATTTTTCCTTAAGGCCAAGTTTGGATAGCCATGGTAGAAAGGGGTGAGTTTTGAGATTATTCAGAAAGTGGCACTCTGGTTGAAGCAGAAACATTTCATACCTTCTCTCATCCATAGCTTGGATGGTTATTGAAGGTATTCAGTGAGGCCACAATGCACTTCTGGATGATTGCAACTCTTTGTGATTCATGTATTTACATTTTTTTATTGTCCTGGGAAATGGGGTTGCAATTCATAAATCTAGACTTAAGAACTTATTGTTTTTCAGTTCATGCTTGCAGATACTGCAACGTGGATTCCCCATCCCTCTCACCCTGAGATAGAGGTCAGAAGATTTGAGTTCCAGGCTCCTGGAGCTTGCTAGCTGGGTGACCAGGGCAGGTCACACTTAGCCCCTCTCAGCCATATTTCTCTGTCCTGTCCATGGCGATGATAACACTGACCTCTCTGATTTGTTGTGAGACTTGGGTAAGACCTGATATGAGGAGGAACATTAAAATTGTGAAAGATAGTATCCTAAAGGCCATGCATTTCACCTCTCTTCCCCCTTGATATGAGGTTATGCACTTGAAAAATTAAAATTGCTATTTGCTACTGTAGCTCTTTTTCTTCTTTGAGCTGTTAGGAAGCTTAGAAGCAAATTCATCAGGCACTTTTAGCAAGGACTTCATGACATTTGTTTGTGCAGTAGCCTCATTTCTTCATCTAGTTTCTGCCTCTGTTTTTAACCTTTGCTCTATTATCTAACTGATGCTTTCTCACTGTATTATATGTACAGCAGCTTTAAATTCTTTGTGGAACAAGCTATGGGATGGAGAACCAATCAAACAAGTAAACATTGTTGCACCGCTTTGCTTTCTTCTCCTTTAAGTTTTAGGGTGAAGATGAACAACGAACTGTTCCTTGGGAAAGCAGTTTGGACACAGTCTCTTTCTCCATAAGGGCCACCCAGTGTCAATGCTAATCTGTTTGATGGAGACCACTCCTGGGGGAATGGAATGGATTTTGTCAGGTCCTTGACTGAAAAAATCTGTATTTTCTAGCTGATACCATTTAGAATGAACAGTTTTTTACAAGAAAAATTCAAGCAGCCTTTATTTATATTGAAATAGGCCATTTCTAATAAACTTTACTCCAAGTTTTTCCATATGAAGATCAGGGAGTGTTTTAACTAAAGAAAGTATTTTGTCGCTTTAAGACACGTTCCTATACAAGTTTATTTTTTATTATCTTTTAGAGTGTCCTTATTTGGGACAAAGTACTAGGTCATATCCAGAAATGAGAAATAGAGAAAGGGCCCTATAGAACTATTGTTCATATTTTAAGTACTGTTAATATTTTATCTGTTTTATTTTGTTTGCATTGTATGTGAAACTGACTGGTAAATTGCTTTTTCAAATGTGATTTAATTATTGAAAAATCAGATTGGCTTAATAATAATTCATTTCATAGATAATTTTATTAACTTACACCTATTCTCTAAATTGAAAGCCTACTGCTACAAATGATCTGTAAACAAGGTTTGATTTATTGATACAGCTAGAGCAAATTATTGGTCAGTCTGAGACTCAAACTATATTTTTGTCTCCTAATCAGTGCTAAGTTTATATCTCAGGGACTATAGCTAATGCATATTTTTGGTCTAGAGTTAACAAAGTTAAAATGAAATGATGTACATATCATACCAAGTATTTCAGAGTTTTTGAACTTCTACTGTATCTCAATGGCCATTGTAAGAATTTTAGCCAATTCCTCATAGTGTTAATTTGTCTCACAGTTACGATATAGTTCTCATTTTGGCTATATGAATTTCATCTGTAGAGCTCATGAGAAATTTTTGGCATAACATGTTCCCACTGGTTATATTGCTGCACTGATGAATATGTTTAAGATATAATTAAATAGAACTTATTTTACTTTTTTTTCAGTTCTATCAGGAGGTCCATTGCCTCAAGGGCATGAATTTGAACTGTATGAAGTTAGATTTCATTGGGGAAGAGAAAACCAGCGTGGTTCCGAGCACACAGTTAATTTCAAAGCTTTTCCCATGGAGGTAAGAATAACAAATCATCTTGTAAAATTCTTATTGTTCATGGAAAGTATTCAGTGATTTACTGAAAATGGTTTAGTTTAAAAGTAGATGAATGGCTTTTGAATTTTTACAAACTAACATTAAAATTAAAAATTGTGTAATGATATATAAGCTTGGGGCAGCAAATAAAGTTTCCCAGGGACTTTAGTGGTCTTGAAGAATGTGCATGGGCTACTGGCCATAGAGGTAATCTATTAAGTGAAGCCATTAAGTTTCATCTTATTATTATTACTGTTGTAAAAATTCTGTTGCCTCTGCAAATTCTGTAAGTCACTTCTGTAGATGCTCTGAATCAATGATAAGCTAAAAAAAAAAAGCTTTTGGAGAAACCTCAACACTAATTAAAAGCCTAGTTTAGCTCTGATTAAAATTTGTAGGTTGGTTCTATGTACCCCAAGCAATGAGAGAGAGAGAGAGAGAGAGAGAGAGAGAGAGATTTTTTTTTAGAAAGTCAACTTTTGTTTGAAGAATTCTTTTACTCATTATCATTTTAGTCATTTCTGCCTTTTTTTTTTTTCCCCAAAATCTAGTTGAAGTGTCATTTCTTGTTTGGGACTTGAGTCCTTCCTCTAAGCAGCATTAACTTCTCCCTGTGCTCTGCTCTCAGTGTACGTGGTAGATTGCTGCTGTGGCACTGATCTCATGGATTGTAACCTTTAGAGTCTAAAGTGCCTTTCTCACTGACTGTGGGCTTCTGTTATGGACTGAATATTTGTGTCCTACCGTCCCCCACCCCAATTCATATATTGTAACTCTCTCCCATCCCAATGTTACAGTATTAACATTGGGGCCTCTGGGAGGTGATAAGGGTTAGATGAGGTCATGAGGGTGGAGTCTTCATGAACAGGATTAGTGTCCTTGTGAAAGTCCAGAGAGCTCTGGCTTGTGAGGATAGGATGAGAAGACAGCCATTTACAAGCCAGAAAGTGGACCCTCACCAGATACCAGATCTGCTACCACCTGATCTTGGACTTCCCAGCCTACAGAAGGGAGAAATAAGTGCTTCTTGTTTAAGCCTCTAGTCTGTGGTGATTTGTTACATAGCCTTTGCTGAGACAGCTCTGGAAGAAAAAGTCTCCCTCTCCTCCTTTTTACTTGCATCCTCTAGTCCAGTGCTAGAACATCAGAGACAATCCATGGTGGGGAAATGGAAGAGATGTCTCTGTTGGTCCCAGCCTTGTTTATATTTCTTTTATGAGGATGTACCAGTCTGTCCAGGTGTAACCCATTCAGTGGCAGGTAGCATTATATTTGAGGGGATGCTGGAATGCCAGTCTTCCTTCTCTGTTGTTCTCAACTGCACATGAACTTAATTTTATATGGCACTGCTCACATCAGATATACAGGTTCAGTTCTGCCTCAGTGACTGGAAATCACTACTGTATAATTTGTATAAGTGTACCTGAAAGAATGAAGTAGAGGAAGTATTTCTCAACATTAATTATAATTAAAAAAAGACTCCCTTTGGAAGCTCAGGATATTCTTTTCATTAAAAAAGGCTTGCCCTGACTGGTGTCACTCGGTTGGGCGTCGTTCCACAAAGCAAAGTCTTGCTGGTTCAATTCTCATTCAGGGTACAGGCCTGGGGTGCAGGTTTGGTCCCTGGATGGGGCACATGTGAGAGGCAACAGATCAGTGTTTCTCTCTCATGTCCATGTTTCTTTCCCTCTCTTCCTTCCTCCCTTTCCCTCTCTTCAAAAATAAATAAGTAAAATCTTTAAAAAAAGACTCAAATCTAACAGGGTGAAATATTTGATGTTTTGAGGATAGAAGGGAAAAAAAATTGCAGTATATACCACATATATTTATATCTGCAAACACACACACTCTTGTGATAGTGAGGACAATAACTATTGAAGGCTGTGATGGGGAAGGTTGGGTCTTTAATGTCACCTTTGTAGGGGCTTTTTATCTCAAAGCCTGCAGACATCTCAATTCCAATGCCTTTAAACAATTTTGCCCTATCTCTGTCACCTCTGGCTAGGGCTCTGTCCTCATTCAACCTGAGAAAGAAAGTTCACACCAGAATGCATCAAAGAGGAAGGAGGACACACAACAATCCAAAACAATTAAACCTACTGGGTTGTGGAGAGCAAAGCAAGGGGTAGGAAAAACCCTCAGCTGCTGGGGCCTCAGCCTTGCCCTTTTCTTTGAGTTTGAAAGGCTGCTTAATCTTTTTGTCTCCACCGGTCTTCAAAGATATACTCAAATAATACAAACTGTAGGGAGAGATGGGAATAATTGGGTAGGCAACAAGTTGGATGGGAATTCAGTGGCCTTGCTTGTGACACACAGCATTTATAGTCTTGGGAAAGTTTAATTAGATTAGGTGAGTCAGTGGTGTGTGTGCTCTTTGCTCTGCAGTTGAATAGAATTTCCGGACCAAATGTTCAGACTGGTCTTGCTCCTTAGTGGTGGTGTACCTGTTCCAGTCCGTTAATCACAGGTAATGGTTTGTTTGGAGTGAAAATTAAATTCTGGTTAGTGAGGCTTTGTTTCTGTAGAAATATTTATATTTAGTATCATGGAATTACTGACTGTAATTTTTCCAAAATGTGTTATGAATTATATTTATGTTCTTTGTTAGCCCAGATTATCCCTGATCTAATCTAGGAGGAAATACTTGTATCAGTCATCCTATGTTTGTTTAGTGCTATATCCTACTGAGAGCATAAATGCTGTGGGTATGCAGAATTAGAGAGGGGTAGCTGCAAGCCAGGTGGGTTGTTTGGTTGTTTTGTTTTAATGGAGGCTGTGAATACTGAGCTGGGCTTTAAGAAGGAGAGAGCACACATGGTGTGCTGAAGAGGACAGAGGGACTCTACACAGACATAGAATAGTCCAGAAGGGAATGAGATGGCTAATGTGGAGATGGGTAGATAACTTGCTATTGGTGCCCTGGTCCTGAACTGCCATCAAGGACTACCTTGAACACAAGGGCGTAGACAACAGGACAGCTGTGTGTGGGGACCAGGTACCTTTTTGGGTACATTATTTAAAAAATTTTAAGACACTTTCCATATTTTGTTTACATTTTAGGACTAACTTTAATTTCTAAATCACATATCAATACCTATTTCCTTTTTGTTGATTTCACTTAAATGGTTTAGTGAACAAACATTGTAAACAAATACAGTACTTATTATGTCTGTTACATGTAACACAGGAGTGGCTTTGAACAGAAATTTATCAGCTTCCCTTCTTGGATTTTAAAAATTATAAATACAGATGTAAAAACAATCCTGAATATATTTTGATACTACTAGAAGCCGGCACCCTCATCACTTCAAAAAGTAACATAATTTGTAACTTTAAGCAATTTAAACTTGAGCTCTTTCATTAAGTAGGATGGATAAAACATGCCATTTTTGTTCCTTCTTGAGATTTTTAGTTTTCAGAAACACACATTTCTCACCATGCTTTCATCTTGTAAAACCTGACTTCTGTTATGACTACTTCAGGTTTATGCTTGCTTAGTGGCAGTGTCTTCACAAGAAAAAAAATTGTGCAGCATTTTTTTTCCGTTACCTGAAAACATAATTTTATTTAATGTGTGGATATTTTCAGTTGTGATATTTAATCAAGACAGCCATGTGGGTAGAAAGCTGTTGATTTAAGACAAGTTTGAGATCCAATCAAATTAATTTCTGTAGGTTTGTTCTGGTAGCTGTGAAAATGTCCTTTGATGTCATTAGATGCGTTTGCTCTTGAAGTCCAATCATCAATGGTATATGAGCATGGATGAAGCTCTTTTGCTAACACGGGTATGCTCTGTGCATCCACCATACCCCTAGAATTATTCCATTCTTAATACTTTTTGTTACAAATCTTACTGATGGAAAAACTACTAGGTATATAGATTCACATTAAACTTTCAGACTATATATTTTCAACACTTGTCTTTGGAGACTGTCATCTTCTTTGCTACTTCAAGGTAGGCAAACTCTGTCGTCTGTATAACTCTTGCTAAATTATGATTAATTTTAGTACATGAACATCTACTTTTATACTTCTGTGGGAGAATACTTCCCAAGCATTTAGATTTTATGCTAGATTAGTAAAATATTTACTCTTATAATTTTTCAATTATTGTTGACATTCAATATTATTTTATACTAGGTTCATGTATACAACATAGTGGTTATACATTTATATAATTTATGAAGTGATCCCCTGACAAGTCTAGTACCCACCCGGCACCATACATACTTACTACAGTATTACTGACTTTATGCCTTATGCTGTAGTTTGCACCCCCATGACTATTTTTTAACTACTAATCTGTACTTCTGAATCCCTTCACCTTTTTTACTCAGGCCTGGATCAGTAAAATTTTTTTAAAAAATGGAAGATTAGGAGATCAACAGCATGGCCAAGTTTTATTTTTCCAAATAAAAACATTACCCGGGACTTCTGGCCAAGATGGTGGCATAGGTAAATAAGATACTTGCATCCTCCCACAACCACATCAAAATTACAACTAAACTACAGAACAATCATCAGTTGGTACTGCCTGAAATATAACTGAATGGAAGTCATATGCCACCAGGGAATTAAAGAAGAAGCCACATTGAGTCTGGAAGGAGGTAGGGAGACATGGAACAGGCTGATCCCACATCTATGAAGATAAAAATAGGGAGGGATATCTCAGCTACAGAGGTCCCCTCTGAGGAGTGAGGGGTCCCAGTCCTATACTGTACCCCAGCCCAGGGTTATAGTGTCAGGAAGAGAAGTCCCCAAAACTTCTGGCTGTAAAAACCAGTTGGGATTGTGGCTGAGTGAAAAGGGAGGCTTCTGGAGTCCCAGGCAGTTCCTTTGAAAGGGCCTGTGCACAGACTTAGTTACACTCACTTCCTCTGAGCTCCAATGCTGGGGAAGTAGCTTGAGAAGCACCAGAGACATACGGGGAGGAACTGAAAATTGTTGGCATCAGGGTGAGTCCTGCAGGAGTAGCTTTCTTCCAGAAAGAAGTGATGGTAGAGGCCATTATTTCTTTGATGAGCCTTCCCACCATAGAACCAACTCCATATCTGAGAGTCCAACAACCTGGCTCATGCTGTTTGCCCCTCCCTGGTGATACCCTGAGGCCCTGCCCCACCCAACATTCAGGATCACCCAAGTTCTGTTTCCAGTGGCTTTTTCATAGAAATGGCCTATCTTGGCTCATGCTTAATATTTTACTTAAGTATCCCAAACAAGCAGCATTTGACCTCAGCATGCCTTATGCCTCTTGCTAAGTGGCCCCAGGCCCAGCACTAGCAACAGCTAGCCTTGGTTAGCAGCTTGGTTTCCCCTGGGTGCCTCCAAGCCCAGCATAGGCAGCCATCTGCACATTGCTTTGTAGCTCATTCTGGGTGGCCCTTGACACAACACAGGTAGCAGCTGACCTTGGCCTGCATCTTCTGGGAGGCCACAGAACCAGTGAACCCAGTTGACAGCTTCAGACCATGTTGAAGCTTCACCACCCAATCAACCACCTCCAGAAACAATACACTCAAGGGGTGGACTCATCAGGTACCAGAGCCCCCCTGAAGTAAGTCCTATTCCATGGAGTGGGCCTCTGCACAGCTAATTATACATGATACTCAGAGGTTGGTAGTTGGTGGTCACAGCCAGTCTTTGCAGCTGATTGGCCTGAAAGTAAGTCCTTTCCATTTATATGTCAACAGCAATCAAGGTTCAACTACAAGAGGAGGGAATACACAGCCCAGAGGGTTGGAGGTGCCCCTTGAGTGTTCAGCTTGGGTGAATGAGGAGGCTGTGCCACTGGATCTTAGAGAACATCTACTATATCCTCGGAGGCATAGAAGCTCTACCTAATATGTAGAAACAAACACAGGGAGGCTGCCAAAATGAGGATAAAACAGCATGTCCCAAATGAAGGAACAGAACAAAACTCCATAAAAAGAACTAACAAGATGGAGACAAGCAATCTACTAGATGCAGAGTTCAAAACCCTGGTTATAAGGATGCTTAATGAACTTAATGAGAACCTCAACAGCATAAAAACGGAACAATCACATATGAAGGATACAGTAATTGAAATGAAAATAAATTTTTAGGGAGTCAACAGTAGAGTGTATGAAGCCTAGAATCAAATTAGCAATTGGAATATAAGGAAGCAAAAACGACCCAATCAGAAAAACAAAAAGAAAAAAAGAATTCACCCCCCCCCCCGCAAATGAGAATAGTATAAGGAGGCTCTTTAAGATAGTTTAACATTTTAAGATAGTTCAACATTTGCATCATGGAGATGCTGGAAGGGGAAGAGAGAAAGCAAGAAATCGAAAACCTGTTTGAAAAAATAATGCTGGAAAACTTCCCTAACCTAGTGAAGGAAATAGATATACAAGTCCAGGACGTAAAGAGTTTCAAACAAGATGAACCCAAAGAAGCCCACACCAAGACACATCATAGTTAAGATGCCAAAGGTTAGAGACAAAGAGAGAATCTTAAAAGCAACAAGAGAAAAGCAGCTAGTTACCTACAAGGGAGCTCCCATAAGACTATCAACTTATCTCTCAACAGAAAGTTTGAAGGCCAGAAATATTCAAAGTGATGAAAAGCAAGGACCTACGACCAAGATTACTCTACCCAGCAAAGCTATTATTTAGAATTGAAGGACAGATAAAGAGCTTCCCAGACAAGAGAAAAACTAAAGGAATACCAATCAGTATTATAAAAGGTCTTCTCTAAGAAAAAGAAGGAGAAAAAGATAAAAAATATGAACAATTAAATGGCAAAAATACGTATTTGAAAAGCAAAGTAAACCAAAAGTCCCCAACTTTTTTGGCACCAGGGACCAGTTTTATGGAAGACAAATTTTCCATGGATTGCAGGGGAGGTAAGGGAAGCAGGGGTTGTTGGGGATATAGGAGGTGGAGCTCAGGTGGTAATGCTAGCAAAGCTTCACTTGTTTGCCCTCCGCTCACCTCCTGCTATGCGGCCCAGTTCCCAACAGGTCACAGACCAGTACTGGTCCATAGCTGAGGGATTGGGGAACCTGGACTAAATGAACGAGCAGAACAATAACAGGCTTATAGATATAGAGAACATTTTTTGCTTACTAGAGAGGAGGAGGGTTAAGGGGATGGGTGAAAATGGTGAGTGTATTAAGAAGTGCAAATTGGTTGTTACAGAACAGTCATGGGGATATAATGTACAGCACAGGGATATAGTCAATATTCTAATAACTATGTATGGTGTCAGATGGTGTGAGATTTACTGTGACGATCACTTAGTAAGTTATGTAATGTCTAATCATTGGGATGTACACCTGACACTGATATGATGTATGTCAACAGTAATTGAAAAATAAAAATGATTTAAGAATTGAAAAAAAGTGACTAATTCTCTCCTCTCCCAATCATTCTATAATGTAAAGAGAATATCTTTAATAGCTAAATGTGGGAAGGATATGGTCTGAGAATAATAAATATAGACCTATAAATTGAGTATCTTTAGCTTAAAAAACAACTCACTACATGATTTCTGTTTGCCTCATTTCACTACAGATGAATTATAGTTTTGTCAGCTTGGGCACTGATTCTTCCCACAGACCTGCAGGAGATAATGTATGATGGGTCTGACTTTCTTGCCCTTTGGACCTAATAAAAGTTAATGATTTGATAGTGAATTACAAAGAAAGACATGCAACATATTGCAGATCATGCACTTATCTAAATTTATATTGTATTTAAAGAGCAGCTATTGCTTTGTGTACTCTGAAAGGGCTGTAATTATTGTGCCCACCACATACCAGCTGTTTATGGAAAGTTGAGTACATTAGGAATAGAAAGAAAAATATGAGTTTCATTGTGGAAAGAAGGATTCTTTAGTTGTGAAGAGTCCAGGTCTTGGTTGCAAAATAGTCCAACAAAACATTATGAAGAATATATCTCATCATATAGTGCCAGTTCTGAATGTTGCCCCTTCCTCCACTTAGTGTTCCAGGTCTCCAGATAGCTTATATTTCTTTTTTTTCTTTTCACGCAAATACAGTGTCTTCCATGTAAATGTTCTAGTAAAACTTACTGGCCTTTTGAGTTGCTGCCTCCAACGTCATTTGCACACTCACATTTATTTTACTGTTCTAAGAGTTTGCTTTTTAAATATTAAAATGATGAGCTTTTCAAGTTATTTCACTTCCATGGATATCTCAAGTGGAGATTCATGGTCGTGAATCTCCTCCAAAATAGAGACTTTCGTTGACTTTCCAAAGAAATGTAAGAGGGTGACTTTAGTGTCACAGGGCATGGGAGGATTAGAAATATATGATATTTAATTGAAGAATTTATTTTTAAAAGGAACTTTAAAGATCACCTTGTCCAATAACAGGAGAAATCTGAGGCTCCAAATGGTTAAGGGTCACAGGGCAACTTAGAGGAAACCATAGTTTATGGCCTGGGTGAAGAGTCTATTTTGGTTAATTAAATGTCTCATTTAAGAAATAATTAGTGTTTAATATTCATCTTTACTTTGAGGGCTTAGATGGAAAGAGAGCACAAGAGTTTTCATGCCAGTGAGGAGCTTTTATGTCTGCATTCACTGCCTCATTCCAAGGCTGGTGTATTTTAGCCTTGCATAGGACCATTGTTGCGAAGCTGTGGCATCATGCCTTGGCCTTACAGGCTATGGAGACAAAAACCAGAGTGGCTTTGTGAAGGTATAGGAAGGAGTGTGGTATTGTGAAGGTGGAACCCTTGTTGCCCCATGAGAAATGGGCTGGGTTTAATGGATCATGTAGCCCCACTCACTTTGCTAAATGCATTTCTGAGGTCAGAGACAGAGGTTACTGAGTCGCACACCTAAGAAATGGTAAGAGGCACGTGAGTCCTGTGAACTGACTTTTCTCATGTCCCAAAGCCAATTCTTACTAGGAAAATCCACTCTAGTTTGAGATTTTATTTGCAACGATTATTAATACTTTGGATTGAGTTTGCTTGATGTGCAAAAACGAAAGCTTGACATGAAGAGGAGTTAAGACTGATACTAAAGGAATATTTCAAATCTCAATATTCAGCTTCTCTGAAAAGCTTTATTATTTTGATTAGAAAATGGAACACCTTTCTCTAAATATAATGACTATTCTGATTACTACTTGGTATTCTGGAATCTTCCACAGGGCTAGCAGACCAAACCTCATAGATAAACAAATGAAAGAATTAGAACCTTGTGCTATGGTCCCTTCAGTAGTCATAATTATGAAATTCTTTCTCATATCTTAGTAAAGCATAATAATATAACAAATTTTATGTTTCCTGAATTCTAATGAACACTTGCATTTTTACTACATAAAAATCATGGTTCTTCTTTTGATTTAGCATGTTAATTTTCTTCATTTATTAAAATGCATTTAGTGCAGAAACCTCGCAGTTTAGTGAATGGAAAATAAGTTTTAATGTTGAGCAAACAGAAATGTTCAATGTGGCAATCTGCTGTTGCCATTTAGAAAAAGAAGTGTATAAGGCCAACTTGACCTTTGAGTGGTCACTTTGAAACTACCTTTGATTTTATATTTTTAAATATTTCTTTTAGTAGATTATTCTTTGTCACTGTTTGAAGTTGTATAAAAGGTTTCTGAGCAAAGTAAATTTGAAAAATGCATTTATATTATAGCTGAGTTTATGATGTGAGGCAAATTTGTAGAAAATGACAAGTTAGTTTCTATAAATGAATATGATATGTAATTAATTTATAGGTAGTTATAGACTTGCTGCAGGTAAAGTAATTAACTTGGGTCTAACAGATCTAAGCTCTCCAGTAAAATACATCTCTTAATATGCCTTCAGATAGAAAATGTTCTGATTTAAATATATAGTCTATAACCAAGTTGCCAACTTTAAAATAACTCATTTCCATTCATTCATCCATTTGAATGTCTGTCTGTTTATTCATCTAAACATTCATCCATCCATTCATCTAACCATCCATCCATTTCCCCATCTGTCCAATCAACAAGTATTTGTTGGGAACCGACTGCTTAGGATCTGGGCTAAGTGATAGGGATACAGCAGTGAGTGCAGTAAACAACTATGTGTGTTTATTACATTGGAGGAGACCAAATGCAGTATGTATGATTTGTCTCCACTCCATTCTTTTAACTTGATGAGTGTTTACTTTAGAAGATATAATTGAGTGTGTATCTGTGGCATTTATTTATATATCTTTTAGTTTTTTCCAGATTGGAAAAAGTGTTTTTTCTTTCTTTATTATTTTTGAAGTATTACAGATATCTTCATTTTCCCCCACTTTGCCCACCTCCAACCAGCCCTCACCATCCCTTTCTTCTGGCCGTCACCACACTGTTGTCTGTGTCTGTGGGTTATGTACATATGTTTTTTGGCTAATCCCTTCACCTTCTTTCATCCAGTCTACTCCTACCCCTCCTCTCTAACAGCTGTCAGTCAATTCCATGTATCCATGCCTGCCTCTGTTTCTATTTTGTTCATCATTTTATTTTGTTCATTAGATTTCATATATAAGTGAGATCATATCATATTTGTCTTTCTCTGACTGGCTTATTTCACTTAGTATAATATTCTTCAGGTCCATCCATGCTGTGGCAAAAGGAAAGATTACCTTCTCTTTTATAGCTGCATAGTATTCCATAGAATAAATGTAACACACAGCTTTTTTATCTACCCATCTACTTATGGGCACTTGGGATGTTTCCATATCTTACTATTGTAAATAACACTGCTATGAACAGGGGGGCACATGTATTCCTTTAAATTGGTATTTAGGATTCTTAGAATATATCGCCAGCAGTGAGATCACTGGGTCAAAACAGTTCCATTTAATTTTTTGAGTACACTGTATGCTGTTTTCCACAGTGGCTGCACCAGTCTGCATCCCCCCAACAGTACACTAGGGTTCCCTTTTCTCCACATCCTCACCAGTACTTGTTGATTGATTTATTTGTTTATTTTGCATTTTCTTTTTTAAAAAAATATGCTTTATTGATTATGCTGTTAGTTGTTCCATTTCTTTTCCCTTTGTTCCCCTCCACCTCGTGACACCCCTTCCTCTAGTTGTCCCCCCCCTTAGTCCATGCCCATTGGTTGTGCATATAGTTCTTCTCAACATCTTCCTATCTACTTCACTCTCTCCTACTATGCTTCTTAATTCCTGACCATCTCCCTCCCTTTCCCCCCTTCCCCCTCCCTGCTGACCTGCCCCCAGAATGTTCCCCATACCTATAATTCTTTTTACACTCTCGTTGCCTACTTAGTTTGCCTTTGTTTCAGTTCCCTAGCTTCTGTTGTTGGTTGTTGTGATACAGTTTTCATTTTAATGTTCATAGTTTTGATCCTCCTCCTCCTAAACAAGTCTCTTTAACACTTCATATAACAGTGGTTTGGATCTGATGAACTCCTTCAGTTTTACTTTGTCCTGGAAGCACTTTCTCTGCCCTTCTGTTCTGAATGACAGCTTCACTGGATAGAGTAATGGTGGTTGTAGGTTTTTGCTTTTCATTACTTTGAATTACCTGGCTGGTTTGGCTCAGTGGATTGAGCGTCGGCCTGCGAGCTAAGTGTCGCTGGTTCGATCTTCCAGTCAGGGCACATCAGAGAAGGAAAACTCTGACTCCAAAAATCCGCTGCCTTGCGGCATACCTCTTCAGGAGAAAGGCTAAGGGAGTAAACCCCGACAGAAAATCCGGAGCCAGAGTCCCTAAGGCGGTTTGACGTTGTAGTCAACACCGGCAACTCCTGCGGCGCACCTGAAGCCAAGCTGTATTGACTCCGTCTTTCCCTTGGACCCTTCGGCTGCGAAGAGAGGGGGGGTCTGCTGCATGGGCAACAGCAGACCCTCCATATCACCCTGCCCAGGCTCTGTAGCTTCAGCTTCACTGGAGAGGACACTCCAGCGTCATCGCAAGATGTCGATTCAACACGGGAGGAGACAGATACCGTGTCACTCCCGAGTCGGACTGCACAGCCATTCTTGGCGGTGCAGATAGACTCTTAAGAAGCTACACCATCGTCTCTCGAGACGGACGGCTGCCTGTGTGTGACTTTGAATATTTCTTGCCAGTCCCTTCTTGCCTGCAGAGTTTCTTTTGAGAAATCAGCTGACAGTCTTACTGGGACCCCTTTGTACATAATTCTCTTCTTCTGTCTTGCTGCTTTTAAGATTCTGTCTTTATCCTTAATTTTTGACATTTTGGTTATAATGTGTCTTGGTGTGGTTCTCCCTGGGTCCAGTGTTTTTGGAACTCCCTGTGCTTCCCTGACCTGTAAGTCTATTTCCTTCCCCAAGTTAGTGAAGTTCTGCTTCATTATTTTTTCACATAATTTTTCAATTTATAGTTCTTCAACTTTTGGCAACCCTATGATCTGGATGTTGGTCCGCTTATAGCTGTCCCATAGGTTTCTGAGCCTCTCCTCATTTTCCTCACTTCTTGTTTCCTCTTTCTGCACTGGTTGACTGTTTGTTCCTTCCCTATATTCTGATTTGTTGATTTGAACCCTAGTTTTCTTTCCCTCACCACTAATTTTGTATGTGTTTTCATTCATTTCAGCAGGACTAGCCTTCATTCATTTCCTGTCTTGTTGAAGTTCTGCTGTTAGGTCTGTAAGCATTCGTATAATCAAAGCACTGAATTGTGCCTCAGAAAGATTTCCTATCTGCTGGTCTGTTAGATTAGGTATTTGCTGTGTGGTCAGCTGCGTCACTGGGACCTCTATCATGATCTGTGCCATCCTGACAGTTTTGTGTTTACCTTTGCTTCCTGGGTGGGGCTGTTACACCTCCTACACTATAGGGGGCAGAGCCCCATGCACTGGTCACTACTGGGTGACCCCTCTCACCACACTATGGCATTTTCTGTGGGGGTGGGGGTCCAAGATGGATTCCTGCCATTCACTCTCCACTGAGAGACCAGGAGCCTCTTCCTCTGTCCATATGCCCTCTGGCCCTCACAGTCCAAGGCAATGGGTATCTGCCTTCCCTGACATTGGAATCGCGAGCTGATGGGTTTGGTGTGCAGCCAGGGGTGCTCCCCAGATGCTTCTCGCCTCCCCTTAAATATGGATGTCTGTGCTTACTGCCATCCCACAGCCATTGCTGCAGCTGCCACTGCCAGCACAGCTTAACCTCGCCGTCCTGGCTTCACCCCTCCTACCCATCCAGACAAGCACCACTTCTTTGTAACTTCATACGTTGGACTTCCATGTAGCTTTATTTTCTGGAACTTCTGGTTATTTCTGGCTTTCCAGTAGTTATGTTTCTACTTAGTTGTGGAGGGAGATCGAGCATGTCAGTCTAGGCCTCCATTGTGCCTGGAAGTAGTAGTTTTCATTTTCTTTTTTGGTGTATCATGTTTATTGATTTGTGGACAATGTACCCACCTTGTATTCCCAGAATAATTTCTACTTGATCATAGTGTATGATCTTTATAATATATTGCTGGATCCAGTTAGCTAATATTTTGTTGAGGACTTTAGCATTCATCGGTGTTATCAGGGCTATTGTTCTATAATTTTCTTTATTTGTAGTGTCTTTATTTGGTTTTGGAATTAGGAATATGCTGGCATCATAAAATAGGTTCAAAGTTTTCCTTCCTCTTGAATTTTTTGAAATAGTTTAAGAAGAATAAGTGTTAGTTCTTTTTAATGTTTGGAAAAATTCATCTGTGAAGCCATCTGGTTTAGGGTTTTTATTTGTTGGGAGTCTTTTTTTTTTAAATTCATTTTTAATTATTGTTCTATTACACTTGTCCCATTTTTCCCTGTTGCTCTCCCGTGCCCCGCCCACCTCCCTCCTCTCCCACAGTCAATCCCCACCCTTTTGTCCATGTCCATGCGTAATTAGTATAAATTATAATTTATATTACTTCCTTGACTAGACTCTTCCTCTTCTTTCCCCCATTTTCCCACTCACTGTAAGTCTGGTCACTGTAAGTCTTTTCCTTGTTTCCACGCCTCTGGTTCTGTTTTGCTTGCTTGTTTGTTTTATTCATTAGGTTCCTGTTTTAGGTAAGATCATATGGTATTTGTCTTTTGCTTCCTGGCTTATTTCACTAATCACAGTACTCTCCAGTTCCATCCATGTTGTCGGAAATGGCAGGAGTTCCTTCTTTCTTTCTGCTGCATAGAATTCCATCATGTAAATGTACCACAGTTTTTTGACCCACCCATCCATCCAGAGATGGGCACTTAGGCTGTTTCCAGTACTTGGCCATTGTAAATAGCACTGCAATGAACATGGGGGTGCATAAGTTCTTTTGAATTGGGGTTTCATGATTCTTCAGATATAATCCTAGCAGTGGAATTGCTGGATGAAAAGGCAGTTCCATTTTTAGTTTTTTGAGGAAATTCCATACTGTTTTTTGTAGTGGCTATACTCAATTTCACCAGTTGTAATCTGTCTCTTCAGATTCTCTGATGTATCCTAGTTTAGTTTTGGAATATTGCAGTTTTCTAGGAATTTATTAATTTCTTCCAGATTGTCCAATTTGTTGGCATAAATTTGTTTGTAATATTTTCTTACGATTTTTTTGTATTTCTTTGGTCAGTGGTTACTTCTCTTTTATTTCTGATTGTATTTGGGTTAGCTCTTTTTTTTTCTTGATGAGAGTGGTTAAAGGTTTGTGAATGCTTGTTTATTTTTTTGAAGAACCAGCTCTTGGTTTCATTGATCTTTTGTATTGTTATTTTTAGTTCTTGTTTATTTGTGCTTTGAAGTTTATTTCCATCCTTCTATTTACTTTGGGCTTTGTTTGCTGCCTTTACAGTTCCTTTAAGAGTAAAGTTAGATAATTTATTTGATTGTTTTTTTTTATTTCTTGAGATAGGCATGTAATGCTATGAAGTTTTCTCTTATGACTGCTTTCACTGTGCCTTATAGATTTTGGGTGGTTGTGTTCTCATTTTCACTTATTTGAAGGTAACTTCTGATTTCTTCCTTGATCTCATTATTAACCCGTTCATTGTTTAGTAACATGTTATTTAGCCTGCATGTTTTTGTGTGTTTCTCAGTTTCTTTCCTGTGGTTGATTTCTAATTTCATACCATTGTGATCAGAGAAGGTACTTGATAGATATGACTTTAGTCTTCTTAAATTTATTGAGACTTGTTTTGTTACTCAAATGTGGTGTATCCTGGAAGATGTTCCTTGTGAACTTGAAAAGAATGTATATTTTGCTGCTTGGGGTGAAGTGCTCTGAATATTAATTAAATCCATGTGATCTAGTGTGTCATTTAAGGCTGCTGTTTTCTTGCTGCTTCTCTGTCTGGTCGATCTATCCATTGGTAAAATCCCTACTCTGACTCTGTTACTGTCAATCTCTCCCTTTATGTCCATCAAGTTTTGCTTTACATATGTAGGTGCTCCTATGTTGGGTGCATAAAGGTTTACTTGTCGGGTTGCTCCTTTTATCATTATGTAGTGTCTTTCTTTGTCTCTTATTATCTGTCAGATATAAGGATTGTTACCCAAGCTTTTTTTTTCATTGTCATTTGCATGAAATATGTTTTTTCATCTCTTTACTTTCAGTTTGTGTGTATCTTTCATTCTGAGATGGATGTCTTATAGAGAGCATATATATGAATCTTGCTTTCTTATCCATTCAGCTGCCCTATGTCTTTTGAATGGAGCATCTAATCCATCTACATTTAAAGTGATAATTGAAAAGTGCTTCCCAGACAAGGTAAAGCTAAAGGAGTTCACCAAACCATTGTTATATGAAATGTTAAAGGGATTTATTTAAGAAAAAGAAGATCAAAACTATGAACATTAAAATGACAACAAGCTCACAACTATCAACAATTGAATCTAAAAAAAAAAGAACAACAAACAAACTAAGCAAACAATCAGAATGGGAACAGAATCATAGGTATAGGGATCATTTGGAGGGTTATCAGCTGGGAGGGGGAAGGGTGAGAAAGGAGGAAATGGCGCAGGGATCAAGAAGCATAATTGGTAGGAACAAAATAGACAGGGAGATGTTAAGAATAGTATAGGAAAGGGTGAAGCCAAAAGAACTTACACACATGACCCATGGACATGAACAAAGTGGGGGATTGCTAGAGGGGAGGGGGTACCAGGTGGAGGGAGCAAAGGGGAAAAATTGGGACTGCTGTAACAGTATAATCAATAAAATATACTTAAAAATAATGTGATTATCGATAGTTATATATTTATTGCCATTTTAACTCTGATCTTTAATTTGTTGTAGTTTTCCTTTTTCTACTTCTTAATGCAGGCCCTTTAACATGTCTTGTAATACTGGTTTGGTGGTAACAAACTTCTAGCTATTTCTTGTCCTGGAAGCTCTTTATTTCCCCTTCAGTTTGAAATGATAACCTTGCTGGGTAAAGTAGTCTTGGTTGTAGGTCCTTGCTTTTCATCACTTTGACTATTTCATGCTAATTCCTTCTGGTCTAAAATGTATCTGTTGAAAGATCAGCTAGCAGTCTTATGGGAGCTCCCTTGTAGGTAACTGCTTTTCTCTTGCTCCTTTTAAGGTTCTCTCTTTGTTTTTAACCTTTGGCATTTTAATTATGCTGTGTGTTCATTGGGCGCTGTTTGGGTTCATCTTGTTTGGAACTCTCTGTTTTCTGGACTTGTTTGTCTTTTTTCTTAGCCAGGTTAGGGTAATTTTTGATCATTATTTCTTCAAATAGGCTCTTGATCCCTTGCTTTTTCTTTTCTTTTTCTGGTATCCCTCTGATGTGGATGTTGTTATTCTTCATGTTGTTCCAAAGTTCCCTTAAACTATCCTCATTTATTTTAATTTCTTTTTCTTTTTGATGCTCTGGTATGGTTTTTTTTTTTCCTACCTTGTCTTCCAAATCACTGACTTAATCCTGTGCTTCATCCAACCTACTTTTTATTCCTTCCAGTGTATTCTTGATGACATATATAGTGTTCTTCATTTCCTACTGTTTTTTCTTTCATGGTTTACATGTCCTTTTTTCATGCTATTGTAGTTCTTGGGCATCTTTATGACTGTTAACTTTGAGCTCTATTTATGAGAGATAGCCTAACATTTCATGTAGCTCTTCTTGGAGATTCCTCCTGTTCTTTCTTTTAGGTCCTATTTCTTTGTCTTCTCATTTTGGCTGTTACTTTGTATTTGTTTCTCTGTATTTGATAGATCTGCCATGACTACCAATCTGCCTGAAGTGGTCTTATTAGTAGGTGTCCTGTGAAACCCAGTGGTGTGGTCTTCTTGATCTCCTGAGCTGGGTACTTTAGGATTGTCTCTTGTGTGGATATGTGGGGCCCTCTTGTAATTGAGTCTTGATTGCTGTTGGCTCATTTGTGCCTGGGATCGACACTCAGGTTAGTTGACTGTGAGGCTCAACCCTGACCACAATGTGCGAACTGCTTTGCAGTTGCTACTGTGTTCTTCCTTTGTATATGCTCTTTGTGAAGTTTATTGGATCCAGCTTGCTCCAATATTGTCTGAAGCTGGCCACTTGAGGTGTTGGTTCTGGACCCATTGGAGGGACTCTGGCACAGATCAATGTCAGGTGCTGTCCTTGCCTGGCTCTTGGCACCCTGCTTGAAGCTACAAGCCACCCACAGTTTGTGGCTGCTTCTGCTTGGCTTGGATGCACATGGGAAAGATCAGGCTGTACTCCATGGCTGGCTTTTACCAGGACTGGGACTGGTAGTTGGTCAGCAAACATCCCAAGACACCCTGAGATCTGCTCTTGTCTGCATCCCCCTGCTCGTTGTCTCCCAGACTCAGTCACTGAAAAAGCTTCTGTAGAATTGGGATGATGGGGCTAGTGGATCTCCTATGAGGGCAAGGTGTCATTCACACTTCAGGGAAGGTGGTGGTTGTGATGTTCTGCCTCAGAGCCACCACGACTGCATCTTTCCCAGATTTTGCCCTAACCTTGGCAGAGCTGAACCTGTAGTGTCAGGCTTGTGTGACCTCTGGAGCCCAGAGGTTGGATCTACCAGAAGTGGGGAGGGTGTGTCTATCAGATATCCTGTGAGGGTAGTGCCAGACAGGTTTGTAGAAAGTGGGTGGAATGTATCTGCCCCAAAGCCAGTCACTTACACCTTCTGAATCTGCCAAGACTTCCATGCCTCAGCCTATGCTGCTGACTCCTTAGTTGGGCTTAAGATCTGCTGGGTGGGGTAAGAGGTATTCTAGAGGGTGGAGTATTTGTTTTCCTCCAGGCTGATGCAGGAGGGGATTGCTTCGACCAAGACCGATGGCTACTGTGGTATTTGAGAATGACTTAGTGCAGTGATTTTGGTGGCTCTCCCTACACGTCTCTCCTCAGAGCCACAAACCACAGACTTTCCTAGGTGACTCCAGTTTTCACCTTTCTCTGTCAGAGCCCAGGGTGAATGGCTGAGAATGAAATTTTGCATGTTGGCCCTTTAAGAGTGGGTCTTTGTCTCCAGTGGACTCCACCGCTCCTTAGTGGACAGAAACTCTGCTGCTTTTCATAGCTAGATGCTATATGTGTGCCTCTTTCCAGCTCTGGTGCTCTGGGCTGAGGAGCCCAGCCTGGGATTTAGGCCCCGTGAGTCTCAAAGGAAACCACCTGAAGCCGAGGTGTCCCTTCAGCACCTCCGCTGCTGCCTGTGGGAGCAGGGCCAGCCCCTTTCATATCTCTGCCATTCCTACCAATCTCCATGTGGCTTCTACACATCCTTGGTTATAAGATTTCTGCTTAGCTATTCTTTAGTTGGTTATTCAGGGTGGTTGTTTTCCGACTTTGTTGTACTTTTAGTTGGTTTGGGTTAGGGGAGTACAAGACCCACCTACTCTCTGACATCTTGAAAAATATCTGTGGCATTTAAAAGGCCTCATGCCTTCTATCCTTTCTCTGTAGTATGCAAATCCCAGCCACTAGAAGCTAATTAGAGGAAAATTTTTGAAGACACTTACTAGAAAAAATATGTTATTTGAGATGTAAACAATTGTCAACCAAACAAATATTTATTAATTTGTCTGTGAAAAGCCCTGTGCTAGGTAAAACCTTGTTATAGGTAGTTGTAGGTTGTAGGCTAAACTAACTACCGTAATTTAACAAAATTAGAATCAGTGAGACACAGGGTAAGAAAGGTCTGTGGTGGGGAAAAGTGTAGAAGAATCTAGGTTGTGGAAAAGTGCTAGAGAATATGGCACCAGTGCTGCCGTCTGTGTTAACAGTGGAATCATGTGTGAGGGAGTCAGAATGGTGTACTTGTTAAGAATCTAGGCTCAGAAGTCAGAAAAACTTTGGGCACACTTGTAAATCTCTTCCAGCCTCGATGTTCCTATCTGTAGAAAGGACTTCAAACTAGCCCAGAAGTTGCCAAAGAGTAAACCCTTCAGTGTATGTTTTCTGTTATTAGGTAGAGATGGAGGGAAACAAAGGGGGGATTGGAGTAGTGATGACAAAAATTTAGTGAAATATCCTGAGGGGGAACCAAAATCTTTTTTGTTAATACAACTAAGAAATGCAGAAAATATGAATGGAGATGAAATTTTGAAATCTTTTTTTCTTTAAAACCCCTACTCCCCACCTTAGTTGAAAATAATTTTCTATAAGTCTGCTCAATATGACATTTTTCCTGACATATCTTTCTATGATTATTATGCATGCATATGCAGTAGAATTTATATTATCAGCTTATTTTGTAGCAAAAATTCAAGTAAATATTTTCTGTGTTATATATTTGGGTAACAGTATGCTTATAAAACCTCTGATTGAATGGAAAGATGTTAAATTTTTTTTTAACTCTGTAAGATCTTAACCAGTACAGTATATAGATTTTTCTGTTTTTTTTAATTTTTATTTATGAGTGGCAGCCTAAAATGGCACAGTGATGTTACTAAGATACTTGTGCCCTGGTCACTGCTTTTCTGTGCTTGAATACATTTTTTCTTTTATCTTTTTAGGGCTACACAAAACAAAAAGTCACTATGGAATCCCAGAACAACATACCATGATTCCTGGGGGAACTGGACTTTTTGGTGCCCTTGCTTCCTAGGAGGCAGCCTGCTCTGGTGATAAAAATGATCAGTTAGGGAGAGCTACTCTGAGTCCAGTTCACCATTGTGTTTGCTATTAGACTTCTGTGGAGCTGTTTAACCTCATTTCCTTCACTGGTACAAAAAGGATAATACAATTGCACCTACCCTTAGAAACTTAGGGAGAAGCTGTAAAAATTAATGGTGTATTGGAGGTACCATATATTAGATATCTCAGAGAGTGGTAGAAAATATTGCTATTAAACAAAATCTGATATTCACTTAAAGTGCTTTCTAAAAACATTTAAAGGACATAATTAGCTGTACTGGATGTGTTATAACTTAGGACAATATAACTATTTTTTTTTTTTAAGAAGCCCTTGAAGTATATAGGAAAAAAATGCGTATTTTAAACTACTGAATATAAATATTAAGTACAGAAGGAAGACATTTCTGCTTGTAAGACCTGACAAGTGAAAGATGGACCTTTTTTTCAATTAATATTTTCACTTGGGGACCCTAAGGCAAGTACATTCTCTGAACCCAGCTTAATGAATCACTTAGAGCTCTGAATGAGGGAGTTTATTCAGTGGAACCAGTTTATTTGTTTTCAGAGTTAATGTGTTTCCCATGAATATTCCTTGGTGAGCTCTATAAACTGGCGAGTTCTCTAAGGAGCTCCGTTAAAGAGATCCCATCTCCCCAGCCCGAGTTATAAACAAATGGGGAAGTAAGGCATTATTAGGGTCATCAAATGGATAACAAAATATTATCTCTAATCTGGATAGAACTAAGTTGGAGACATAGTATGTCTGCTCACTAGGTTTTAGCCAGGAAGGGGTGAAGTGGGTGGGGGATGAGTGAGGTTCCAGCTAGGGTTTATTAGCCTGTTCTCTAAGAGAAGCTCAAATTTCAAAAGAGGGAAAAAATAGGGAGGAGTGAGTTGAAGGAGTGGAGTGGAAGGTCAGCTTTGTTTAGGGAAAATCCCTCTTTAGAGCAAGGAAGAACAAGGAAGAGGCATTTCCTGTTAATAACACCAACTCTTCCAAATTATCCCACTTTAAAATTATTTGGCGCTAGACAGTAGCAAGGGACCAGCCACATCTGGGAATCAGTGGAGGAATTCCTATTTCCTTTTATTGCACATTTGTTCATTTTAACCATCTGGGACCCTTTTTGCTTGCTGTTCTGTTGTACCTAGGATAGTCATATAGTTCCCTACACATTTTAGAAAGAGTTGGGAAGGGGGTGGAGTAAGCAAGGATCTTGAAGCATATGTAGGATTTAATTTTTTTTCTAATTTACTTGGGTGGGTTTTTGCCCAAGTCACTATCGCAGCTTGGTCCAATCATTGTTTAAACCAAAGACATAACTAAAGGGTGGTTTATGGATGTTTCTTTTTTCAAAAATTGTGACTTGGGTCAAGGGTTTAAATTCATTAATTTTGCATCGTTTGGTTTGTATGGTGCTGAAAATATTTTGCAATAACTTTTAAAAACAAATATTACTTATCCACCTTGTTATGGAGAACAAATATTACAGATTTTTATCAGCAGGCATTGTTCCTAATTAACTTATCAGCCCTGACACGCTTTAACTGTGTTCCCAGTCTTGCCGGTTTCTAGCTGATTTAGTTTGGCTATATTAAAGAACTTGACTGTGTTCATCAGTGGCGTGGGTCACAGGGAAGCAAAGTCTCCGCCATCCTCAACTGAGCTCCCGTGGGCTCCTGCTTCCTATAGCCCACTGGAGCTCTAGAGGCTGTTTTCTCCAGGAGCAAGTGAACAGAAAGATACTATTGAATTTTGAGGCTGTTAGGAAGAAGGCAAGATGATGAAATGGTTCAGTTAACAAACATCTGTTAAGTGTCTGTATTTTATTTAAAGGCAAAGAGAAATGTAAAATGTAAAAAGACAATATTTGTTTTTAATGCTTCTTTAGTCTGTTTGGAAGAGGTGAAATTAAGATAGAAACATTCAAAAAGATAGCAATTGAAGGGTAAAACGACTGTGTAAAACCATTCAAAACACACTTAAGGAAGCAACTATTATGCATTAACTGCTATGGTTGGTGTTGATGTATGACAGTAAATGAGAAACAATCAAGGTCTAGAAGAAATCTACATTCCCAACAAGGTGAAAGATGTATGTGAAAATAGCTTTAAGGGATGAAATGAAATATAAAAGGGTACACACTCATGGAATTTCTGCTGGGCTCAGAGAAAACTGTGGGAAGAAATGAATATTGGAGCTGAACCTTAACAATTGAGTCGTCGTCGTCGGCAGCCGTCCGTCTCGAGAGACGATGGTGTAGCTTCTTAAGAGTCTATCTGCATGGCCGAGAATGGCTGTGCAGTCCGACTCGGGAGTGACATGGTATCTGTCTCCTCCCATGTTGAATCGACATCTTGCGATGACGCTGAAGCTACAGAGCCTGGGCAGGGTGATATGGAGGGCCAGCTGTTGCCCATGCAGCAGACCCCCCCTCTCTTCGCAGCTGAAGGATCCAAGGGAAAGACGGAGTCAATACAGCTTGGGTTCAGGTGCGCCGCAGGAGTTGCCGGTGTTGACTACAACGTCGAACCGCCTTAGGGACTCCGGCTCCGGATTTTCTGTCGGGGTTTACTCCCTTAGCCTTTCCCCTGAAGAGGTATGCCGCAAGGCAGCGGAGGTTTTTTGGAATCAGAGTTTTCCTTCTCTGATGTGCCCTGACTGGAAGATCGAACCAGCGACACTTAGCTCGCAGGCTGACGCTCAATCCACTGAGCTAAACCAGCCAGGGCTTAACAATTGAGTAGTTTTCTGGATACAAATGACATGAACGGAAAAAGAAGAGGTGGATATGAAAGATGTAGTAGAGGGCATATGGATTGGGCTTGATGAGTGATTAGAAAAGGCTAATATGATGATGAGAAATGGAACCTGAGTAATTTGAATAGTGATGGAACAACTAATAGAAAAAAAAGGGAGGCAGACAGTGAGGTACAATGGTGCGGAGAAGTGGATGAAGTTGAGTTAATAAGTGATACTATTTTAGTAAAAGCCACTTCATCCTGTTACTATCAGTATTGCTTTTAATCCCAGAACATTCTCAATTTAGGTAAAAAACAACAGTAATTGCTATTACAGTTACTTGAAAAGTTGTTAAATGCCCCTAGCTGTAGGTAGGATGAAGAAATAAAAACTTATGATACAACACTTAGCTTTCTATAATCTGAGTTGTAATTAGACCTAATCTTTCTGCACACAACGGAAGAGTGAATTAAACTGAAGATTACTAGATTTTAGTTTTCATTCCTTGTTAATTGGGGTTGAGTTGTGTTCTAAAGGGGAAAATTTTCCACCTTTGGAATTTTTATTCTCTATTTTTGGTCTAATGGTCATAATTTATTGATCTTCACAGGATAATATATATTTCTGCCTGGGTTTCCAAGGCAGTGCTCAGCAGAACCTCTTTTTTGGGTGTCTTTTGAGGGGACTTCTCTTGATATCTTTGCCTCTTGGGATTGCTACAGCTTGCTGTTGTCAGTTGCTGTTGCTGGAGTCTCTCTTTCTCTGCTGTACCCTTCCCATGGCCCATGTCATTTTTCAGCAGAGCTGTCCTGTCCATTCAGTGCACCTGATGGCTCCCACCAATTTCTGCATTTTAAAAATGGAAGAAAGTGGCAGTAATCAAAAAGATATTGACTATGAAAGGGACAAATGAAGATGTCAAATGACATGGGTATTTCGTCGTCGTCGTCGTCGTCGTACATATATGTAAATTTTAGCAGAGCTTTATTTTGAATTTGGTGTGAAAACCATAATTCTGCAAGTAACAGAATTTTATTTTAGATTATTAGAATTTGTTCATTGGCATTACTTACCTGGGTGAGCTAAAAGTCTCTGGACAACTAGACTTTTTGCTTCTTGATTCTAGTTAAATTTGAGCCGTCTTTTCAGGAAGAATTATCCTTGGTTGTTTGAGTCTAATGTCAGAAACATGGAAGTCACATTTGCTATTGAATAAAAATAGTGTGTCCTGTGGGGACAAAGATTTGAGAGAAGGGCAGATGACTTTGCCTTTCTTTCTCCAGCACTTTTTGTTTTTGTTTTTGTGAGGGGAGTGATTGGGGAAGATAATTGAACTAACCAACTACTATAATACTTTGGAGTAATATTTTGTAAGCATGTACACAGTGTTATGCTTGTGAAAAATGAATGTAGATTTTGAGCAGGAGGCGTGGGAGAATTCTGTGTTGTTAAATGACATGGGGATGCTGGGAGAGAGGGAATTATAGGAAATATGTCAAGGTCAACCTCAGCCATTTTGTATTTGAGACTGGGTGAGATCAATTCTAGGAATTTTTATTTTTGGAAGTTTGGTTTGACTTCTAATAGAATTTAAGTACCTGGCATATAGTGGGCTTTAAATAATATAAACAAGTGGGTGAAAAAATAGATGGGAAAGTTCTAGACATAGTGCTAGGTGATAAGGCTGTGAATAGGACAGAGCTGTTCTTCCCCCACCTCGGGGACTTTGCCCTTGCTATCTCCTCTGTCTGGAATAGTCTTCCTCCAGAAAGCCACATGGCCTACTCCTTCAGCACCTTTGGGTCTCTATTCAAATGTCACATAATCAGGAAAATTAACCTTAACTTTCCTTAATCTGCTTCTAGTTCATGTCTCCCTTCTCTAATTTGTTTTTCTCCATAACAGTTCCTAGTAATTTAATATTATATAAATACATAGCTATATATAAATGTATATACTGTATATATTTATAAACACAGAAATATAGCTATTTTATGATAATCTAGCTGGAATTTAGGGGAACTCTAAATTAAGTCGCAAGAGATAAGTTTAGAATGGCAGGCTGGGGACAAATAATGGAAGTTCTGGAATGCCAGCTTTCCATTGGGAAGGTCTTCTTTGGTCAGATGTATGTTATATACATGGTATTTTACAAAGAGCAGTGGATCACTGTTCTACACTTCACAGTCATGAAATTTTTACTCATTCACCAATTACTTATTGAGCATCTACTATGTATGTTTAGTTACTGGGAACACACTGGTGACAAAATATGCAAAAATCATTTTCCACCTAAAATTTTCCCTCTACTGAAATGTAATCAACTTCATTGATCAGAAGGGGTGATGCCCTTTAAGAACTCATTTACTAAAACAGGTGTAAATTTTTATTTGGTTCAAAATGGCTTCTCTGTCACGCCACCATCCTACTTCTGAGGGCAGCTCCTTCCCAGTGCACCCCGGGGCCTCTGGGACCAGCATGGAGTGGGTCTCCAGGCAGGAGTTGCCTTACACTGGAATGGCAGTGGCTGGAAAGAACTGATATGTCACAAGGCGGTGAGCTAGGACCCAGAGGAAGAGGAAAAGCTGAGCGAACTGAGCTCTCATGACTGGAGAGGGGACTCACAGCCTTACCAGGCACTTAAGTGTTCATCAGAAAGTCACCCATGAAGTGGTGATCACAGACATGAGAAAATGTGAGACACTGCAGACACTTCACCACCAAATAAAATGTTGTGGAGGTTTGATAGTTCTGAGAACAAATATAGTGACAGCACAGGTCACAGTAAAGCCACAAAGGTGCATATTCACAGAGTTAGAGAGAGGGATGGTGGGACCAGTTACTCGCCACAAGAAAATTCATACAACCACAGTAGTCTTCATAAATCAGATTCACATTCTTCTAACCAAAACAAAACTTCAGATGCACCTTATGATTCTTCAGATGACTGGTCTGAACATATTAGCTCTTCTGGGAAAAAAAGTACTACTACAATTGTAGAACAGAAGTTTCACAATGGGAAAAGCCAAAGAGTGGCTTGAAAGAGAACAGAGACAGAAAGAAGCAAACAAGTTGGCAGTTAATAGCTTCCCAAAAGATGGGGATTACAGGAGAGAGGTGATGCAAGCAACAGCCACTAGTGCGTTTGCAAGTGGAATAGAAGACAAGCATTCCAGTGATGCCAGTAGTTTGCTCCCACAGAATATTTTGTCTCAAACAAGCAGGCACAATGGCAGAGACTACAGACTACCAAGAGCAGAGACTCACAGTAGTTCCCCTAAATTCCAGCCAGTCCAGCACCCCAGTGGTTCATTCAACTGCTACCCCAAGCACTGTTCTTTCTAATCAATTTATGCTACAGTCTGATCACCAGTCAAAGAAATCATTTGATGCTAATGGAGCATCTACCTTATCAAAACTGCCTTCACTCACCTCTTCTGTCTCTGCACAGAAACAGAAAGAAAAGAATCTACATCAGGAGAGAAATCTGTACCACATTCTTGCATAACTCCTTCTACGTCTTCTTCCTCTGGACTGAATCCCACATATTCTTCAGCAACCCCTGTTTCTTCTGT
Source organism: Furipterus horrens (assembly GCF_987537825.1). Taxonomy (NCBI): domain Eukaryota; kingdom Metazoa; phylum Chordata; class Mammalia; order Chiroptera; family Furipteridae; genus Furipterus; species Furipterus horrens. Next base: position 44,334,299 of record NW_028327177.1, read on the forward strand.
TCCACAGTCTCCAATACCTCTTCTTAGACAGTTGCTTTGTGCTTTGCAAGCTACACTGCAGCTTAATAATTCTAATGTGGACATATCCAAAGTAAACGAAGTTCTTACAGAAGCTGTGACACAAGTGTCACTGAAGTCTGTAATTCATAAGTTTCTTACTGCTGGACCATCAGCTTTCAATATAATCTCCCTGATTTCTCCAGCTGCTCAGTTCTCTATACAAGCCCAACCATCTAATCAGTCTCCAATGTCTTTAACGTCTAATGCATCATCCCCAAGATCCCATGTGTCTCGCAGAAGAAGCACACCTCAAACTAACACAGCCCCTATCAAACCTTTGATTAGTACTCCCTCCTGTTTCATCACAACCAAAGGTTACTACTGCAGTAGTTAAGCAAGGACCACTTTCACAATCAGCCACACAGCAGCAGCCTGTAACTGCTGGCAAACTACAAGGTTATGAACCTGTCTCTTCTCAAAGTCTTCAGCACTCAGATAGCCAGAGAAGTCCATCACCTGGTCCAAATCATACTTCTGGTGGTAATGCATCAAATGTAACAGCTGTACCACAGAATTCATCTACCTGAACTACATGCTCATTAACACCTACACTAGCAGCACACTTCAATGAAAATCTCACAAAACATATTCAAGGATGGCCTGCAGATCATGCAGAGATGCAGGCATCAAGACTGTGAGAAGAAGCCAATAACATGGGGAGCATTCACATGTCCGAAATTTGTACTGAATTAAAAAATTTAAGATCTTTAGTCTGGGTATGTGAAATACAAGCAACTTTGAGAGAACAAAGGATACTGTTTTGAAACAACAAATTAAGGAACCCGAAAAGCTAAAAAATCAGAATTCCTTCATGGTCTGAAAACGTGAAGAACTGCACATGGTTTTGAGTACGGGAACTGTAAATCGGTTGCCCAATCTAAACATTTTTGAGCTGTATTTGAGTACACTTTGGACCATTAAGCTGGCCAAAGGAAATGACAAGGGGAGAGGAGTCTGTGAGCGTTAATTCAGGGGGAAAGAGACAAGATTCATTTGTAAAACCATTGAAATGTAGATTTAATGTAGATGTATTCTTCATATTGTAAATATGTTTTGTAACAGAGCTTAGACATCCCAAACTAAGCAATGCTGAGGTGGCTATAAACACCTAGCCTTTTACATGTAAATCTGTCTGCAAAATTAACTTTTTTTAAGAAAAAAAATGTATGAGGAGGGTTTAATTTATCATTCAGAAATCTTGCATTTTCAAAAATTCAATGCAAGCACTGGCGATCTGTGTCTGAGGAGGTATAATTTTGAGCCATATGGGCAGTGTACAAAATATCATGAAACAACTGTTTCCACACTTGCATCTAATCAAGAGCAGTTCTCCATTTCTTTTGCAGAGAAATTTTTTTTCACTTCCCGTGTGTTCCATTTTCCTCTGAAATACTTGATCTGGTTTTATCCATTTTTTAAAGCTGTTCTGTTTTCTCCTTTCTTAAGGCACCGTTGCTACAGCACGTTTTTATAACCATTTCATTCCTGTGTACAGTAGCTTAAAATTGCAGTGATTGAGCACAACCCACTTATTCGTATCAATTATTGAAATCCATTTGCACCCTGTAAGAATGCACCTAAAAGTGCTGCTGGGTGTGTGTGCTAAATGTACATTGATTGCTCAAATGTAGGGAAGTGGCCTGATGAACACGGTTGTGGGAGGGTGAAGAGGAAACAAAGCTAATCAGATGTGATAAACATGTTTAAAAAAAAGGCATGATGATCAGATGATGTCAAATGAGATGATACTCTTGACAAGGAAGAGAAGACAGTGTTCGGAATGATGTGGAGAGTGAGCATTCAGAGCTTGCTGAGGGCTTTGATAGTTCATAGGTCCGAGGAAATGAGTAGTCTGATGTCTCTATGATTTGAGTCTCAGTAACTGGGAGAATGGTGGAGCTCTTAAGGAATGCCAGAAAGGAGAACTTTGCATATGTATTTTGATTGAAAATTGTGGTGAATACTTTGATATGTTTTGGATTTGTTAGTTGCCATTCATCCAAGTGGAGATGCCCAGGAAGGGGACGGAAATGCAAATTTGTAACTCAGAAGAGACATCCCAGAACAGGATTTTTTGCAGCAGCTGATACTACTTATGTACTATTTAAATGTAGCTCTACGTAAATGAGTTAATATAAAACCATAGAGTATCTTTTCTTCATCCAATGTCATGGGATATCAGTTGCAATTTTAATTTGGGATCCTATCTGTCACAGGAGTATTTACTATTTCTTTTTTTTATAAATTATTTTATGGAATTTTATTTTTTATTCCTTTTTAACAATATATTTTATTGATTATGTTGTTACAGTAGTCCCAATTATTTTCCCTTTGCTACCCTCTGCCCAATACCTTCCTTCCCTCCAGCAATCCCACCCCCACTAAGTTCATGTCTGTGGGTCGTGCATATAAGTTCTTTGGAATCACCCTTTCCTATATTATTCTTAACTTCCCCCTGTTTATTTTGTACCAACCAATTATGCTTCTTAGTCCCTGAACCATTTCCCCATTTCTCCCCATTCCCCCTCCCAGCTGATAACCCTCTGGATGATCCCCATACCTATGATTCTGTTCCTATTCTGGTTTGCTTTGTTGGATTTTGTTTTTATTTTTAGATTCAGTTGTTGATAATTGTGAGTTTGTTGTCATTTTAATGTTCATAGTTTTGATCTTCTTTTTCTTAAATAAGTCCCTTTGACATTTCATATAATAATGGCTTGGTGATGACGAACTCCTTTAGCTTTACCTTGTCTGGGAAGCACTTTATCTGCCCTTCCATTCTAAATGATAGCTTTGCTGGACAGAGTCATCTTGTTTGTAAGTCCTTGCTTTCATCACTTTGAATACTTCTTGCCAGTCCCTTCTTGCCTGCAAAGTTTCTTTTGAGAAATCAGCTGATAGTCTCATAAGCACCTCTTTATAAGTAACTCTCTGCTTTTCTCTTGCTGCTTTTAAGATTCTCTCTTTATCTGTAACATTTCACATTTTAATGATGATGTGCTTGGTGTGGTCTGCTTTGGGTCTAGCTTGTTTGGGACTCTCTGTGCTTCCTGGACTTGAATGCCTATTTCCTTTGCCAAGTTTGGCAAGTTTTCCTTCATTTTTTTTTTACATAAGCTTTCAGTTTCTTGCTCATCATCTTCTTCTTCTTCTTCTGGCTCCCTTATGATTTGGATGTTGGCATGTTTAAAGTTGTCCCAGAGGTTTCTAAGCCTCCTCATTATCTTCAATTATTGTTTCCTCGTTCTGTACTCGTTGACTGTTCTTTTTTCCTGATGTTCCAAATCATTAATTTGAACCCCAGTTTCCTTCCCTTCACCATTGGATTTGTGTGAACTTTCCTTTGTTTCATTTAGTATAAACTTCACTTCTTCCCTTAGGCATTTGTCATACTTTTAGGAATATCTGTCAAGCCTGTGAGCATCTTTATCATCCATGTTTTGAACTCTGTGTCTGTTAGGCTGGCTATCTCCTCATCGCTTAGTTCTCCCACTGGAACCTTGACCTGTTTGTTCCCTCTTTTGGGCCATACTTCTCTGTCTCCTCATCTTGACAGGCTCCTGTGTTTGTTTGCCTCTGTGTCTTAGGTAGAGCTGTCACACCTTATTACATTGTAAGCGACAGAGCCTTAGGTGACCCATTTCACCACGTTGTGGTGCTGCATGTAGGGGAGGAGGTCTGAGAGGGAACAATGCTGCTTGCTCAGCACTTGCCCCTTTTCCAGGCACTTCTCTCACTTCTGTATGGGACTGGCACCCCTCTAATTGTTGCCCTGGCAATTGTTCCCAGAATGGGTAGGTCTGTGGACGTTCTAGGACCATGGGGGTCTTTTAAACAAGCAGACTCTGCTGGGAGACTGGCAGTTTCTTCCTCCACCCCAACCTCCACTGGTTTGCAGAGTCAGAAGCAATGAGGCTTTATTTTACCCAGCCCTGGAACTGTGAGCTGTGCAGTCTGGTCTGGTGCTGGGAGTGCTCCTTGGGTGTCCCTCCTACTTTAAAAAATCTGTGACTGCGCTTTCTGCTGGCCTGCCACTGCCACTGCTGCTGCCACCACTCAGTGCGACCTCTCTGCCCTGGCTCTGCCCCTCCTACCTGTCTGGATGAGTATTTCTTCTTTATGTCTTTGTTGGGCTTCCATGCAGCTCAGTTTTCTGGAACTTCTGGTTGTCTCCACTTTTGAGGTAGTTGAATGACTTCTTAGTTGTGGAGGGAAATGCAGCATGTCTGTCTAGGCCTCCATTTTGGCTGGAAGCTCTGTACTATTTCTGAGTAAGTCTAACCATGCGGTACTTTACCAAGGGGAAGCTGTGTTCCTGAGCCTAGGTAATGGCTATCCTATGTCCTTACTTTACACACTGTGGTTGTAGCTCTAATAGTAGCATATGTTGTCCTTATCTACATCAATAATTAATTCATTCTTGTAACTTACTAAACTCAGTCAATAATAAACCAGTAATACAATTGACTGTTTATTATTAAGGAATATTAATAATAATATTACTATTGTGAGAATAAAAGATTTAGGATTAGGTTTATATTCCTAAAATTTCTGATTATACATTTTATTCTCATTGATAACTGATTTACATTTTTCATGTCTTTACCTTTTAAATGATGATATAGAAAATGCCATGGACTATTTCAGTGAAAAGCTCTATATTGGAGTAAAAAGCTCAATCCACCTTTTGTCTACTCTCAGATAGAACTTTATTTTCAAAAAATACTATGTTTGTCTATCAGAGCCCAAATTTGGATTGTAATAGAAATTTTATTTATTTATTAAGTTATTTATGCTATACACACATCTGAAATGCTTGATGTAAGTAACTACTTGACTACTTTTGCTTAGCACCCCACATCTCTTTTATAGGAGTGTGCTTTGGTTTCAGGCAAGTAATGGAAGGCACAACTAAAACAATATGGAAGTTCTCCTCTCACAGCACAAGCAGTCCCAAAAGGCAATTCCAGGGTTGGTTCATTCAGCTTCTTGAGCCACGCTCATGTTTCCCAAGGCTAGTTATTGTCTGTTTTTCTGTAAGCTATTTCAGAATTTTGGATTTTTCTTTTTGATTTTTTCACTCAGGTTTGCAATGTGGCTGTGTCACCTCTAACCATCAAATCCTCACAAAATTAACGGTTAAAGGTTATAAGAGAAGACACTTACTATCTTGTGTTAAGATAATTTATTGAGATAATTTATATACCATAAAATTCACCCATTTATAAAACACAAGTCAATGGCTTTAGAATATTTACCACATTTTATAACCATAACCATATTCTAATTTTAGAACACTTTTTTTTTTTTTTACCCCAAAAGAAACAGTTACAGCCCATGTTCGTTTCCCTCAGTTCTAGGCAACCATTAATATGCTTTTTGTCTCTATGGATTTTCTTATTCTAGAATTTAATGTAAATTGGAATCATGCAATATATGGTGTATTCTGGCAGCCTTCATTCACTTAGCTTAAAGTTTTAAATCCTTATCAGTACTTCATTACTTTTTATTGCTGGAGTGTATTCTGTTGCATGGATATACTACATTTTGTTTATACATTCATCAGTTAGTGGGTATTCAGTTTGTTTCCACTTTTTGGCAATTATGAGTAATGTGGCTATGAATATGTGTATAGTACAAGTTTTGGGTGTATGTTGTTTTCATTTCTCTTGGTTATATACCTACATGCGGAAATGCTGAATCATATGGTAATGCTTTGTTTAACATTTTAGGAATTGTTAATTTGTTTTCCTAAGGGGCTGTAACCAGAAGTTCCAATTTTTCCACTTTCTGGCCAATAGTTGTTATTGCCTGTCTTTTTTATTAGAGCACTTCTAGTGGGCATGAAGTGGTATCTCATTGTGTTTTTGACTTGCATTTTTCTAGTGAGTAATCATATTGAGCATCTTTTCATGTGCTTATGTAGCCATTCATATATCTTTCTATTCAATCTTTTGCTTGTTTAAAAATTGGATTATTTGTCTTAATGAGTTGTATGAGCTCTTTATCTATTAAAGACACAAGTATTTTATCAGATATATGGTTTGCAAATATTTTCTTTTATTCTGTGGGTTGTCTTTTCACTTTCTTGATGGTGTTACTTGACATTCAAAAGTTTTTGATTTGGGTGAAGTTCAATTTATCAATTTTTTTCTCTTATTGTTTATACTTTCAGTGACATTGCCATCTCTGTTTTTTTTAAAGGAAAGTTTTTACATAAATAACTTAACAGAAAAAAGTACTCAAATTACAAGTGTACAGTTCATTGTATTTTCATAATGTGAAGATGCCTATGAATCCAGAATTAATAAACAGAATATAACCAATATCCCAGAAGCTTTTTTCATGCCTCCTCCAAGGTTAACCATGATCTTGACATCTAATATTATAGATAAGTTTTGCCTGTTTTGGGATTTTTGATAGAGTGAATCATACAATATGTGCTATTTTGTTTCAGCTCTTTTTTTACCCAGCATTATGTTTATAGACTCATCTACATTGTGGTGTGTACTTTTCAATGACTCGTTTTCATGTACAGTATTTCACTACGTGAATATTCCACAGTATAATTTTTTCTACTGTTTTTAGGCATTTAGATGGCATTCAGATGTGGTCTGTCAGAATCCAGCTTCTGTGAATATTCTAGCCTTTTGGTGAACAAACCGTATACTTAGAAGTATAGCCTGGGTTATAGGATGGGCTTAGTTCAGCTCTATTGATGCTCTCAAGTAGTTAGTCAAAGTGGTTGCGCTAATCCATTCTGTTACCAGTTTTTGAACCCTTTTAAAGAACCAGGAAACATTTTTCCAGAAGTCTTCCTCACTTCTTCCCTCCAGAAGAATTTTCCTCATATATCTTTGGCTAGATTTTCTGTACATGCAGTTTCCTGAAACAGCCATTTCAAGAGAAATGACAAGGCTGTAACTGCCTTAGCTTAATCAAGATTCACCCTCTGGGGCTGAGGAGGAGTCTAGCTTTCTCATAAACTCTTGAACTTCTGATATATAAATACAATTGGGGTTCTCTTTTATGGAGGAAAGGAGAGGGGAACGTGTGGTAAGTAAAGTCAACTGTGTTTGCTGAAAAAAGGAACATCCAGTTAAATCAATTAAATGTCTATTTGAAAAAGTGACTATTTGCCCCACTAGATATCTCTTCTGCAATTAATTTGAAAATTTACCAGGCTTTTGGTTTCAGGACAGATTAATATAGTAAGTGCTCAATAAATATTTTCTAATGGTGATTATGTTTTCTCATTTTAAAATCTATTTTCATAACATTACATTTTTACTGGGCCAGCCATTATAGACTAAATGTCCACCTTTGTACGGTATTGTTAGTCCTCACTTTTAACTTTATTACAATGCCTATTGAAAATGTGCTGTAAAGTGTTCACTTACAAGGTGTTACCATTTTCCCACAGAAACATGTTTTTATTATACTTTCATTCCTGTTAAAGGCTTAACAGCAAATGAATTAAAACATTTAATACTGTATTATATAAAAGCAAAGATAATAAAATAACTGTGTATCTCTATAATAATTTTAGATAGCAAAATTATCTTCTGAGTTATGTTATTTTAAAGCAAGGAAGGCTCTTGCTTTTCTAGGAGGCCGATCTCAATGAGTATGTATGCACATACACATACAGTTTATTTCATTGATATATTTCATTTGTATAAAACAAATTGCTATCTATAATAAAAACCTGTAGAAAACAGTAATTTTGTTTCTATTCCTTGAATTTACTTAGGTTTTTGGAAAATGTTAGGGTGGCTAAAATAGTAAAGGTGTGAGTGGTGCAGTATATGTGTTAGTTAGACATTCACGACTACTTGGACCAGACAAAGCAGCAAACTTCAGCTAGTTCCAGAGAGGCAGGCCCAGTGGTGGGCAAGATCGGGTGTAAGTGTAATCTATTTCCTAATTGGTGTTCCCATATCTGTCTTCTGAACATTTAAGGAACTTTCATCATTGATGATTATACGTTTTGGATTATGTATGAAATGTAATCATCTTATTTTAGAAATGCTTTTCCCCTGTGTCATTATGAGCTGTACAAAATTGAAGTGCATTGTCATATAAATGTAAGTTTAGTTTCCTATCTGAATTGTACTTTTTCTGGTTCACACCCATTGATGCCTTTCCTGTTCCTAGTTGACCTTTTTTTTTACTCAAGCTGTTTTGGTACACATTCCACCTCAATGAGCAAAAGTGATGCTTTACCTTGCCACAACATTGAAAAAAACTTAAACTCTGTGTGTTAGGTCAACAGTAGGTCTAAATCAAGTTTTCTAAAATGTTCTTTAAAATAAATTGGTTCATATTTGGTTACCTATAGCATTACTCTTGTGTTAGCAGGAAAGTCTTACACAGATCTCAGGGAAGCATGGTCCTTTTTAATTAGACTAGAAGTGACATGGTTTCTGGTGAGTTGGCTGTGTGCAATTCTCCTGAGCAAGAAGTGATTTGGATTAGTTTGCTATCATATTCAAGTACATTACAAAACATATAAATAAGGAGGTGCATTGTGGTAAAAGCATAGGTGCATATTTTTACAGAGATTTTTGTCTATGAGACTTGGACAGCCATCCTCTGTAGTCATTTAATTGTAGACATGGGAAAATTCCTCCATTTCACGGGGAATGGTTTTGATGAAATTCGATTGCATATATCTCTATATATACATTTATTTGGTTATCTTGTCAAAGTTAGCTCTTGTCACAGTATTTTGAAGATACAGTACTTATATTGTTGGAAGTTTTATGTCCCTTGTGTTATCTCATGGCCATGGAATTAATGCAAGATTCATTTCACCGCAATCCTCAGGGACTTGTGGGGACGGAGTTAACACTTATGAAGACCTCCTATGTGTGTGGCACATGCCATCTCTTATGTAATCATTAAAATATCCCTTAGAGGTAGATGTTATATCTGTTTAAAATATTTTTAAAAGATTTTATTTATCTATTTTTATTATTTATTTATTTATTTTATGTAGAAAAGCAATTTATTCCATTATAAGCACTTACACAGTTAGTCATGGAGAATAACAGGCCTGCTGATGAAACAGGTCACCCAAAACAGATGGTACCAAACTAGTGGTCAAGGACTAACTCCTTAAAAAAAAAAAAAAAAAAAAAGGCAACTCTTATCTAGGATTAATTTAATTTTAGAAACAAATACAAGCTATCAATTCACTCTTCCCAACTTGACAGTCTACCTGTGGTATAAGTATCAGGTAAAAAATACATCTTTACAACTTGGTGGTCCCAAGTTTTTTTTTTTTTTTTTTTTTTTTTTAAACCAATTTCACAGAAAGGAAAGAAATAATATGAAAACTGCTCAAGAAATACACTAATAAGCAAAAATAAACAGGGAAAGAGGAACATGTAGTTCTGACTTAAGAAACTGAGAGGAGACTGGCCTACAGAGGAAAATGTGCACTCTGGAAAGTCAGATGTGAAGATTTTGGAGTAGCAATTTATATGACTTGAATCTCCTCTAATTCCTGAATAAAAACAATATCTTGCAGTACTTATACTTCATGGCTCAGACAGCTATCTCACTTGGCTCTATTCCTTACTTCTAGCCTTTACTTTAATGAGTCTGAAAAACTTGGGGATATAGCATAAGAAGAAAAATAAAATAACCACACACAAGAGTCCCCTTTAGGTGGCTAATTTAGATCTTTGTTACTAGAAAATTCCTGAAGAAAATTTAAATATTAAGTCTGTGGCTTTGCGGAATCAAGCCCTGCAGTAAATATTTAGAAAACACTCTCAGTTTGGGCTAATAGCACTGTTGATGGTACCTATTATAGAGGGATAGCTGAACAAAGTCTGTGTCTCAAAACCAGTGTTAAATCAGTATCAGGGTTGAAAGGAAAAAAGGGGAGTCTAAAATCACAAGTGCAGATGTATTTAAGACCCCTGTCCTTCTGGATCCACACTTCCTTCAGAATCTTCATCATTATAAATGTTCTCTGCCATTTGTCACACTTGCATGATATTGTCTTCTGACACAGAACAGATCACCCAAGGTTCATTGGGATTCCAGGAGAAATCAGATATCTTGGCAGTGTGGCCACCATGAATAAACAGCAACTCCAGTGGCCCATCTTCTGCATCTTCCGGGGATTGTTCCTCTCCAATTTTACTTAAATCCCAGACATTCAGCCTGTGATCAGTACCACTGGAAGCCAAAATAGTCTCATTGTGAGGTGACCATTGAAGCTGGAATATTTCATCCTTATGTGATTCAAAGGAATGCAATTTAAGTTTCAGATTTCTCAGATCCCACAAGACAACAGTCTTATCAGCAGATCCTGTGGCAAGAATGAACTCACTATAAGGATAGAAAGAAAGGCAGTTCACTTCAGCGGTATGAGCATCAACTGAGTGGCTTGGTTTGGAAGTATTGTTTGAATGAGTATCCCAGATCATAAGTTTCTGATCACCAGCAACTGACCCAAACAGAGACTCATGAAGCAGATGCCAGGAAACATCTTCCACTACTGCTGTGTGCCCCGTGAAGATGGTCTTCGCATTCACAACTTTTCCTTCCTTTGGAACAGCACTGATGTCCCATAGGCAGATGGTATGGTCATCTGAAGCACTAAGTAAGTGCCCACTGAGATTTGGGTTCCAAGAAAGTCCATAGCCTTCCTTCTGATGTCCATGGAGACGCAAGTCTGGGTTGCACTCTCCAGAAGGATCTGGTTTAGAAGGATGTTTCGTATAGCCAAAAACAAGAACATCACTGGATGGAGTCTTTGTTGCAATGATGCAAGGGTTCTGCGTCATATAACGTGCCCTGTTTACTTCTCCTTCATGGTTGATCTTGATTTCTATTTCAGTTTTTCCACTAACAGAGCCAAAACCTCCAAATTCTCCTTTCTCACTGTTGTAGTGTGAAGCATCAAACTGAGCATCATCATTAGGGAGCTGCACACTGTCTATCACAAGGTGGTTTTGTTCATCCGACGTGTGTGTCCCCAGGACAAGTCGATGAATGCTGAAATCTTTCCCTTCTGGTCTGGTTACATCTGAAAACCACTGTGCAGTTAAGCTGGGCCACTCCAGAGCATGGGTCATCACCAAATCGTAAAGAAAAGGGGTGTTCTTTTTCCATATTTTGTACTCTTCGTTGATCACACGTTCTTCTACTGCATCATCAAAGGCTGCTTCCTTGTCGGCCATGGCAGGCAGGCAAGCCAGGGGGATCCCGAGGTCTACCGTTGTGGGAGGGGCGGGTAGTCTCTATTTATTTATTTTTAGAGAGAAGGGAAGGGAGGGAGAAAGAGAGGGAGAGAAGCATCGATTTGTCCCAACCAGGGACTGAACCTGCAGTCCATGCATGTGCCCTGACCAGGAATCGAACTAGTGACCTTTTATTTTGGAGAATGATCTCCAACCAACTGAGGCACACCAGTCAGGGAGGGCTATTATGTCTAGTTTTCAGCTGAGTAATTAGATCAAAAAGCATTAAGTTGACCAAGGTGCCATGGATAATGGCTGAGACTTGGACTAGCTACCATTCTCTTGCCTCTATAATATATGCCTTCTCATATTTCTAATAAAATTGTTCTGTTTTTTACTCTAGCGTAATTACAAAAAAAAAAAAAAAATAAAAGGGAAAGAAAGCCTGTGTGTATTCTGTACTACCAGTGAGGATTAAAATGGTTTTTCTTCAACATTTTCAGATAAATGCATTTCATTATAATTTGTAACATTTTGAATATTGTAATTGAATTTTTAAAATATTGTTCCTGAAAATTAGTTTTTAGGTAATGTATTCAGTGTATAAGGTTGTGAATGTGAAAATTGACAGTGTTATTTCTCAGAGAAATGTAATAGTGCTGGATTTTAAATCTAATTAGAATTGCTTTATATGCATTCTTATTACTAAAAGGAGCTTATTACCATAATTGTTATCACCAGCTTACCTGAAACAGTTAATATGTAATAAACCAAAATTGCCATACTTTTAAAGATTATAGAAAGACATTTTTTAAATTTCATTTCCTAATTAGGAGTTTGGACTACACCCTATGAACAGTAAGAAGCCCCAGAGAAACTTTCCCAGGAGGGTGACAAGATCAGATTTGCAGTTATAACTGTTAGATGGGGGATGAATTTGAAAGCCTACTTTGGAGGCATGGAAATGAATTAAGAGACCTGAACTGTAATTCTAGTAATAGGCTATCGATATCTACACTAAAGAATTGTTCATGAGAATAAGCAGAGCGGGTGGATTTGGAAGATTTTAAGGAGGTAGAGAAAGGAAGGACCTAGGTCTTGGTTGTTTGTAAGGGAAGTGGGGAAATGGAAGAGATTTCTGGCTTGGGTCCATTAACACAACCACGAGCAAAGAGGGAGACAACAAGTCTGGGAGGTGGTAGAGGGACTTCAGCTGTGAAATACTAACTATAATAGTTCAGTAGGCAGTTTAGTAAAGGGATCTAGACTTGGGACAAAGCTTTTAGTTAAAGAAGTTGTTTTGGAAGTATAGGTCTCTAGATGACAGTCAAAGACATGGGGGTAGATAAGATCAGCCAACAAGAAAGTGCTGATTTAGAAGGGAATAGGTGAGAGGATGGAGCCCTGCCAGAACCACCACCTGGGGGTGACAGGGGAAGGAAACCAATAAAGGAGCCCGAGATGAATGGCTGTTGAGGAGGACAGCCCTGGGACGTGTGCTGCCAGGGAGCCCATGCGAAGGGGGTGGTTTGAGAAGAACAGGCTGGGGTCTCAGATGCTGTAGAGCAGTCAAGACAGACAAAAAGTGTGATTGAGCAGAAGGTTCCTGGCGAACTTGAGATCAATTTCACCAAAACGGTGGAGGAAAAGGGCCGGGAGGAAGTGGTGATGGGGAGCGTAGATAAGGCTGTGAAAAAGTCCGCTGCCAAGAGGAAGTACTAGGTGGGTATGTGAGGTCAAGTGAGGGATTTTTTTTTTATGATGAGAAAAATTTGCACAGATTTATAAGATGACGAGGAGCTAATAGAGAGGGAGATATCAGGTCAAGGCTCAGGAGAGTAAAGAACCGATGGGCCAAGGACTCTCAAGTGGTCAGGAGAAGAATGGAGAAGAGCAGAGGCACTGTTTGACTGCTGGACAAGAGAGTTGACAACTCAACGTCAGGTCAGAAAGAAGGAGGAAACGACGGGGATGTGCTGGTGGGAAGCAGACAGTTCAGGTGGTTTCAGTTTCTCTTCCAGGCAGGAGATCTTGGTTAGAATATTAATAATGTACATGAAAGATTGCAAACTGGTGACCTTTGAGTTGGATTTAGGGATGGATCCAGCTGGCACTGTGCTTTTTAAATTTTGGGATTTAAATACTTTTGGGCGGGGTGCTGATTTTCTGGTTTTTGCAGCCCTTCCCCTCCCTGCCTCATTCCCTTCTTCCCCTCATTTATGAGCTGAATTCCTAGACCCACTTGAGTTTGTGACTCTGATGGAAGTTATCTGGCTTTCTAGAGTGGGAAGTATTGTTAATTGTCTTTAAACCTTAAGAAAATAAACAGTTGAGTTCAGGGAGCATAATGAGAACATTACCAAACTGAATGGAGATGAGCATTTTACTTTCAAAGACCATGCTCTTTATTTTCTCTTTTCCATTTATTTAAAATAAATTATAGTTGATACACAATATTGTATCAGTTTCAGGTGTATAACACAGTGATTCAACATTTATGTACCTTACAAAATGATCATCACAATAGGTTTAGTAACCATTTGTCATCCTACATAGTTATTATGATACTACTGACTATGCTGTATATTACATCCCCATTACTTATTTTTATAACTAGAAGTTTGTGTTTCTCAATCCCCTTCCCGTGTTCTGCCCACCTTTCTCCCCCCTCCTCTCAGGCAAATATCAGTTTGTTTTCTGTATTTATGAGCTTGTTTCTGTTTTGTTCTGCTTGTTCATTTGTTTTGTTTTTCAGGTTCTACATATAAGTGAAATCATATGGTGTTTGTCTATCTCTGTCCGACTTATATCACTTAAGATCGTGGTGTTTAAATACAACCATGCCTACCTTCCTGTGACATCTCCTCCTTTCTCTCCCCACTCTAATTGGCTCTACTCAGCATTTACTTGGTATTTATCAGGAGCTTTCCAGGTAATACCTCTTGCCCTTGTATGGCCTTGCGTGTTAGATAGTGATCACTTATGTACAGCTGAGACTCTGAGAGCTCAGTTAGTTTTCCCAGGTGTTTGTAGCACCAGGTGTGCAACTTGGTACCATTTGCTGTTGGTGTTGGGCAGAGCCTGAGTGGATTACAGCCATTTCTTGAGCTGCACACACTCCAATTCTTTCCCCTGGTTCTTCTTGTTCCTGGAGAGAACAATGTTTGTCATTCCTTCATGCATTGCATGAACATTCACATTGTGAATTCTACCCTGGTCAATGTTCTACCCTCCCTATTTGAAGGAAAGAGCTGGCAAAGAGGTGAGGGACCCAAACTGCCTGGTCCATGTCCTGGTTCTTGTTAACTGTGCAGCATAGGGCAGGCTCCTTCACCTTCTGTCTCTCCATTTTCTTCTTGTTAAGATGGGGTGTTGGTGACAGTCATAGAATTAGTGAGGACTGAGCGAGGTAGTGTTTGCGAAGAACAGTGCCTGGTGGAGAATGTAACATCAGAGCTCATTAAATAAATACAAATACACAAACTATCAATTTTATATTTTTATTTATTCATACCCTGGATTTTTTTATAAAAAGATTTGAGGTCTTTGCATTTACAATGTTGAAAGCAGTGAACACTACAACCTTAGATATTATCAGGACACATTAAATGTATTGATGGTTGCTGACATTACTCCAGAACTCATATGTCAGTTGTAGTGATTATTTGGGGCCTGAAGGGGAAATAATACAGGCACTTGTCACTTATTCACTGTACAAAGTGAACAGATGCAATCTATATGTGACTTATATTCTATAACACTAAGACACTTTGACAGTCTCTTTACCTTCTTTATTTTATGGAATAACAAATGAAATAAAGAGAATTTAAGTTACATCAATTTAGTTGCAGCTATAACCTACAATTCAGATGTTTTTCTTTTTGAAAATAAGAGAGAGGATATTTCATGAAAAACCAAAAAACCAATGTCAAAGATTCACTTTTTTAAAAAGTATATTTTATTGATTATGTTGTTACAGTAGTTCCAATTTTTTTATCCTTTACTCCCCTCTGCCCAGTACCCTCCTTCCCTCTAGCAATCCCAACCCCCTTAGTTCATGTCTGTGGGTCGTGCATATAAGTTCTTTGGATTCATCCTTTCCTATATTATTCTTAACATCCCCCTCTCTATATTGTACCAACCGATTATGCTTCTTAGTCCCTGAACCATTTCCCCATTTCTCCCCCTTCCCCTTCCCAGCTGATAACCCTCCAAATAATCCCCATACCAATGATTCTGTTCCTATTCTTGTTTGTTTAGTTGGATTTTGTTTTTATTTTTTAGATTCAGTTGTTGATAATTGTGAGTTTGTTGTCATTTTAATGTTCATAGTTTTGATCTTTTTCTTAAGTAAGTCTCTTTGACATTTCATATAATAATGGCTTGGTGATGACGAACTCCTTTAGCTTTACCTTGTCTGGGAAACACTTCTGCCCTTCCATTCTAAATGTTAGCTTTGCTGGATAGAGTAATCTTGGCTATGGATGGCTTTTCATCACATTGAATACTGCTTGCTAGTCCCTTCCTGCCTGCAAGGTGTCCTCTGAGAAATCAGCTGATAGTCCTATAGGCACCCCCCTGTAGGCAACTCTCCGCCTCTCTCTTGCTGCCCTCAGAACTCTGTCTTTATCCTTCACCTTTGGCATCCCAATCATGATGCGTCCTGGTGTGGTCCCCTCTGGGTCCAGCTCACCCATGACCCTCTGTGCTTCCTGGGCCTGTATGTCCATCTCCTTCACAAAATTTGGGAAGTTTTCCTCATTTTTTTTCAATTCTTGCTTCCTTATTCTGCACTGGTTGACTAGTATTTTCTTCCTTATGTTCTGAATCATTGATTTGAACTCTGGTTTCCTTCTCTTCACCATTGGTTTTGTGTGGATTTTCCTTCGTTTTACTTAGCATAGCCTTCACTTCTTCTCTTACGCGTTTGCCGTACTCAAGCATGTCTGTCAAGCCCGTGAGTATCTTTATCACCAGTGTTTTGAATTCTGTGTTTATTAGGTTGTCTATCTCCTCATCTGTTAGGCTGGCTATCTCCTTGTCGCTTAGTTCTCCCACTGGAACCTTGATCCGTTCCCCCTTTTGGGTCATACTTCTCTGTCTCCTCATTCTGACAGGCTCCTGTGTTTGTTTGCTTCCATGTCCCAGGTAGATCTGTTGCTCCTGTTATGTTGTAAGGGGCAGAGCCTTAGGGACTCATCAGTACAGGGCGACCTGTTTCACCAGCTTGTGACGCTGCATGTGGGGGAGGGGTCCAAGAGGGAACAATGCTGCCTGCTCAGCACTTGCCCCTTTTCCAGGCACCTTTCCCATTTCCACACCAGAATGACGCCCCTTTAGTTGCTGCTCTGGCTGTTGTTCCCAGAGTGGGTGGGTCTGCAGACGTTCTAGGACTTTGGATGCCCTTTAAACAAGCGGACTCTGCTGAGAATGGCAGTTTCTGCCTCCACCCCAACCCCCACTAGTCTGCACAGTCAGAAGCAATGAGGCTTGATTTTCCCCAAGGCTGGGACCATGAGCTGCAAGGTCTAGTGAGGAGCTGGGAACGCTCCCCAGGTGTCCCTCCTGACTTTTTAAAATGTGTGGCTGCGCTTTCTGCTGGTCTGCCGATGCTGCTGCCACCACACCATGTCCTCTCCACCCTGGCTGCACCCCTCCTACCTGTCCAGATGTGTATTTCTTCTTATATCTTTGTTGGACTTCCATGCAGTTTGATTTTCTGGAACTTATGGTTGTTTCTAGTTTTGAGGTAGTTGTATTCCTTCTTAGTTGTGGTGGGAGATGCAGCATGTCTGTCTATGCCTCCATCTTGGCCAAAGTCAAAGATTCACTTTTAACTGCTTCTCATTGTATATTAAAAAAATATTTCAAAATGATGCATTGTTTTGTTTCTTTTATTCATATGACTGCTCCAACAACCCTTTTCCCACCTTCAAAGTGGATTTCCTTTTTATAGGAAGCTTCACTTTTTGGAGAAGAGCTCAAATAATTTTACTATGCCCTGTTTCTAGAAGGACAACAGTAGCAAAGTAAACAAAAGGAAATTAGCATTCAAAGAGGAAATAACTTTGCTTTGAAAAAATATTTTTGTAAATTACATAGAACTAGTGCCTTTTAAAATGAGGATTCTGAATCCTAAGAGCACTATAAATACCTTTTGATATTAATGTATTAATGGATAAAGATCCTCTGAAATGCTCTTGTACTTCCTCCTCCTTCCTTTACCTGTATAAGAAGATATATAATTAAGTTTAGGCAAACATAATGAGGAGGTGACAGAGCTAGAATTTCAAATAACCTATTTTCCATTCCATGCTTTACAGTGCTTTATCACTATTATATCTGCCTACACCTTGAATGTCCTCTGAAAAATAGCTGCATAATATATTGACAATGACATCTTAAAGTGCAGAAGCACCTGAAAATAATATGCACTATATCTCAATTTCTGTGCAGATGAATGACTGTTTCAGGTAATTAAGAGTGAGTGTGGAGAGAGGGTACTTTCTCTGCTGTTTCTCAGTTAAAGCTCCAATTTTGTTACTCAAACACTTCACCACTTCCCTTTTCTTTTTCTTTTTAAGTTTTCAGGGTTTAGTACCTTCTTTTCTTCAACTCCTAATATCATAAATGTAGTTGAGACAGTAACTTTTTTCTCCTTTTTTGTAATTTTATAGCTATTTCCAACTGCTCTGAGAATGGATATTTTAGGAGTAAGAGAGTGGTTGAGGTGAGAGACTTGGCTCCTAAAATTCAAAAACTAGCTGGATTTTTTACAGCTCTCCATAGCTGAATTTCGTTGTGACTGAAGAAAAACAGTTAAGTAAAGTCAGGGTCTAAAAACTAGGCTCTGCTCTTGATGATTCCTTTTCCTCTTTGAATCTATACCAGGTAGTGGTCTGGCTTAGAGGAAAGTTCTTGATGACTATAGCTTGGCAGAAAAATATTTTTCAGGGTCAGTTACATCTATGTCCATAAGTGCATTGAGTACTTCTGACATAAAATTTTATAGCAGTCTGTGATTTTTTCAGGTTTTACTTTTCCCCATTAAAGGATTAAAGAATACTAAAAGGTGAGATTTGCTACCACTCAAGCATACCGATTCTCTTCATTGAAAAGAAATCACTTAGTACTCACGTCAGCTACATCTTGATGTCTGTGTTCTGATGCTGCCAATGCTGCTCAGTTTATCCTAAGGCCTTCATGCCTGCCGCTGTCCTTTTGTTGTAGTGCAACTGTCTTCTCAATAATCTTAAAAAAGTAGATCCAAAATCTCCTTTTATCCCCATTTTCTTTTGTTTCTCAGTAGCTGTTATGGCCTTGACACTGTGGACTGCCTTTTCTTCTAATCTTTCTTTTTTGTCCTAACGGGACTTGGGGGTTTTCTGGGTTTCCTCCTTTTTCTCATGTCACCATTTCCCAAAGCCTAAGTCCTTGCCCTTCTGCCAGTCTCCTTTGTGACTTGATCTGTGGGTGACCGGACTCTGCAAGGCTATATCTAGGTGTCAGGAATAGTGGCGTTCTGTACCGTTAGCCGCTTCTGCTTAGGGCAGCTCTGGTTCTGTGTCTCTTACTTGTGGGAGAGCAGGTGGAGTGTTCTAATAGAACTTTCAACTCCCCTAAAACTGAGCTCATCCTCCTTTTGGTAAGTGATTTAGGGCAGAAACCTTGGTTTTTCCATTCTCTTTCACATCAGTTGGTTCAAGTTATATTTCTGTCCGCCATCCATCTTTTCCATTTCCAATCTGTCTGTCTGTCAAACGCCTGTCAAGACCTAGGAGGAGAGGTAGAATTGGGAGAAGTGGGGAACAGCATTTTGAGTGACTGCAACATACATAGAATGGGGGTGGGTGTCGTGAGGGGTCAGGAGATATACTTGATTTGAGTATTTTAGGGATAGGTAGAATGCAGTTGGAGAAATTCAAGCCTGATATGGGGAAAATAAAGAAGTTAGACATTTTGAGCTGAGAATATGTGGTGAAACCTGCATTAAAGAGAGATTAGTTGGGCTTTGCGATGGAAATCATTAAGGGCCAGAAAAGGTGTTGGTGAGTTGGAGATAAGGGCTGGGGTTCAAGGTCTCAAGCCTGGGGCATGGGGGCTCCATCGAGAGACTAAGAGGATACCTTTTTTAAAAAGGAAGTTGATGTCAATTCTAGAAATATTTAGCTCAGTTGACATGAAGCCATTCAAAAGGAAATGGCCATTAGGCATTGAAGATGAGAGACTTCATAGAACTTGCGTGAGCGCACAGGGCTGGGGAGGGAAATTTGTGAGTCATAATTGCCTTTGCAGTTTTTACTGCTTTTTCCATTTCTCATGATTCATTCTTTTGTACTTTAATGCTGTCATGTTATTTACGTTAATAATAAACCCCATTTGTCTTGAAGATAGCTTTCTGTTAGGCTGCCATGAAATCTTCAAACTTATTTTCTCAGTGACAAATAAATGATTAGAAGGCTATGGCTTGTCCCAGTTTCATAACTTTGGACAAATTTATGACTGTGAGTTAAGTACATGAAGATTAATGCTTCACAGGTACTAATGGCCCAGCAGGATAATCGATTGCTGGGAGTTTGAATTTTGAGCCCTATGGGAAAAGCACAAAGATTTTTCTCTAAAACCAGGAAGAGACTGTTTATGGTGTCATCCCATGGTCAGATTTTTTTTTAATAGGAAGGAATGATGATTATGGTGCTAATAGAGTGATAACATATCTTTGCTTTTTATTTCTTTGTAATATGTACATAGTTAACACACACGAGGCCACATCCATCCACATGCGTTGAGGCCTCTGTGGTTGGGCAGTGGGGTGGTGGTGGGAAAAAGAAATGAGGAAGACTCGGCTTCAACTCTTATAGAAAACCACTGTATACTCTACTCTGACATACCCATATCGGGAGGTTGCCAAAACCTTTTGTCTTTTGATGGAGAATAGTTGAAGGGAGAGTGGAGAACTGCCCATTGTTTCAGTTGAGGAAGAATTCTGGTTCCCCCTTTTTATTCAACCACTGTTGTCAGTAGCCATAGTTGGAGTTTGGGTTCAAACTTCAAGAAGCAGCCCCTGTGCCACCTGCTGGACTGTGTGTTCAGAAGGTTCAAAAAGGCCTTAGTGAGGCTGAGTCCTGCCTGGTGTCATCTTTAGTCCAGTGGACCCTAAAGGAGTGAAGTGACCGAGCAGAGTGGGACTAAGTCTAGGCAGCAGATGTAGTAATAATCCAATTTACCCCTTATATTCCTTAGAAATAAATTGTAAGAGACATTTATATACTTGGTCTTCACTACAAATTGTAAGCTGCTCTCTCTCCTCAAAATTCATCACCCTGCTTCTATGCTTTGCTGGCTACATCTAACTAGTGGTAATGACAGTAAAACATGATAAGAATACAGGAATAAAGAGAGTACTATGGGAGGTCAGAGAAAGGTATGAAGAAGCCACCCTTTTAAGATATAGCACTTCTTATGTTAGTCTAATGCTCAAAAGAAGTTAGTGCCTTGTGAAGTTCACAGAACTGAAGAGTAGTGGAACTGAAACAAGAACCTAAAGCCTGTGATTCGTAGCTCAGAGGTCTTTCATGAGAGCATGTTATCTGTAAGAATTGATCAATAGAGTTGCAGCGGTGTGCTGTGTTTCTACCTCTGCGTTCTGCTCTCTGCTATAGACCAGACACACCCCAGAGCCTGTCTCACTCAGGCTTTGAAGTTCACCTTTCAACTCCCCTGGCCTGATAATAACTCTGCTTGGACCTCTGCTGAGCCTTCCTTAGACTCAGTGGGCTACTTCTTCATTTTCTAAACCATATTCTTAGTATCACATGCCTTTTCATTCAAAACCATTTGTTTATAAAAGAAATTTGGAACACATATCCTTAATATGTCCATATTTATTAATAAATTACATTCATGCATGAATATGTATTTCCTCCCTTCTTCCCTTCTTCCTTCCTTCCTTCCTTCCTTCCTTCCTTCCTTCCTTCCACCTACCTAGCCATCAAATCTATTTTGTAAGGCATAGGAAAATTGAAATTAAAAAGGCACTGGATAAATATGAACAGAAGTTCTAACTTTTTCTTTCTGATAATCAGTAGTGGGTTGTTATGCCCCCTATTTCCCTTCCCAAAAGGAACCATATTCAGTGCTGGGAGAATAAATTCCAAACATTGTCATTTGAATTGTTAGAGCCCTGTCTATTCCTACTAGTCTTGTTCAGATTTAAACCTCCATTCATCTTTATGCTTTTTTTCATTTGTTTGTACAGCCTGTATTAGTTAGGGTTCTCCAGAGAAACAGATATATGAAGTCTGTCCAGAAGGTATCCAGCCATATAATATGAAAAATAGAGACATTTATTGAAGAACATACAAGAAACACTGTACACAGGACAATAAAACCTCAGTCACCTTCAAAGTAGGCACCTTAGGACCTCACATAGTGCCCCCAATCTCCATCTGCTGCTCCATTGTATTCTCCTGAATCTCACTGATGGTCTGAAATCTCTTCCCATTCAGAGGTGATTTTAGTTTTGGAAAAAGCCAGAAGTTGCAGGGAGCCAAACCTGGGCTGTAGAGGGGGGGGGGCTGAATCACCTGGGTGATTTAATGTTTCACCAGAATCTCTGCATGAGATGTGATGCACAAGTGGGTATGTTGTTGTGATGAAGCTGCCAATCACCAGTTGCCCACAGCTGCGGCCTTCTGAATCACCCGAATAGTTTTTGTGGAGGAATGTTCAAGCTTAATGCAAAATTCATTGCTCTACTCACTCAATCATTTTGAATGTGACAGCCACACAGTACATATGCTCACTCAGCGACATCTACCATGCCCACTGACTAGTCCAGCAAAGTTGTCATTGTTCACGAATGCGCATTCCAGTCCACTCTCCTTGGCTGCTGGGTTACAATGATGTTGCACAAACTGTTCTCATTATATTAACAATGGCTGGGATTTTTCTGGACAGACCTCATATATCTAAACAGATCCATGTCTGTCTCTATGTCTGTGTCTGTCTGTGTCTATCTATTTATCTGTCTACTGAGAAAATAATTAAGATTTATTTTAAGGAAATGGATTATGTGATTGTGGAAACTGGGAATTCAGAAATCTTCAGGACAGGCCAAAGCTTGGAAACTCAGATGAAATTTTAATGTTGCTGTGTAGAGGTAGAATTGCTTCTCCTTCAGGGGACTTCAGTCTTTCCTTGTAAGGTCTTCAACTAATTAGATGAGGCCCACTCATGTTATAGAGGGTAATCTGCTGTACCCAAAGTCTACTGATTTAAAGGTTATCATATTTAAAAAAATACCTTCATAACAGTATCTAGATTAGTGTTTGACCAAAAAAGTGGACACCATAGCCTAGCCATATTGGCACATAAAACAAACCATCCCACAAATGTATAATAAATTTTCAACTGGAACTTCTGTGGTAGCATCCTGGCTTATCTTCCAGCCTCCCATGTCTAACACTTTCAGTTTGTCCCCATATGCCAAAAGGAACTTTGAAGGAAAGACATTGGTATGGGGGAGTTAGTTTGAGTCTAAGCAGCAAAAGTAATAATCATATTCACTGCAGTATTGCTGTACTGATTCCCAAAACACAGTTATGATAAAATTCAAAGCTTTGTGCAATCTGAACCTCTCTGACTTTCTAGCCTCATCTTTCCCATCACTGCCAGACTTATGTACCCTTTAGTTACCCACGAGGTTCTCTTAGTTCTTCAAATGCACTGATAATTTTCATTTATCTATATGGCTTTGCTTTTTGGAACAGAGCAACACTAATATAGGGCAAAATATAAGGTAATAGGAATAAAGAAGGGACTGTGGGAGAACAGAAATTGATATGAATAATTCAAGCTTTTGAGATCTGAAAAAAACTATATTAAAGTGAGGAAAAAGTGAGATAGATAATATTATAGGCTGAATTGTGCCCCCACCCCATTCATATGTTGAAGTCTTAACCCCTCGTACATCAGAATATGACCATATTTGGAGACAGGATCTTTGTAGGGGTTATTAGACTATAATGAGGTTGGTAGGGCAGGGCCTAATCCAGTATGACTGGTGTCCTTACAAGAAGAGGAAATTGGGGCACAGATGTACTCAGAGAAAAGATGATATGAGGACACAGGGAAAAGGCAGCCATCTACAAGTCAAGGAGAGAAGCCTCAAAAGAAACCAATCCTGGTGACACCTTGATTTTGGACTCCAGTCTCCAGAATTGTGAGAAGAAATATTTATTGTTTGCACCACCCAATCTGTGGTACTTTGCAATGGTAGCACTAGCAGACTAACACAGGTGGAGTGAGGAGGGGCTCGGGGAGCAAGGAGTGGGCTAAAGCTGAGAGGCAGTAAACTTAAAAGTGTTATGTTTTTGGGTGGTGCATCAAGGTTATTACTACATAAAATTAAATGCATACTAGGTTATAACTGATCTGCAGAATGTGTTGGAAATTTGCTTGGTACTTGAATTAACCACCTGCACCAATATGACTGATAACTGTTGATGTTGACCTTGATCACCTGGCTCAGGTAGTGTTTGTCAGATTTCTCCAGTGTGAAGTTACTCTTGTGTACTACACTCTTAGACATGAAGTCACCACGTGCAGCAAACACTTAAGGAGTGGGTACCCTTAAATTTTTTAAACACAAAAAATGTGCAGTAGATTTTGAAGAGCTAGTATGAGTGATAATGTTGCTGAATTGTGAGGGTGGTAAAAAAAAAAAAAAAAAAGACCATGCTTTTTTGGTTTATTTGTTTTGTTTCAGAAAAAATACCCCATGATGTGGCTGTGAGAAGCAAAAAAATGTTGATTAGAACTTTGTAACTTGCCAAGTAAAATTATATTTAAACCTTGGGCCTTCTTTTTTGATTTAATTAAGGCAATCAGTTCTTATCTGCACCACTGTACACTTGTCTGTACCAGTGGGACTCCTATGCTATTGTAGCCAGAAAGGGAATGATTAAAATTGGTTAGTATTTGATTATTAACTGAAAGGTTGTAAAACATTGTTTTCTTAAAGGCAGTGCCTTGACAGTTACATTTATTGGGCATTCATAGTCCATCCATGTGCCTTTTTCATAGCCTGACCTGACCCTGGTCTTAGGTATAGTTTTTTCCTAGGCTACCATTTCTATTACATATAGGTAGAAAACTTCATTACCTCCCTCTAGTGGTCAGTTTTATAATATCAGGTTCTTGGACAAATTTAGCAGAAAAATCTAATTTGTGGCAGTCCTCATGATAATTTTCTATAATTCTTAATATGGATGCTAAAATGACATGGTGATTTAATTTTAGCTATTTTTTGGATTAGAACTAGTTTTTAAATGAGGCAGTGTTTTAAGGTAGTAAGTAATTATAACTTGATTAAAAGCTATAGTGACAAGGATGGTATTCTAGGCAGAGGCTTACCTCGCTACTATTATACTAAGAATCTCAGTGGCCATTTAATTTTAGCCAGGGAATTGAATTTTGCTTCTTGCAAGTGTTTTGTCAGGACTGTAGGAACAAGTGCATATTCTAGATAAACTTGAAAGCTACAAAGCTTTATGAGACCAGGAGTGAGGGAGTCCTCTAGAGCATTGTTTGTCATTCCTTCACAGATAAAATGTTGTCTCCAGCACAGGAAATGGCCTCCTTTTAGAGCCTCTTATTGACTTTCGTTATTTTACCATAGCTTTAAAAAGATGCAGCATTTTTTATAGGATCCTATCTCTGGATATTCTTAGGGGGTTGAAATAACTTACCAGAATTTGAGACTGGCTTTGTCTTATTCTTGATGGAAATACTGCAGCTACTGATCCTTTGAATGTGTTCTCATGTTTGTGTCCTGACTCAGAGTTTTGTTCCATTGAGATCCAGAGGGTATGACAAAGAAAGGCCACTAAATCAATGTGAAATCTGTCAGTCTCCTTAAATGTGGTCCTGATTAGGACTAAAGCAGGACTGAAGAGGCAGCAGTCCACTAAGCATTGCTTCTCTTCAGATATATGAAGGAAGACATTCCTACAGAGAACCCGTATTACAGCAGTAGCCTATTTGTGATATTCATGTTGCATATAATACCATATACATATAGTTAAGGAAAGTTGATATGTCTTTATTTTTCTAAATGGAACTACATTACGTAACGAGGTGACCTGTCTATTGTTGCTTACCCAGCTGCATCTGATCCACTGGAACTCCACCCTGTTTGGCAGTATTGATGAGGCTGTGGGGAAGCCACATGGAATTGCCATCATCGCTCTGTTTGTTCAGGTAAATGGTCTCCTATGATTGTTGTATTGTGTGAATGCTTGTTTCCAATTCATTTTGCAGTATATATACATTATTATATATATATTTGAAAGCAATATATTTTTATTTTCATTGAAGTATAGTTGACATATGTTTTATTACTTTCAGGAGTACAACACAAGGATTTAATATTTATATACTTATGAAATGATCACCACAATAAATCTCTAGTAACCATATGTCACCATACAAAATTTTTACAGTATTATCAACTGTACCCATGGTGTACATTACACCTTTATGACTTATTTATAAGTGGAATAATGTACCTCATAATCCCCTTCACCTATTTTGCCCATATTCCCAACCCCCTTCTCTATGACAACCATCATTTTGTTCTCTGAATCTGAGTCTATTTCTGTTTTACGTGTTTGTTTAGATTCCACGTATGAGTGAAATTATATAGCATTTGTCTTTCTCTGACTTATTTTATTCAGCATAATACCTTCTAGGCCTATCCATGTTGTCTTCAACAGCAAGATTTCATTATTTTTTATGGCTGAATAATATTCCTGTGTATGTGTGTAATATATATTACATCTTTTTTATCCATTCACCTATCAATAGCAACTTAGTTTGCTTCTCTATCTTGGATATTGTAAATAGTGCTGCAATAAAATTAGGGATGCATATGTTTTCTAATTAGTGTTTTAATTTTCTTTGGATATATACCCAGAAGTGGAATTGCTGGATCATATGATATTTTATTTTTAATTTTTTAGGGCACTTCCATACTGATTTCCGTAGTGGCTGTACTAATTACCAATCCTACCACTAGTGTACAAGAGTTCCCTTTTCTCCACATCCTCACTAATGCTTGTTATTTGTTGTCCTTTTGATAATAGCCATTCTGACAGGTGTGAGGTGATATCTCAATGTGGCTTTGGTTTGCATTTCCCTGATGATTTGTGATGTTGAGCATCTTTTCATTTGTTTGTTGGCCATCCATATGTTGTCTTTGGAAAAATGTCTATTTAGTTTATCTACCCATATTTAAATCATATTTTTCATATTGAGTTGTACAAATTCTTTATATACTTTAGACATTAACCCCTTATTGTATGTATTTGCTAATATCTACTCTCATTCAGTAGGTTGCTTTTGTTGTTGTTGTTGATGGTTTCCTTCACTGTATAAAACCTTTTTAGTTTGATGTAGTCCCATTTGTTTATTTTTGCTTTTGTTGCCCTTGCTTGAGGAGATAGGTCCAAAAAATGATTGCTAAGACTGATGTCAAATAGTTTATTGTCTATGTTTTCTTCTAGGAGTTTTATGGTTTCATGTCTTAGTTTAAGTCTTTAATCCATTTTCAGTTTAGTTTTGAATATGATATAATAAAGTGGTTTAGTTTCATTCTTTTGCATGTAGTTGTCCAGTTTTCCCAACACCGTGTATTGAAGAGACTGCTTTTTCCTCATTGTATATTCTTGTCTCCTTTGTCATAGATTAATTGATGGTATAAGTGTGGGTTTATTTCTGGGCTTGGTATTCTGTTTTTTTGATTTATACGTCTGTTTGGTTATGAGTACCATACTGTTTTGATTACTATAGCTTTGTAGCATAGTTGAAATCAGGAAGCATGGTATCTCTAGCTTTGTTCTCCTTTCTCATGATTGCAATGGCTATTTGAGGTCTTTTGCAGATCCATACAAATTTTAGGATTATTTGTTCTAGTTCTGTGAAAAATGTCATTGGTATTTTGATAGGGATTGCATTGAATCTGTAGAATGCTTTGGGTAGTATGGACATTTTAACAATATTCTTCCAGCTCATGAGCACTTTATATCTTTTTTATTTGTGCCATCTTCAGTTTCTTTCATCAATATCTTTAGTTTTCTGAGTATAGGCCTTTCACCTCCTTGGTTAAATTTATCGCTAGGTATTTTATTCTTTTGATGCAATTGTAATTGGGATTGTTTCCTTCATTTCTCTTTCTGACAGTTTGTTAGTGTATAGAAATGCAACAGATTTCTCTATTTTAAATTTGTACCCTGCAACTTCATTGAATTCATTTATTAGTTTTAGTAGTTTCTTCCGGAGGAGTCCAGTGTCTTCTATATGTAATATCATGTCACCTTCAAATAATGACAGTTTTACTTCTTCCTTTCCAATTAGGAAGCTCTTTTGTTGTCGTTGTTGTTTTTGTTATTTGATTGCTGTGGCCGGGACTTCCAATACTATGTTGAATAAAAATGGTGAGAGTGGGCATCCTTGTCAACGTTCCTGATCTTAGTGGAAAAGCTTTTATCTTTTTATCATTGAGTATTATGTTAGCTGTGGATTTGTCATATACGACATTTATTATGCTGATGTTTGTTCCCTCTATATTCATATTGTTGAGAGTTTTTAATTACAAATCAGTGTTGCATTTTATTAAGTGCTTTTTCTGTATCTATTGAGATGATCATATAATTTTTATCTTTTGTTGTGTTAATGTGGTGTATGTTGATTGACCAGGAATAAATCCCACTTGATTGTGGTGTATGGTCCTTTTAAGATATTGTTGAATTGGGTTTGCTAATATTTTGTTAAGGATTTTTACATCTATGTTCATCGGGGATACTGGCCTGCAATATATATACAAATATATATATATATATAGATATATATATATATATTTGTAGTGTCTTTGTTTGGTTTGGTGTCAGGGTAATGCTGGCCTTGTAGAATAAGTTTGAAAGTGCTTTTTTCCTCTTCAACTTTTTGGGGTAGCTTGAGAAGGGTATGTTTTAACTTTAAATGTTTGGTAGAGTTCATTCACCTGTGAAGCTGTCTAGTTGTAGACTGTTATTTGTTGGGATTTTTTTTATTAATGATTCAGTTTCAGTACTAGTAATTGGTCTGTACAGTAATCTTTCTGATTCAATCTTGGGAGATTGTATGTTTCTAGGAATTTATCCATTTTTTCCCTAAGTTGTCCCTTTATTGGTGTGTAATTGTTATAGTGTTTATAATCTTCTGTATCTCTGTGGTGTTGGTTGTAACTTATCTTTCATTTTTAATTTTATTTATTTGGCTTCTCTCTCTTTTTGTTCTTGATGAGTCTGGCTAAAGGTTTATCATTTTGCTTATTTTTTTTTTATAGAATCAGCTCTTAGTTTCATTATCTTTCCTATTTATTTATTTATTTATTTTGGGTCACTGTTTCATTTACTTCTACTCAGATCTTTATTATTTCTTTCCTTCTAATAATTTTGGGCTTTGTTTCTTTTTTTCTAGTACCTTTCAATGTAAGGTGAGATTGTTTTTTTTGAGATTTTACTTGTTTCTTTAGGTAGGCCTGTATCAGTATAAACTTTCCCACTTAGAATTGCTTTTTCTGTGTCCCATATATTTTGGAAGATTATGTTTTCATTTTTATCTGTAGCAAGGTATTTGTGAATTTCTTATTTGATCTTTTTGTTAATCCATTGGTTGTTTAGTAGCATGTTGTTTGTCTTCCAGGTTCTTGTAGTCAATTTATAGTTTCGTACCTTTGTGGTTGGAAAAGTTGATTAATATGACTATAGTCTTCTTAAAATTATTGAGACTTGTTTTGTGGCCTAACGTCATCAATTCTGGAGAGTAGTCTTCTGTTTTGGGATGAAATGTTCTGGATACTTATATTAATCTCAGTTGGTCCAATGTGTCATTTATACCCACTGTTTTCTTGTCGAGTTACTGTTTTTTGATCTATCCATTGATATAGTTATGGTGTTAAAGTTCCCTACTATTATTATAATACTGTAATTTCTTCTTTTATATCTGTTAATATTTGCTTTATGTATTTAGGTACTTCTATTGATATGTTGGGTGAATAGATGTTTACAAGTGTTATATCTTCTTGTTGGATTGATCCCTTTCTCATTATTTAATGCCCTTCATTCTCTCATGTTACCATCTTTGTTTTAAATTTTATTTTGTCTAAATATTGCTATCCTAGCTTTCTTTTTGTTTTCATTTGCATGGAATATCTTTTTCCACCCCTTCACTTTCAGTCTGTGTGTGTCTTTAGATGAGAAGTAAGTCTCTTGTAGGCAGCGTATATAGCAGTCTTAAAAAAATCATTTAGTTACCTTTCTTTTTTAAAATTTAATCTTTATTTTTTTCCATTACCATTTATTCCCCTTATACCATTCTCTGCACAGCAATATCCACACTGTTGTCCATGTCCATGAGTCCTTTTCACTTTTTAATCAATCCCTCCACCTCCTAACTCACTCCCACTAGCTGTCATCTGCTCTCCATCTATGATTCTGTCCTCATTTTCCTTGTTAGTTCAGTTTGTTCATTAGATTCAACATGTGAGTGAAATCATATGGTATTCATCTTTCTCTGACTGGTTTATTTCACTTAGCATAATGTTCTCCAGGTCTGTCCATACTGTTGCAAAGGATAAATTTTTCTCCTTTTTTATGGCCAAGTAGTATTCCATTGTGTAAATGTCCCATAGTTGTTTTATCCACTCATCTACTAATGTACACTTGGGCTGCTTCCGTACATTTGTGATTATAAATAATGCTGTAGTGAACATAGGGACACTTATATTCTTTCAAATTAGTGTTTTGGGTTCTGTTTGGTATATTCCCAGAAGTGAGATCACTGGGTCAAAAGGCAGATACATTTTTAATTTTTGAGGTATCTCCATACTGCTTTCCACAGTGGCTGCACCAATCTGCATTCCCACCAACAGTGCACTACAGTTCCCATTTATCCACATCCTTGCTAGCAGTTATTTGTTGATTTATTGATGATAGCCATTCTGACAGGTGTGATATGAGGTCTCATTGTAGTTTTAATTTGCATTTTCTTATGTAGGAGATGTCCTATGGGGATTGGCAGTGCAATGCCACTCTGGGCACCAAAGCCAGGTGTTCCAGGGCCGTCCGCTGGGTGGGCTTCATGCATCGTTCTACTGTGGTGGGGGTGCAACTGCTGTGGGCACACCAGTGGATGGGGTCTCTGGCTGAGGCATAAGTGTGGGCAAGACTCTCCTAGGGGTGTGCCCAGTGGTACTAGCAGGAAGATGGTAAAATGCCACCCACCAGCTCTGAGGTCAGCACAGGAGAACAAAATCACAAAAATGACTTTCATCAGTGTCTCAGTCCCCAGAGAAAGTCCTAGCTGCCTCTTGCCTCTCCAGCATGCACGTCAAGGTTAGCAAGTTGAACTCTTAATCTGCAGCCTATGTGCTTTTCTATATGTTGTCTTTGCACTGATTTCTGAGTCAAGTGAGGCTGTGTGTGAGCCTTTTAAGGGCAGGTTTTTCTTTTTCTGCAGTTTTATAGTTTTCCTGGATGCATTCTCCATTGATTTTGAAAGCCGGGAGTTTGGGGGGCTCCTTTCTCCTGTGCAGGATCCTGTGCCTGATGTGGAGATTGAATCCCTAGCTCCTCAGGGAAAAGTCCCATATTTTCGAGATCCCTCCTGACTGAAATACCTCAGCTGGAGTGTGGTTCTTCCCCTGAGTTGACCATATTTCTACCTTTCTTACCCTTCTCGGTGCTGCCCCTTCTTGTGGAGGCTCTGTTCATTCTGTTTCCAGGTCCCCTTCACAGGGAATTATTCCCTACATAGTTGTAGATTCTTTGTGTTTGTGAGACGAGCATATTTCTACGTTGCCATCTTGAATGGGAACCCAGAATATTTTTTGGTCTCCCTCAATATTATGACATAGTGGTTACATTAAACACAAATACAGCCCAATCCATTGGTTAGAGCCTCGTCCTGATAAGCCAAGGTTGCAGGTTCCATCTCTAGTTAGGGCATATACAAGTACAAAAATCAACCAACAAATGCATAAATAGGTGGAACAATAAATTCATGTTTTTCTCTTCTCCCTTCTTTGCTCTCTCTCGTCAGTAAATAAAAATAAAAAATAAAATAAAACACATATACAGAGAACCCTGATAACTTAACAGTACAAAACTTGATCTTTGTGGGTCATGAAAGAGCAGCCAGATTCATTGGCAGCAACTGGTTCATTTACTTATTAGAAATTTTCTTCAGAGTGCCATTCACAGGCTTTGGAGAAGTGATTTAGAAAATGCCTTCCAAAAGCAGAGTTCATTTTATCAATGAAAAAGAATTTGAAATGTTTTTGGACTTTGGCTGACTGCAAAAATCTAAGAAAAATCAATAATGTAATCATGTAGTAGATTCTTTTTGTTCTTTGTTATTGATAATCCGCTCCAAGATAATTTGAAGTGCGCCATAGAAAACATTGATAAAATAAGATTGGCAAAGATTTTGGTAGATATAGTCAATATAAAGTTTAGATTTGACCTCTGTGGTGGACAAAAGATATTATATAAATTTAGTGAAATGTACAAAGGTAGATCATATGCTTTAAAAGGTAAAAAATTTAATCTTGTTCCTAGGCTGACTCTTTTAAATTTTGTCTTACTTTTTACTAGATGTGATAAAAGATTTATTCTACAGAAGAGAATCAGGGGCCAGAGAAGTCAATTCATTGTTTATGGTCACACAGAGATTTGCTGTCACCAGTTAGGACCAGAAAGCATTCTTCCATTCTGTGTGGTTCCAGAATTAGAGGGTAATGTCTAATTCTTTAAAAAAGAAAAAAAAAAAAATACCAGTAACCAAATAGTCACAGTCAGAAGAGCAGGGACTATTAGAGCATTGACTGGAAAGCCAAGACCTTTGAAACTAGCATGATTCTTTCCAGGAACAAGCTCAATATTGGAGGCAAGGGGAGGTTTGAGAGGACAAGCACTTGTTCTAAGATGCCATACGTCTGCTATGAGGAAAAATTCAGTTTATCTATGTAAAAATGCCTTTTAGTAGAAAGTAAAATGACACAAACCATGAGAGCAAAATTTCATGAAGGAAAGAAGGACTGATCAGGATTGTCAGTGGAAGCAGAGAGTAGAAGGATTGAAGTCCATTCGGGGGTTTTACGCTAAGGCGAGAAAATGGGCGGGGAGAGACTCAGAGGCAGTGAGTATAGAGGTCCCTTTCAAGAAGCTTCACTCAAGAGAAGAAAGACAAAAGGGGTCACAACATGGGGATGTACAGTGAAGGCCTGTTTGTTTCAATTTGAGATCGAGATTCACCTGTGTTTTTATTCTGAGCCAAAAGAGCTAGTTCAGATACAGGGTTTAAAAATACCAGCAAAAAATGGGATCATGGACATAGGAAAGTCCCGGAGAGGCATGGGGATATGGGGTGGAGAGCATGTGTGTATGGACTAACCTTGGATAGAAGGGGACCCACCCTTCCTTCAAAATAGAGGACCAGGAGGGAAAGGTGGGTAGAAATGGGATTAATTTGTAGGCAAAAAAAGCAGGAAATTAGGGGAGTTCATGCCTGATGACTTCTATTATCTCTGAGATACAAAGTAAAATTATTTATAGAGGAAAGGAAATATGAGTTTGGGATTTGTTTTTTAAATAACCCGGGAGAAGAATGATAATAGAGTTAACAGTGGCATGGGAGACCTACTTAAGATTGAATATCCCAGCTTGTACAGGACAATGTATTGTGGATTGTTCTTTATCCAAGTAGAGGAGCAGAAAATTTTAGCAAATTGTTCCATTGGTCCATTGCATATCAGATGATTTAGGAGGACAAAAGGATTAGAGAATTGACAGTGTTTCAAGAGGTGTCATTTAGTGTAAGCAGGAAGGAAAAGAGACAGAGCCAAGAATCTCTGAGAGTCTTGTCCCTTTGTGCTGCATTAATGGAAAGAGAGGGAAAAGTGGAAGAGAGCTGGACAGGTAAGGAGTTTTCAGAATGAAAACAAAGCCAGGGTGTGTTCTTAGGCTCTGTCTGCAGAGGAAGAATGGGGCTGAAAGCCATGAACTGAGGGGACGGGTCACTAACGTGGATGCTGAAGTCATCTAGAGTGATGGCAGGGGGTGAAGACTACAAGGAATCAGGAAATGACAAGTAGAACATGACACCACCAGTGGCAGATGGTCCACGCAGAGTACAGCCCTGTGCATGTGGGTCTGAGTACCAATCTGAAGGTAAGAGCAGGGCACTGACCACAGCTTTCAGTCTTATGTGAGGGAGACTGCACAATGTCTACTCAAAAGGCCAGGGAATGCTGTGACCTTGGGTAGACCTGACAGGGTTCACATAGGCCAGTAGGTGATAGGGGAGCTTGTCAAAGATGTGGAGTCATCATCCTGTTCCAGAGGACACAGAGGGAAATGAGGCGAGCCAGGAAAAACAGGGCCATGCAGGGCTGAGATTCTAGGAGAGGAAACTGACCAGAGGGTTTGCATTCTGGGTGGTGGTGAAAGATGGCAAAGGTGAGAGGTAAGAAGGTAATTGTCTCATGGCTCACGGTGGACTCGTGGCACCGTGTATGTTGTCACCTGTACTACTGCTGTAGGATTTTAGGGGTTGGGGTGTGCAGAGTATGATCTATACTTGCTTTTTGATGGTTGTAACCTCTGCAAACAAAAATTTGGCAGAAGAGGAAAGGGAAGAGATGGAATAATTTTGATAGATCGAATTTATGAACCTGATATAAAGCTTTGCCCATAAAATAATCTTTATAGATAGAAGGAGCCAGTAATAGTTATTAATGGCTACTTATATGTAAAAACTTATTTGATACTCTATGGCATTCTGAGTAAGAAGAACACGGGTGATAGTAATTGAACTATATAATGCACCATGCACTCTTCTAAAGTCTTCGATTTAGTCTTATCTTCCATGCTATCACTTTTTTTATATTTATTTATTGTTTTTCTGTTACAGTTGTCCCACTTTTTCTCCCATTGCTCCACCCCCACCCTGCCCACCCCTTCTCCCACAGTCAATCCCCACCCCATTGCCCATGGCCATGGGTCACTTATACCAGTTCCTCAACTAGACCCTTTCCTGTCTTTCCCACCCTATGACTTTTATCCTCCCCACTCTATAGATGAGGCATAGAGGTTAAATAAACCTACTCAAGGCTAGAAAGTGAGTCAAAATCAGAACCCAGCCATCCAAGGTAAGTGACCTTGCTCCTGAACACTACTGTATATAGCTTTACAGCATTCAGATGTGGACTCTTCATAGTTATAATCTGACAGAGACACAGGAAATGAAAATAGAACCCCTACTCTAGATGTAGACATCCAGATGCTACATTGTGGTTAAACCAGTCAAACAAAGAAAGGTCTTTTTTTCCCTGGAGATCTGGTGAAGGCTTCTGCTTAAAGGTCCAGGCTTTGCACTCATGAATACATTTGCCTCAGGTATTTTTGTTTTTCAGAGAATTTATTTTCTGTTTTTAGAGCCTATATCGGGAATTTCAAACACTTGGAAAAAGTCTTGATTATTTTGAACTGATCAGCATATTTTAGATTATGTAGATTTCTTATTTCTTTTTCTTTCTTTTGATGGCCTTTCACCTAGCATTTTTCACAATTGGCTCACATAGAGAGAGACAGAGAATATAAACAAGTTGACAGCTGTTCTAGCTCCTTATCAGTCATTCTCTAAAAGTTTACGTGAAAGAGAAAAAGCTCGAGATAACAGTGATTATCTGAGGTCATAATTTGTCTTTGCTATTAACGGTGCTCCATTATCATGGGCCATTAAAACTTGGTTGAAAAGTAGAAATCAAATTGCACTTATAATTTTTAAAAATGAAGTCAAGATTACTTAATGTAAGATTTTTTTAAAGCCTCAAATTTATTGGAGCATTATATACATGAAAAAGATGTAATGATATATAATATTTTAAAATAGTCATGAAAAGCATATTATTATTTGAGAACACAAAGATGATTATAGAAATTATGTCCATTTATAACCAAGAAATGTCCTGGTATCGGTGACGCATATAAAATCACATACCCAGTTTTCTGAGTTAATACAGTTTTTCAACATTGATGAAATCTTTACAATAATGATCTAGAAATGCCAGAGGTAAAAATGGACGGGTTTGGGCATGTGAAGGGTAATTTTGATTTAGAAATATCTTTGAAACATTTATATTGTTGTATTATATGATTTGATGTATTTGCAGCACAGTGACTTATACATAGCATAATAAATTTAGAGTGGATTCTTAGAAATGTCCAAGAACATATCTAATATTTGATTGTGCTAGCTTCTGTTACAACTTTAATTACCTTCAGTAAATGTTGACCTGATTATTAATGAAAAGGTCATTTAATTATTCCCCAAGAAGGAAATTCAAGTGGACTTGATCCTCTTTTTTATAATTAGTTATTTTAAGTAAAAGCTAAGTATTTAATACTTTTGTGGTTATGGTTTATGCTTTATATATTTTAGATAGGAAAAGAACATGTAGGCCTAAAGGCTGTGACTGAAATCCTTCAGGATATTCAGTATAAGGTAAGTCATTTTTATATTTTATTTTATATTATCTTACTTTATCTTTTAAATCATTTATTGTTATTCTATTATCTTACTTCATCTTTTAAATCATTTATTGTTATTCTATTATAGTTGTCCTAAACTCCCCTCTCCCCCTTTTATTATTCTATTACAGTCATTGTTTTAAAGAAAATAAAAATCCTGGTTGTATAAGAGGTCCCCAAGGCCACCCTCAGGCTCAATGATTCACTAAAAAGACTCAGAGAAAAGCTGCTATTCTCATGGTTGTGCTTTATTCCAGCAGAATGATATAGATGAGGAATCAGTGCAGTGAAAGGCCCATGGGGCTGAGTCCAGGAGCAACCAGGCGTAGCTTTCAGGTGTCCCCTCCCAGTGGAGTGGCATGGATGCACCTCATTCTTCCAGCAGTGATGTGTTTTAACACATGTATGAGGTGTTGCCAACCAGGGAAGCTTCTTGAGCCTTGGTGTCTAGGGATTTCATTAGGGGTCAGACACACAGACATGTCTGTGTGACTGACCTCAGCCACTCGGTCCCCAGCCCTCCCACCCAGACCCTCAGCTGATCTAGACATTCACCATAATCATGTTGTTAGGATCAAACTGGTGCAGTGTGGGCCAGGGCTCAAGGATACAAAACACTCTATAAGGCAGAGCATTCCAGGGGCTCAGAAATTATCACATTGAGTGTTGAAACAGTCATTTCTTTTGAAAAATAATTTATTTGTTTTATTTTTCAATTATAGTTGATGTACAGTATAAACAAGGCCAGTCTTGAAGACAGGCTGTTTTGTAAAATGTGAGGATTTGAACAACCCAGGCTTGCTGAGTTAACCTTTTCTGTCCACTGGTTACAGGAAATTTGTGTAAATGAAACAAATAAAAATTGTGGCAGCCATACTTCACAGTATTTATGCAAAAAAAAAAAAAAAAAAAGACAGCAAGTACACATATACCATAAGAGAATACATATCCCAGAGAAGGTGATGTAGATTGATTTGACCCTGCAGAGATTCAGCCTAGCATTATTGGGAAGCCAAGTTCTGTCGTAAACATTACCTTTTATGGTTACATTACGTCAGTAGAATCTGAGTGGCCTTGGAGGAGAGTAGTTTAATCCTGTATGGCTACTCGAGATACAGCACACAGATCCAAAGACCCAAAGCCAGTCCTAACATCCATCTGGGAATGAAGTCTCATTAGCTTTACACTAGCACTAGCTCAGGGCTTCCATGCTGAACCAGGAAAAGAACCTCTACCAAAGATCTGAGCAGGTTCAGAATGAATCCAAGTACCAAGGGAAAGCACATAGTAGTCAAAGAAACTGGTAAAAAGGGTGGGAGGACACATTTTGACTGACATTTGTCTGATATACATAAGTGGAGGAATTTTCCTTTATTTCTTCAGCAAATATGACGTAAGTCATTATGGAGTTCAGGAGGATGGTGGAAGGCAAGTAAGCTGGATTCTTTAACATGTCCAATAGTCTCTAAAAGTAAGGAAGAGACGTAGAGGTTATGCATCGATGGTCCCTGTGATATCTGCATTCACACAGTAATCTTATAAGATATGATATCCAACTGCTGTGAAAGTCTGTCTGCCTCAAGAACCCGAGCAATTTAAATGGGAAAAAAATACAATAAAAAATAAATTTAAAAATAAAATAAATTTATAATTTTGATGTTAAAAAATAAAATAAAATCTCAGTCATCAAAGCACAAAAATAAAGTAAAAGGCATATAAAGGATGTAACAAACAAATAGCACTATTTAAAATAGTAATCATTAATATGAATTATTGTGTAAGGGCACACGTACTTTTTGTTGAAAATTACATCTAGCTTTGATAAACATTGATAGAAATTGAGTGTTTTCACTGGAGGAGGAGAGCATGTAGAATAGATCCTAGAGATGAATTCCCAAATCCAAAGGGGACAAAACAAGAATTTGGGAGACAGGTTGTAATGTGAAGCTCAAAGTACCAGAAGAAAAGTCAAGTCAAAATAATTACTTGCACCAGGGTTCAGGCATTTTACCTCCAAGGCCCAAGTCTGGTATGGATATGGTGGGAACAGGAAAAGTAGCTGAGAGGGAGCAGCCACTAGATTGACAGTTGATAAGTGTCACACCAGGAATTGCTGGAAGAACCCAACTGAGGTAGAAAATAGCATAGACTCAGAACAGGAGTGTTTGTTGGAACCAGCCACTGTTGCTCCAGAATGAGACACAAATCTGTGGGGTCTGATGATATCATTCAGAGAACACTTCAATGTGGATGTTTAGTGCCAGTAACTCTTATTGTAAAATTAAGAAATTTTGCTAACACGGGGCAATTGTTTTTTCTTTTTAGGGGAAGTCCAAAATAATACCCTGCTTTAATCCTAACACTTTATTGCCAGGTAAGTGTGCATTTGATTGCATAAGGTGAATTTTAAGTGTGGATATGAGTACATTGCTTTCCTCAGGATATATAATTATATATTATTAGTTAATAAAGTTTCTTTACTATATATATATACATATATATATATATATTTGTAGTACGTATTCCTTTCATGCTCTAATCATGGGAGTAAACCTTTTGAAATAAAAATACTTAACCACTAGTTCCATTAATTCATGAAGGGTTTCCTTTTTATAAAAATTGCACCAGCATAATAAGATAACCTTGGTATACTTCTAAAATTGATCAATGAAGTTTTCATTAACCTGTAAAGTGAAATAAACTTTACTTTGAATTTTATAAGGTAATCTCTTTGCAATGATTATTTAGGTCTGCCTGAACAGGTAAGAACTGTGTATAAAATACTTAGAATATAATCTGTAGTTAAAGGTTAATTTGTACACAATTTTGATCTTCACAAAACTTTGCCTAAATTATGTGAAGTTTCTTAATGTTTCAAACAAAACCAAATAGTTGATGCATTATATCTTCTACTTTCTACATTTAATTGCTCTACAACAAACTAAACATTTATCCATAATATTTAATCATGAATTCCTCTAATGCAGAGCTAAAAGATTTCAGAAGAATAATTTCTCTTATCCTATCATAATAAGCTTTTT
Source organism: Furipterus horrens (assembly GCF_987537825.1). NCBI lineage: Eukaryota > Metazoa > Chordata > Mammalia > Chiroptera > Furipteridae > Furipterus > Furipterus horrens. The sequence goes on from NW_028327177.1 coordinate 44,373,233, forward strand.
AAAATTTGCTGTTGAAGAAGCAATACCGATAGAGGTAGCTAGAAAAGAATGGTTAAAAACTCTTACTTGGAAGCCATGCTGCTTTGGTTTGAATCCTGGCTCCGCCAGTTATTAGCCCAGTGACCTTGGGCAAATTGTGTAACACTCTTATGATTTGGTTTCCCCATCTGAATAATGGGACTAATAATGGGACTTATCTCATTGGTTTGTTGTAAGAATTAAATGAGTTAATGTAGAATAGCACCTCACATGTAGCAAGCTTTCAATAAATATTATTTATAATTAGGTAAATCATCCAATAAAGTTAAGAAAACAACAACCCATAGATACATTTCTGCTAAAGTGATTAAATTTGATACATATATAAGTATTGAGTTTTATATATTAGGTTTATATATCAAGTTTAATAACCATATTTGAATATACATAGTAACCTGTTGATAGAAATCACTATAAATAATAGAGGACTGATCATGTTTTCTGTCAGTTATTTTCTTTATGATGATTAGTTTAAGAGTACATGTGAAGCTATAGTTTAAAAATGACATCTGTCTGATAAGTGTTATTTGGACAATTTGTAATTTTGAAAATTATTGTTAGAGTTTTCAAAATTATGCATAATTAACTTGCCTTTTCATGACATATCCTCGTGGTTGCACAGATCCTCTGCTGCGTGATTACTGGGTGTACGAAGGATCTCTCACTATTCCACCTTGCAGTGAAGGTGTTACCTGGATATTATTCCGATACCCTTTAACTATATCCCAGCTACAGGTGAGTGTGGTACCTTAAATCTTTCAGAATGAAGTTCTGAGGTAAAGGTTAAATTTTGTTTCTGTAAAAGGGAAATGTCTGTTTTATGTCTGAACTCTCTTTAGGTCAGTCACATCTTTGCAGATGATAAATGTCTTGAGCTCATGAAAGCAATAGAAAGGTCAAGGATGACCAAAAACCCAGCTATCATTTATGATCTGTATTTTAAAAGTCAGTTTTTATGAAGTAAATAGAAGTCAATGAAATAATCAAACTTTTGATTGGTCTAGTTATTTCTTCATGTAGGTTTTCCCAAGCATGGAGAGGAAAAAGGTCTTGGAAGTAAAGTAACAATGCTGGTTTGTTTGTTTTTTAAGTCACACATGGGCTTTGAAATAGTTCTTCCTGAGCCAGCACAAGAAAAATCTGTATAAAGAATGGCGAGGGAGTTAGAAAGGAAATGCTGGAAAGTTCTGGATTGTTCTGCAGCCCCACTTTTGATCACCTACCTTCCACCTTGGTCTCTGCATAGGTGTTCTAAATGCTCCTTGATAATTGGCTGTATCTCCCTAAAGGGGAGCCTCAGCTGAAGGAATATGTATTGGAAGTAATCTTAACTGCCCTAGAAAAGAGGTGACTTTCCAATTAGCTATAGCTTTTCAAGAGAAGAGATTTAGATGATATTAGCACAAGCTCTCTATAGCATCTGTTCAGAGGGCAGATGTTAAAACAGACAGCAGTGTTAATACACATACACACATTCAGACACATGCATGTATACTAAAATGCAATTTAGAGTGAGTTAGAAAAAATGATTGAATATAATCTTAAGAGAATATAAATTAGTCTGTTCTTGACCTGAATGTTTCACTGTTGCTGCTCATATAATTTCAGAGAAAGCAGAGCAAAAATAGAAAAGGTCTAGAGAGGACAGTAAAATGAGAATCTAAATGAAAAATTGAGGTCTCATATTATTATACTTAAAGAAGAGCAGAAAAAGAAATAAAGATAGAATGAGAAATGATATATACAATAAAAGGAATAGTGAATGGTAGGTGGAGTCTACATAGCTTATGATATTGAGAAATATAAAACTATATTGAAGAAAAGAATGTTTCATCGTACAGGGTTAACTTATGTGATTAAGCTGCTGAGTATTAAGATGGAAACAATTGCTTTCCTGAATACATCATCAGCCAGAGAATACAGCCATAATGCTTTCCTGTGAAGTACGCAGCAGCTTGAACCAAGAAGGAGTTTTCTGCTGAAGTGTATGTTTGACAACTAAACCTGGTGTGGAACATTCACATCTCCTGGAGCACAAAGAATTCTAGAATGTGGAACTGGAAGCGCCTGCTTAGTTGTATTTTTTATATTATGCTTTGTTAGCAAGCATATTATATGCTAGGGAAAAAACACGCAATTGGATGGATCTGAATGAATGTAATTTCCTTTTTTAACGATCAATAACAATTAAGCTATTTTAAGATAAACTGTTCTAAGCATTAGAAAGCCAAAGTAACAACATTTTTTCAGCTATATTGTTATGTTTGGAAATGAGATTCCATGAACATAATTTAATCAGATCTGACAACAGAAATTGTAAAACACATTCTGACTTCTCAGAGCCATTAAAATGTGAAGCATACTCAGAATTGATAAAATGTGTTATTTCAATACAATGGCATATGTGAAAATATGTGTGCACACACATAAGCTCACACATGCAGAGACATGGATTGACATGGAGAGTTTTACTGTCCTTTTCCTGCATTTTTCTTCCTTTTTTTCCTGCATTTCCCTCTTTCATATTTATTTCTATTTCTTATCTTACCTACTTTCTCAAATTAGATGTGTCTGTCTTTGTTATTTCCTGTCCCTTTCAACATCAGGTAACACCAATGAAACAAAAGAATGTGGAATATGTTCATTGTTTTTCACAGTTTGGATATATGTCTGTTAGGACTTGGAAACTGTTCTCAGTTTTGTTTCTTTTCAGTCTTACCTTCTCTTCCTCCTTCCCCATCCCATATTATCTGTGAATTGTAGAGTGGGACTCTTCATAGATCAAGACACCTGGGTTAATGCTCAGTGTATGTGTGGCCTGTGGGATCTGGGCCTGCACAGCTGAGGGCGCCTGATTATGTCCAGGACTCTCCATGGGATTTGAGGGGCTAACCCTAAAACCAAATTGTTGCAGGGCCATCGCATGGTCATGTTTGAAAGTGATTTCAGGTGATTTGGAACAATTGTAAGTTTTTTCTGTATCCATGATTCTCAAACAGACCCCTGGAGGGTTAAAGCGCAGGTTGCTGGGCCTCACCCCAGAGTTGCTGATTCAGTAGGTCTGGGGCTGGGACTTATTCCAGGAAACACACTTGGAGAACCACTGCTTTTTATCTATCGGCTCTTATTTCCATGTGTAATTCCCACTCTGACACCAGAATGCTGTTTCTGAAGGGCGGCACCAGCCCAGCCCTGACCTATAGAAATATCATGTGAGCCAAAAATGTAAGATTAAAATTTCTAGTAGCCACAGTAAAAAAGTCAAAAGGTGAAATTAATCCAGGTAGACTATGTTAACATACTACATTCAAAGTATCATTTTAACATGCATGTAATCACACCAGTGATTTTTTTTTACATTCTTTTTTCACACTGACTTTCAGTGTGTATTCAGCACAGCTCAGCTCAGCTGCATTTCAAAGGCTCAGGGGCCACCTAGGGCTGGTGGCTACTGTGTTGGACAGTGCAATTCTAGAATTTGTTCTCTCCTTGAAAACACCCTTTTGCCTTTCTTAAAATATGCTATTTTGGGGCACCTGTGGGAAAGGCTGTGTCTGTTTTTTCAGTGTCTTTCATGATAGAGAACACATCCACTGTGGTCATATACTCTGTAATCTGTAATTCTTGGGGAAGTTGCAGTATGTGTGGCTCATCAGTAAGTATCCGAAAGAGATGACGGGGAGACAGTGGCAGAGACCAGGCTGGGGACTAGAATATGAGGCAAGTTCTGGGAAAAGATGTTCTGTTCTCTAAGCTCTTCCTTAAAAATAAAAAGATCAGACTGAGGAGTAAGTGATAGAGTGAGGGTTGGTTTGTGAATGGGAGGTCAGTAAGAAAGGGGAAACAATGATTTGAAAAAGAAAGACAAATGGGGTAGAAGGAAATGAAGCAAACAAAAAACAGCAAGGCAGCAGTACCTAGAAGGTGCATACTATATATAAAATCTCAGTATATATACATATATGCACACTGCTTAAGTACAGTTTGCTTTGACTCTTTCACTTGTTATCTTAAGGAATTATATTACTGTTATTCATGTATCATTATAGTCAGATGATCAAAGAAACTAAGATGAGAACACTAACTTTTATGTGTTTTTTTCTCTTTTAAAATTATGACACATGAGATGTAAGTTACAATGTCAATTAGTGGATGTGCATAGGATCTTGGGAACTCCTAAAATTAATTAATGCCAAATCTCAAACCCTGGACCTTAGCCCTTTACATGCATTCAAGGAAAGTGGCATTAAAACTGAACCTTTAAAAATCTTGTTCATAAGTCAGAGAGGGTTGGAATAAATGTCTTACTTAGATTAATTGAAGTGCAACCTGGGTTCAGACAGCAGTGATTCAACTCTGCTGCCTTCAGAAGATGAGGATTTGTTTCTGAAGTGTTGGATCTCTATATCTCTCTCTTTTAACTTGGTTAAAAACAAACACCATGTTTAAATAGAGTAGCATTAAAAATTGATGAAATCATACGTACTGATGTATATGATAATGATGGCTTCTGTATGGCCCTGACATTTGAGTTGTTGAAGACTTTTATCCTGAGATACTTTCTGTTCATTTCTCACTCTCTCATTTCAGTGTGGAATAACGCAGTATGCACTTGAAACTATTTGAAGTGACTAAAGGGTTTGAGGGTGGTTACTTCAGAAAAAATTGGCATTTCAGAAAGATGTGTTTTTCCCTCGATCTCTGTTGATGTTTGAAGTCTTCAAAGTGTTGCTATGATCAGAGAAAAACATTCCTTGTGCAACAGTGACTTGAGACTGGCTCACTGTTGATTCAGATCATCTTGTCTAGAAGCTGTTTTCACTGAAAATGCTGCAGGCCAAGACCTGGAGCTTGAAAGATTTATATTCAGTTCAGAATATGTAAATATAAATTAACCTAGCTTTAAAATGAACTTCAAAGTCAATGAAAATTGAGTATTTAAAAAAATATGTTGAAACAGTCAAGTTTCTTGTCCACATTGCTCATCGAGACATGTAAAGTGAATGCGAGGAGAGATGACTTTCCTTTTTCTCAGTCAATTGGTTTATTTTCAGTCTACTTTTTTGTTAAATATTTATCCAAAACGCTAAAGGTTTGACTTCAAAAGAAGTTGACTGGTAGTTATCAAATATTTCCATGTGCTTGGAACTACACTGAATAATTTTCAGAGATTATCCTATTTACTTCTAACTCTATCTTTGTGAATACTGTGATTTCCTCTCCATTGTACACACATCGAAACTGAGGCTTAAAGGGGTGACATAATTTGGTTGTTTGGGTCTCATGTGGCAGAGCTAGAATGAGAACTGGCCTTTTGATGCCAAGCCCACTGCCTTCACCTTCATATTCTTTTTTGAAAAGGTGTAGGATCCTCTGACCAGGTTTCTTTCCACTCCACACTTGGGGAAAACTAAGTAAAAATATATCCACAAATAACTACAGGGGATTGTCATGCAGCCTTGGCTCTACACACTTTCCAGATGTAACATGCTGTAAGTGTTATTCATATTCCAGCTCTAAGACTGTGAGAAGGTCTAGTGACCAACCATCATGTAGATTAAACAGCTAATTACTTATCTGACTGGTACTTCTATATAAATATAGATATTATTTTAAGAAAAAAAACAGGACAGTTGTAGTTGGCTCAAATTTAGGAAATCAAACACTATTGAAGACATGGGAAAATAAAACATTAGCAGTCAGACTTCTAACCTGGGTTCTAATCTAAGAAGCCATTTAATTTTCCCCAACTCTATTTCCCAACATGTGTATGTGTGGACTGAATTAGCATCTTGTGAGATTCAACTCTTAAAATCAGGGAACTTCTACTTCAGAAAAAATGCGCATGTGAAATTTTGCATATCATTCAGGGGTTTTGTGGGCCTTCTAAAGTCTGTAGAAGTTTTTAGATTTTTATTAGTTGGTTATTAGTTGATTCTTTGCATTTTATTTCACTTTATGAATGGGAGAACTATATGGCTATGCTCAGTGAAGAACCTTTGTAGATAAAATCCTCTAATACACAGATGTTGAACTTTTGATGGATTGATGCTGATCAAATCACAGTTGTTCAATATCCTGGGATTATGCAGGATGTGGGTTGTATTGATTGGACCAGAATTTCTGAAGAGGTGGCTGTGGAACTCAGAAAAGAGCAGGTGGACTTGGAATTGTCAGGCTTGGTTAATTTGGAAACTTTCTGAACCTCCTTAGTCTCAGTTTTTCCTTTTGTGTAAAGAATGAAGAATGCCTGTGTCATGTGACTATGTGGCATTTAAATGAAATAACAGATAATGAGCTCTGTAGGTATATCAATCAATAGATGGAAATGAGCCTGGCGATGTTCCTCATGTTTGCTTGTTGTTTAAGTATTCTCAGAGGGTCATGTCTGACAGGCTACAAGTTCTTGAGGAGTGCAGACCTGGCAGGTCAGAGAAACTGCAGTGCTGCTAATGGGAAAGATCCCTGGGGACTGTGGGAACAAGCTCTTCACAGGTAATGGGAAACCACAGGACCTGGAGAGGCCACCTGAGAAAGGGAGATGAACTTGAAAATTGATACTGCTAGGAGAGGAAGTTGGGCTAAAACATTTGGAAAATCAGAGGTAGTCTTTGGACCTGTGATCCCAAAGGGCTGAAAGAGCAGCAAATAAGTCTTTTGATGAAGGAAATCATCATCTAATAAATCTAACATTTAATCAATGTTAAAATACAATAATATCAGAACTTATTAATTAATGATATACTTGGGGATCCTATAGGAACACATTCATTCATCCACTCTTATTGTCCTACAGGCAGGCATGAAAAAATTTTGAGAGAGGTCATATCATTTTGCATTAATAAATCCAGCAGGTTTCCATGGCTATTGGGTTGACCTTGATATCTCTACTTCTGTTAATTTCTTTTGCAATGATCATGTCTAATGTCTTAGGTCTGGAAGAATTAAGTCTGTTTTCCTCTTTTTGAAGTTTAGTTTTAATTTTCTTTTTAGTTGTGGTAGCTTACATATATTTTAAGTCATTTATGAAACTTCAGTCTTGTTAATGTCTGATAGATGACTAATCCATTTTTTCCTGCTTTTATTTTCAGATTGAAGAATTTCGAAGGCTGAGGACACATGTTAAGGGGGCAGAACTTGTGGAAGGCTGTGATGGGATTTTGGGAGACAATTTTAGACCCACTCAGCCACTTAGTGACAGAGTCATCAGAGCTGCATTTCAATAGCCTAAAAAAACAGGAACAAGCCCACCTTCTCTTGGGTATGTGCAGCTTAAGTAAGAAAATAGGCACACAGTTATGTAAACCTATCAGACCAAAGTAGTCTTGTGGTGATCAGCAATATGAATTTTATTTTGATAAAACTTATGACCCTTTTTCAAGCTCCATTAATTTATAAGTGAGGTAGTTTGTAAAAAGTTTCATACAGTGTTGAAAAATATCTGTAATCCTTATATTTTCCCACCAGAGCAGCCTTTCATTTCAAATTTTGCTTTAATACCGGCTTTCATAAGGAAAGGCACCCTGAGACAGAGAAACAGGGATACAAAAGCACCCCTTTAGTACTTTATGATATTGAACCCCTGAAACTTCAGCAGTCACCTCCTGATGACTGAGAAACATAAAGAAAGGGATTAGAGTATGTGAGCCTCAGAGCTGACCCTCATTGTCTAATGCAGATTTGATTGTTTTGGGGGTTAGGAGAGGGTAGATCTGTCATGAATGAGAATACTTGTCCTATGGAAATGCTATTATTTGATAATCAAGCACTGATTAATAATCTGAATATGGATTTTTTTTATTGCTTAAAACATAACATATACATTTTAATATATTGAATTCAATATATGTATTCCTTACCCTTATGGACCTAACAAAATAAAACATTGCAAACATGGAAAAGTTAAAGTCTACAAAAATTACTGTATACTGAATTATTTCTTTACCTTGTAAATTGCCAAAGAATGTGTACATAGGTCAGCACCTGGTTGGCACACCACTACTTCCTGTAAGAAAATAATATCTGTTGAAATAGTTTCCTAGGCAAGCAGGACAGAGCTTTGACTGTTTAATGGACCATTAGGGGTATGGAATCACATACTCTGTGAGTGGTACAATGGACTGGGGAGTCACAGTTGAATAGAAATCTTTGGCATCCAGAAGCTCACAGTCTCATGAACTAGAGTGCAGACACCGGGATTTTAAAAGGTGATCACTTGTCCACATGTTTCCTAACCCATTTTTCTTGCATCTCGATTATTGCTATACTGTATGGACCCAGTATTCCAGCCCAAGCATCTTTTTTCTTCTGCGATTGTGCTTTGCTGACATAGTCCTTCCTGGCCTACCTTTTGCCTGTTGATACCTTAGCTGCCCTACCTGCCCATCTCAGATACCCTCTCAGCGTGAATTCTATGCTTCTCTTTTATTTTATTTATTTATTTATTTATTTTTATTTTGGTTTTTCAATTACAGTTGTCCCCTTTTCCCCCAATTTCTCTCCCCCACCCAGCCCACCCCCTCTCCCGCAATCATATCCCTCCCCGTTGTCTATGTCCATGAGTCTTTTATACAGGCTCTTTAATTAAACCCTTCCCTTACTTATCCCCCTTCTCTCCCTCTCCCCTCCCCCCTATTGACTGCTATTCTGCTCTTTGTTCTATTTAGTTCCTTTGTTTGTGTTGTTCTTTAGTTTCCTGTATTAGGTGATATCATATGGTATTTTTCTTTCTTTGCCTGGCTTATTTCACTAAGCATAATTCTCTCTAGTTCCATCCATGTTGTTGCAAATGGTAGGAGTTCCTTCTTTCTTTCTGCTACATAGTATTCCATTGTGTAAATGTACCACAGTTTTTTGATCCACTCATCTACAGATGGGCACTTAGGTTGTTTCCAGCACTTAGCTATTGTAAACAGTGCTGCTATGAACATAGGAGTGCATAAGTTCTTTTGAATTGGTGTTTCAAGATTCTTCGGGTATAATCCTAGTAGTGGAGTCGCTGGTTCAAAAGGCAGTTCCATTTTTAATCTTTTGCGGTAATTCCATACTGTTCTCCATAGTGGCTGCACCAGTCTGCATTCCCACCAACAGTGCAGTAGGGTTCCCGTTTCTCCACATCCTCGCCAGCACTTGTTGCTTGTTGATTTGTTGATGATGGCCATTCTGACTGGTGTAAGGTGGTATCTCATTGTGGTTTTTATTTGCATCTCCCTGATGGCTAATGATGTTGAGCATTTTTTCATGTGTCTATGGACCTTCTGTATGTCCTCTTCGGAGAAGTGCTTGTTCAGGTCCCTTGCCCATTTTTTAATTGGGTTGTTTGTTTTCTTGATGTTGAGTCGTATCAGCTCTTTATATATTTTGGAAATCAGTCCCCTGTCTGTGATGTCATTGGCAAATATGTTTTCCCATATGGTTGGTTTCCTTTTCATTTTGCTGATGTTTTCTTTTGCTGAGCAGAAACTCTTCAGTTTGATGTAATCCCATTTATTTATTTTTTCCTTTATTTCTCTTGCTTTAGGAGATGTATCCGTGAAGATATTGTTACGTGAGATATCTGATATTTTCTTGCCTATGTTTTCCTCTAGGACTTTTATGGTGTCACGGCTTACATTTAAGTCTTTGATCCATCTTGAGTTTATTCTCGTGTGTGGTGTAAGTTGGTGGTCTAGTTTCATTTTTTTGCAGGTCCCTATCCAGTTCTCCCAGCACCATTTGTTAAAGAGGCTCTTCTCACTCCATTTTATGTTCCTTCCTCCTTTATCAAAGATTAGTTGACCATAGAGGCCTGGGTTTATTTCTGGACTCTCTATTCTGTTCCACTGATCTATATGTCTGTTCTTATGCCAGTACCATACTGTTTTGATTACAGTGGCTTTGTAGTATTGTTTGATATCTGGTGTTGTGATTCCTCCTGCTGTGTTCTTCTGTCTCAAGATTGCTTTTGCTATTCGGGGTCTTTTTTGGTTCCATATGAATTTATGGAGTATTTGTTCTAGGTCTGTGAAATATGTCATTGGTATTTTAATAGGGATTGCATTGAATCTGTAAATTGCTTTGGGTAGTATGGCCATTTTGATGATGTTGATTCTTCCCATCCAAGAACATGGTATTTGCTTCCATTTATTTGTTTCTTCCTTAATTTCTTTCTTCAATGTTATGTAATTTTCAGAGTACAGGTCTTTTATCTCTTTGGTTAAGTTTACTCCTAGGTACTTTATTTTTCTTGTTGCTATAGTAAATGGTATTTTCTTTTTTGTCTCTGTCTCTGCTATTTTATTGTTGGTGTACAGAAATGCCTTAGATTTCTGTATATTTATTTTGTACCCTGCGATTTTGCCAAATTCACTTATTATATTGAGTAGTCTTTTAGTGGAGTTTATAGGATTTTCTAGGTATACTATCATATCATCTGCATATAATGAAAGTTTCACTTCCTCTTTCCCAATTTGGATTCCTTTTATTTCTTTTTCTTGTCTGATTGCTGTGGCTAGGACTTCCAACACTATGTTGAAAAGGAGTGGAGAGAGTGGACAACCTTGTCTCGTTCCTGAGTTCAGGGGGAATGCTTTCAGTTTTTGTCCATTGAGTATGATGTTGGCCTCAGGCTTCTCATATATAGCCTTAATTATGTTAAGATATGCTCCCTTTATTCCTATTTTGCTGTGTGTTTTCATCATAAATGGGTGTTGAACTTTATCAAATGCTTTTTCTGCATCTATTGATATGATCATGTGATTTTTGTCTTTCATTCTGTTTAGGTGATGTATTATATTTATTGATTTGCGAATATTAAACCATCCTTGCATCCCTGGAATGAAGCCCACTTGATCATGATGTATGATCTTTTTGATGTGTTGCTGGATCCTGTTTGCCAATATTTTATTGAGGATTTTAGCATCGATGTTCATCAGTGATATTGGCCTGTAGTTTTCTTTCTTTGTTGTGTCTTGACCTGGTTTGGGGATTAGGATAATACTGGCTTCATAGAAAGAGTTTGGGATTTTCCCTTCTTCTTGAATTTTTTGGAACAGTTTGAGGAGGATAGGAGTTAGTTCTTCCCTGAATGTTTTGTAGAATTCGCCTGTGAAGCCATCCGGTCCAGGGCTTTTGTGTGCCGGGAGATTTTGGATTACTGTTTCAATTTCCTTCTTTGTTATTGGTCTGTTGAGACTTTCCACTTCTTCTTGATTCAGTTTTGGAAGGTTGTATGTTTCTAGAAATTTGTCCATTTCTTCTAGATTGTCAAATTTCTTGTCATACAGTTGTCTGAAGTAATTTCTAACTATCATTTGTATTTCTGAGGTATCAGTCATGATTTCTCCTCTTTCATTTCTGATTTTGTTTATTTGTGTCTTCTCTCTTTTTTTCTTGATTAGACTGGCTAGAGGCTTGTCGATTTTGTTGATTTTTTCGAAGAACCAGCTCCTAGTTTCGTTGATCTTTTGGATTGTTTGTTTAGTCTCTATGTCATTTAGTTCTGCTCTGATTTGATGATTTCATTCCTTCTTCTTGCCCTAGGCTTTGTTTGTTGTTGTTGTTCTAGTTCTTGTAGCATTGTGGTTAGGTTTTTTATTTGAGATTCTTCTAGCCTTTTCAGATATGCCTGTATTGCTATAAACTTCCCTCTCAGGACTGCTTTTGCTGTGTCCCACAGGTTTTGGGTTGTTGTGTGCTCATTATCATTAGTTTCTAGAAATTTCTTGATTGCTTCTTTGATGTCATTGTTAACCCATTCGTTATTTAATAGCATGTTATTCAATCTCCATGAGTTTGGGTGTCTTTGATTTTTTCCTCTGAGGTTGATTTCTAGTTTCAAGGCATTGTGATCTGAAAAGATGCTTGATATGATTTCAATTTTCTTGAATTTGTTGAGGCTTGTTTTGTGACCTATCATGTGGTCTATCTTTGAAAATGTCCCATGTGCACTTGAAAAGAATGTATATTTTGCTTCTTTGGGGTGAAAAGTTCTATATATATCAGTTAGATCCATGTGGTTTAGTGTGTTGTTCAATGCCTGTATATCCTTGGTGTTTCTTTGCTTTGATGATCTGTCTATTGTTGATAATGGAGTGTTGAAGTCCCCTACTATGAGTGTGTTGTTGTTGATATCCTTTTTGTGGTCTTCTAGTATTTGCTTTATGTATTTGGGTGCTCCTATGTTGGGTGCATATATGTTTATCAAAGTCATATCTTCTTGATGGATTGTTCCTTTAAGTATTATGAAATGTCCTTCTTTGTCTCTTTTTATTGTCCTTGCTTTGAAATCCATTTTGTCTGATATGAGAACTGCTACCCCGGCTTTTTTTTCCGGTCCGTTTGCTTGGAATATTTTTTTATATCCCTTTACTTTCAGTCTGTGTAAATCTTTTGTTTTGAGGTGTGTTTCTTGTAGACAGCAAATATGTGGGTCCTGTTTTCTTATCCATTCCGTTACCCTATGTCTTTTAATTGGAGCATTTAATCCATTTACATTTAAGGTTATTATTGACGTGTATTTATTCATTTCCCTTTGTACCTCTGTTCCTCTCCTCTCTTGTTTTTTCCTTCTTTTTTCTTAGAACAGTCCCTTTAGCATCTCCTGCAATGCTGGTTTGGTGGAGATGTATTCTTTCAGTCTTCCTTTGTCTGAGAAACTCCTTATTTCACCTTCTATTTTGAATGAGAGCCTTGCTGGGTAGAGTATTCTTGGTTGTAGGCCTTTGTTTTTCATTGCTTGAAATATTTTTGACCATTCCCTTCTGGCTTGTAATGTTTCTGTTGAGAAATCAGTTGATAGCCTTATCGGAGCTCCCTTGTATGTTATTTGCTGCTTTTCTCTTGCTGCTTTTAGGATTCTCTCTTTGTCTTGGAATGTTGCCATTTTAACTATGATGTGCCTTGGAGTGGGTTTTTGGGGGTTCCTCTTGATTGGAACTCTCAGTGCTTCTTGGACTTGCATAGCTTTTCCTCTCATCAGGTTCGGAAAATTTTCTGTCACTATTTCTCCTATCAGATTTTCAATTCCATGTTCCTTTTCTTCTTCCTCTCGTATTCCGATGATCCTTAAATTATTTTTCCTAATGCTATCCTGTAATTCCCTTACATCTTGTTCATATTTTTTCAATCGTTTTTCATTTTGCTGTATTGTCTGGGAGTTTTTCTCTACATTATCTTCTAACTCACTAATCCGATCCTCTGCTTCGTTTAGTCTGCTTTTGACTGATTCTACTGTGTTTTTCAGTTCAGAGATTGTATTCTTAAGTTCTTCCTGGTTCTTGTTAACGATTTCTATGTCTTTTTTTATGCTGGTGTAGTTCTCTGCAAGTTCCCTGTAATTTTCTTGGAGCTGCTGGTAACTTCCTTGAAGGTTGTCATAGTTGATTTTAAGGATGTCGAGTATATTGAGCTTCTTTACCACCATTGTTTTGAATTCCATGTCTGACATTTGGGCTATGTCTATTTCGTCTATCTCTCTTTCTGAGGATTCCTCTTTTCTTTTCATTGAGGGGTTATTTTTGCGTCTTACCATGTTGGATTCTTTTTGTTTTTATTTATTTATTTATTTATTTATTTATTTATTTATTGGGGGGGGTAGTCTGCTTTGACTTCCCTCCTTTGTGGTGTAATATTCTTTATCGAAGGTCTGGGAGTTTCAGTGGTGCAGTCTCTTTGATATCCTGAGCCTGATGGTCTTGAGTTACCCTTTATGTCGTTTGTTTATGCTGTTCGGTTATATTTCAGATGTTCTTTGATAGGATCTTCCTTATGCTTCTCTTTTAAATCGTACCTTTTATTTCACATTCTTCCTTCTACTTAGCTATTTGTGTATTTATTTATTTTATTAGATTTCAAGATTCTTAAGAGTTGAAACATGTTTATTTTGCTTTGTATTCATCATGACACATAACATTATTTTGAATGTCTAAGCAAATTAGAAGTTTCTTAGAACTATGCATGTCATACATTCCTGTCATTCCTTCCTTCCTTCTCAGTTTCGGTGTTAGTACTATTCCTCTCACCCTTCTAATTTTGGAGATGCTGAGAGCCAGGCAAAGTTGCCTTTGGTAGGAATGAGAAGAAACTTTTTGTGGTTCATATGTGGTAACAATAGAGAAAATCCAAGTGTGCTTTAAGCTAAGCCTTATAGTAGAGAGCTAAAAAAAAAAATTCAATTAAAAATTATTATTGAGTACCTACCATGTGATTGGTTCTGGGCATACAGAGGTGAGAAGAACAGATGTTGTCTCTGCCCTCATAAAATAGAGTCTGAGGTGGGGAGTCTGACATGAAAAAACAAAGACTTCAAAAATATCCAATCACAAATTATAATAAAGTCCACGAATGAGAACAAAGAATGTAGTGATGGAGATTTCCGATAGAAGGAATATCTTTTGCAAAGGTCCTGAGGGGCTTCTTATGGAGGAGGTGAGAATTTAATTAATTGAGGTGCCTGAAGGAAGACCCTGTGAGTCTGGGAATAGAAATAAAAGTGGAAAATTAGGCAGGGCCCCTTCTTGGAGGGTCTGTTAGCCATGTGAAAGCATCTTTATTCCTTGCTGATGCATTGAGATCTTATTAAGACTTGCTCAGGGGAGTGGCCTGATCCCTTGTATATTTTGAACAGATCACAGTGGGATTGGATTATAGTGGGCCAGGACAGGAGTAGAGTAGAATATTTCAGGAATCCGCTGGGCAGCCAAGGTGGAAAAGATGGCTTAGATACTAGGCTAGGAGCAGTGGAGGTAGAGAGACGTAACATACATGAAACAGACCTTGAAAGTGACAGCTTTAATGAGGTGAAGGAAAGTGGAAATATCAGAGATAACTTAGGGGTCTTGGGGCTTTGGAAACTGTGTGGATAGAGTGCCATTGAGTGACCGTAGGAAAGCTGGAGGAGGCTCTGTTTGGGATTAAAGAAAGATAAAGATCCGAGTTGGGATGGTAATGGCTGGAAACCGAGGGGGCCAGGCTGCAGCGAGGTGGGGGAGCCTTTTTTGGCTGCCATCTGCACTCCAGCTGGTTCTGTGCAGCCCATGTGGGCTCCACCTTGGCTGTGTTGATCCATGGCGTCTGGAGGAGCCACAGAGACCTCTCCTTAGGGCCCTGGAAGCCAAAGATGGTCAAGACCCACATCATGAAGTCAGTGAATGTGAAGAAGTTAGCTGATGAATTGCATATGCCATCTCCATTTTGGAGACAATGTTTTCAGAATCCAGCACTGATCTGGCTTTGGGATTGAGTTCAATGCTACAGATGCTTTAAGATGTGTGTAAACAACTACCAAGGAATGCTTAAACTAGCCTGTGTGCAAGAGTGCCGGGAAAGCAGGATGAAGGGTGCAAACTACAAGGAGGGTTATTGAACGGTATGACGGGGCCTATACAACAGATTATAAGGAGACATTACTTGGAGAATTATTTAAGTTAAAGGTTGAACCTACAACAAATCATATAGATACAGAGAAACGAAAGCCAGAGAACAGATTAAGTTTTTTGAAGTTCTTCTGTTTGAGGATGAACTTCACGATCATGGAATTTCAAGCCTAAGTGTGAAAATTAGAAAAATGCCTTCCAGCTTTTCCCTGCTGTTGTAGTTTTTCTTGAGAATTGATGACGTGTTTGTCAGAATGAATGACACAAGACATTACCATGGAGGCTGACAAGACCTACATGTTATGAGAGAGCAGAATCGCTAATTTAATGCATGTGCATGTTTCACCTTCCCTCTTCATGGAACCTAATGAAATATCATGGAATTCACTAATCAAGGAAGGAGTTTGTGAGAAGCTAATATTTCCAGAAAAAATTGATCATAATCTTGCAGACTCATAAGAAAATGCATCTGTGGAAGAGAATGTGATATACCATATACTCACCATGGTGATTGTGGAGACCTTGGCTATATAGATGAGGGCATTTTTATTATGGAATTAATTGACTTGTCTATGTGCATATTTTCTGTAGCCTTAAATGAAAAAAAAAAAAAAAAGAGTTGAATTGGAGCATGTTGAATGAGAGACGTGTGTCACTCACAAACAATGGACCTGCCATGAAGGTAGCTGGAATTTTGAAAGTGGAAATCAGAGAAGAGATTTGAACTGAATACAGAAGTCATTAACATAGAGATTTTACATATATGTATAATGTTCTAATGCAGCACAGGCGTTAGCTCATTAAATGTTCATAAATCTTTGAGTCTTTACAGGTGCGTTAACAAAAGCACAAAGAAGTTAGGTCACTTGCCCAAAGTAATGCAGTCCTGCAGCAGAACTGAAAATTGGACCCAGGCAGCCTAAGCGGCAGAGCCCTTTATCTTGGCTTTACATGACAGAGATCAGAGAATGTCCCCACACTGGAAGTCAGGGTGGAGCATGATGAGGGATGCATGGGCCATACACAGGACGGTGTTGAATATGAAGGGAGGAGGCCACTCTTGATAAGCTGGGCTGGGAGGGGAGCAGAGGCTATAGAGACAAATAGGATCAGATTGAAGGAGACTTTTTTTCTTAATTGACATGAAATTGACACACAATGTATAAGTTTAAGGTGTACATCCTGTTGATTTGTTACACTTAAGTATTGCAATGTGATGACTGCTATAGCGTTCACTAACATCTATCATGTCCATATACAGCATTTTGTTTTTGTGGCGAGAACAAGACTTTTTTTTTTTTTTTTTAAACAAAAGAGATAATAGAACTTTTCTTTCTATTTGGGGGGATGACCCAGTAGATAAAGGGGCTGAAGATGATCTTTCTCAGAGGGGTGAAAAGTTTAAAAGGGATGAAAATGTAAGCAAATTTGGAGACTGACTTTTGTTAATGGAGTAGACGTTTATATGTGCTTTAATAGGAAGGACAAAGAGGTGGTGGTTGATAGACTTAGGGATTCTATGACTTGTTTTTATTATTTAAGGAAGAATGGGGTAGCAGCTGAAAGGGGCAAGAGCAGCAGGGAAGATGGGAGATTGGAGCAGAGTGAAGGGTGGAACGGTGGGCTTACAAGAGCGACCCAGTAAGCAGGGCAGGCAGTGAGGTATGAAGAGGTTTGGTAAACACAAATTTACGATATTCTCCAGCCTAAGTTTAATATACTGTCTATGAATATCAGCAACTTGAATGACCATTTTTAATGAAATAATGTTCTCTTGAATTCTTGATATTTATGGTCCTAGACCGGAGTTGCCTCTCTAAATATTTAGATAAACAACACTTAAATCTTTCTTATATATATGAGATTATATATATTTCAGATACTTCATATTCATAATATGATAGAAAGATAATAGGTAATTTTCAAAGTTTTAAATCAATTATAATTTAAGTATTTTCAAAAGGAAGATGGACTTGTGTCCATTTCTTGGAGGCTGAGATTACTTAAAGGGGGTCATTTTCCCCCAAATTCCTAAGAATAGTGCAGGAATTCTTTCAAAGGCAACTCCAATTCTGACTTCATCCTTTTATGAATACATTTTTGATCCTTTTATCTTGGAATATGTTATACAAATCTAGTTATAGTTTTACATAAAAATTATATTGGGAAATCAGACTTATGGATGTGTGCTTTTTATTTGATATTTAATAATGCCCTAAGGCAGGTAATTCGAATTTTTATTAAAGTGAAATGATTTGACAGTCAGATTTTAAATTTAATGCATGAATGTTTCATTTAAGCTCTTGAAACTGAAAAGAAAAAAACTTTATTCCTAGTAGTTCTCTAAAAAATGTTTAAAATAATTTAGATTTATTTTAGCTATGTTTTACTAAAGTAACTTTAGTTTTTGGACTTAAAATGGCATTTTTTTTTGCATGACATGTCTAGACATCTGGAAGGCTTTGATAACCAAGACTTATTATTTCCATGAATAATCTGTGACTTTTTATATTACCATTTAAGAAGTATGAACTCTTGATTTTGTACTTGTGTAGGGAATTAGCATACAACTCACCCAAGTGCAGTGCTAGTTCAGATTTCCGGGAGCCAGTTGACATCAAATGATCCTTTACCTATTGAATTTTCTATACAATGTGGGAGAACCAAATCTTAATAACAACAAACAAAAAATAAGAACGAGTGTTAGGTCTAGAGTTTACTTGTTGCTCTTGGTGTCATAATATTGGTGCTTATATATGGTTATTTGCATATTTGTTTCACTAAGCATTAGCCCATTTTTAAAAGGTTATTCTGACTGTTTAGACTTAGCTATTTTCCCTATGACTCAGATATTGTTAAATTGCACACATGTTTACAGTAAGTATAATTAATTATAATTATTTACTTTCTGTAAAAAACCATGCCACAAAACTCTTTAAATATTTTTTTTCCTCTTAAAGGTGGAAAATATAAGTGTGCCCTAAGTAGATTTTAAAAATGCCCAAAAAATATAGAAGAGAAAAGAAGGCTTATTAAGCAACCATCTCTGAATGATCCCATTGTCAAATTTGCCCTCGCTTTTCTTTCTGGGTCTTTGAAGTCATCCTTGACTGTGCTGAACTCTTCCCCACATATACTTCTGCAATTAATAATCTTGTATTTCTGAGCTTTAATGAGGCTATAGCTAGCATCAATTCCATAACAGTTTTCTTTAATAACCTAAAAGAGTTATAGGTTAGAAAAGGATAAGGCATTATAGGAAAGGAAGGGGTATGTGGGGAAAGGGGGAAATGTCAACTCGGAATGACCAACTATGTAAAAGCTATTATCCTTCCCGGATAAATGGAAAGCTGAGAGCCATATTTTTAGTAAATAGAACCTGTACTCTTCTCAATCTAATAATTTAACATGATGCATAGCATTAGGGTGAAGAAAGAAAGCTTGATGGATACAGCTCTTTTCTATTTATTGTATCATATAGAATTTCTTAAAAATGGAATGAATTTCTTAGAGGGTTTCAAAATGATTTCAAGAAAAGGCCCTGATACCAAGGGAGCTCAGCCTATCTATTGTGTTTTGTTTATGTGATATAAATTGTTATTAACCCAAGAATGAAAAATATCAAAACTGTATAGGCATTTCTTTGAGACTAATAAACAAACAAAACACTCCCTGCTTCCATATTTGTCCTTTTTTATGTTTTAAAAGTGTTAATCATTTATTGTGCATAAACATTTCTGAATAATTTAGTTTTTTTCTGCCCCCATGAATTCAAACAAAACTGTGTTTGGGTAGAAAAAAGAGAACATTCTGTAGTCATGTATGTTGAATATTAATATATTCTGATACCTTTAATAGATTTTATGATTTTAAACCTAAAGGATTTATTTTCCAGAAGAAAATCACTGAGACCAGGTTATCTTCTCTAAAGATGTTCTATTATGCCTTTTACCTGATGGATAGTTATTTTTGGTAATTTCCTCAACTCAAGTTTTTAGCTTTGTTTTCTCCATTTTGAGACTTATTAACAAACCTTATAGAGAGGCATTCATGTCAATTTCTTCCTCCTTTATCTGTTGTGTGTTCTCTCTCGTTCTTTTTCCCCTGACAAAGTTCATAGAGATTTAGGAAAGCAGAGGCATCATAGAACCAGGGAACTATAAGATCTCAGCACTTACTTACCGTCAGAGTCCTCATGGCTTGGCCTACGAGACCTGCTCTCTCTATAGGTGACTCACCCATACCCACAGCTTCTCTTACCACTAAATACAGATGATCCACTCATATATATTCCTAGACAGGTGTCTCTATTAAGTTGTAGAATGAAATGCCTGTCAGTATGACTTTTCTTTTGGATGTGTCAAAGGAATCTCAAACAACATACACACAATTGAATTTATGATGTTCCTTCAAAGATCTGGCTCTCAAAGTTTTCTTAGAAACCCAAGTCATACTTGCCACTTCTGTTCCTCACCTCACCTCAAATTTACATTTGTCATCTAGTTCTGCAGATCTTCCTTCTGACAGCTCCAAATTCATTTATACCAAGGTCTGTCCAGAAAAAATCCAATCATGTTAATATAATGAGAATGGTTTGCATGACATTGATGTAACCTGGCAGCCAAGAAGAGTGGACTGGAATGTGCATGTGTGAACAATGACAGCTTCACTGTACTAATCAGTGGGGGAGGTAGATGCTGTTGAGTGAGCACGTGTACTGTGGCCATCACATTCAAAATGAATGAGTAGAGCAACAAATCTGCATCAAATTTTGCATTACGCTTGAACATTCCTCTGCAGAAACTAACTATTCGGATGATTCAGGAGGCTGCAGCTATGGGCAACTGGTGACTAGCAGCTTCATCAGACAATGCGCCTGCTCATGCATCACAGCTTGTGCAGAGTTTTTTAGTGAAACATCAAATTACCCAGGTGACTAAGCCCCCATACAGCCCAGATTTGGCAGCCTGCGACTTCTGACTTTTCCCCAAACTAAAATCACCTTTGAAAGAGAAAAGATTTCAGATCATCAATGAGATTTAGGAAAATACAATGGGGCAGCTGATGGCAATTGGGAGAACTGTGTGGTATCCCAAAGTGTCTATTTTGAAGGGGACTGAGGTGTTAGTGCCCTAAGTACAATGTTTCTTGTATTTTGTCTCTTCTTCAATAAGTGTCTCTATGTCTCATGGAACGTGGTTGGATATTTTCTGGACAAACATGTATGTCTCCATCTTCATCATCACAACCCATAAAGTTGGCATCATCTCTCACCTATACTGTTGCAAGAGCATCCTCCTTCTCTTCTTTGTAGGATTTTTCAAGAAAAGTTTATAAAAATAACAGATATGGATGACATAGGGCACTCAATTCTGAGGGATTAGTATAAGAGTTAAGTAGAATTCTGAATCCATACCTAAGCATGGTGGGAAAATAACTAATTGGCACCACTTGCCATTAGGGTCTGGTGATGGTATTGTGGTTTGTTATTGCCCTTTACATGAAATATTGTATTGTTGGTATCTGCTTTAAATGCCTCAGCTAGTAAGGTGCAATCTTTTGAAGGGGGCTTTGGAAAATTTATCTCCATTAGATCTACCTATAGGTAGCTTGGTGTTAGCAATTACAAGGAAATACAGAAACATGATGAAAAGATGAAGTTCTCTAACTTCCTTTATAATATTTTCATTTTATTGTGTAATAGTTATGGCCCTGATGATTATACATAGCATATTATTTACATATAGCACAACCTAGGAAATCTGAGATCTCAGCTTGGAAATGAAAAAGCATCAGGATTATGGCAAGATAGTGTGCAGGAACTGACTCTTTCTCAAGGATGGAAGCCATCTCCTGAAGAAGGGAAAGGGTAAGTTAGAGAAGAAAGCATATAAGAGGGAAAGGTAGATACTGACATCACTCTCACAAAGGAGAGAAACAGTGTATTTGAAAATATTACTTAAAAAATGCCATATAAAATTTTTGGTCATTTAACTGTGTCTTGGGGCTATATCTATGTTACCATAAGTAGGTTTGCCTTATTCTTTTGGCTACTTCAGTTTTAATTAAACAAATATTTTAGTTAAAACTTCTAACAAAACAATAATCTAGACAATGCTCAATATACTGGACAAAACCTGAAATATTTATTAGATAATAGGGAGGTTTCCCTAATCAAGAAATTTGCCACTAGGTAACACATTCTCAAATAAATGAATCGTTCCGTTTCCGCTTTCCATTACAGTGCTTCTTTAAATCCCTTAAAAACTTCTGAAATTGTGTAATTTCAGTGGTTAGAAACTCATAAAGGTCTCCATGCCTTTTCTGCGGAAAATAGTTTCAGGGAAATCTTAGAGGCATGGAGTTGAATTGGATCTCAAAAAGTTATTTAATCTAGCCTTCTACATGAAGAGGTCTTCACCTAGATCAGTGGTTCTCAACCTTCCTAATGCCACGACCCTTTAATACAGTTCCTCATGTTGTGGTGACCCCCAACCATAAAATTATTTTTGTTGCTACATCATAACTGTAATTTTGCTACTGTTATGATTCGTAATGTAAATATCTGATATGCAGGGTGTATTTTCATTGTTACAAATTGAACAATTGAACATAATTAAAGCATTTTGTGATTAATCACAAAAATGATATGTAATTATATATGTGTTTTCTGATGGTCTTAGGTGACCCACAGGTTGAGAACCGCTGACCTAGATTATTCTAGGTGGTTGCTTCCTTATCTAGAAACAAACAAGCAAACAAACCTTCCTTGTCTAAGACTACCTACTTCAGAATTTTTTTACTCTTGCCTAAAGCAAAAAAGCAAAAAAAAAAAAAAAAAAAAAAAAAAAAACCCTCATAAAATACTGTCTGTGAAGTATTAACTAAATTGGAATGCCATTTCAATAGTAATATTTTATAGTTGGCCGTGAATAAATATTTTTGATTAATGTAACTGGTTATATTTCAAGTATCCCAAGATTTATGTTTTTCTTCTTTTTGCAGCATGTGAGAAGTCCTATAAGCTTTATGATTCAGAAAAACTAATAATTTTTCACAGATATGAATGTTCATTCTGATTTTAGTATGGGTGCAACCAATGGGTCTCTAATAACTTTTCTTTAAAGAATGATTTTATTTAGTGGTTCCTAGCAATAAAATCACTGCCATTAGGAATCAAAGATTGTAAATAAGAATAACAATGTTATTAATCATCTAAGTTAGTTATTTATGGCACATTCCTGTACGTGAAATAGTTCCATAGGAAATAATGCTAAAATTCACATTTACTCATAATTAGACAAAATACAAACCTTCTCTCATTTTAATAGTTGCCCAAATCCCAGTTCAACTTAATTTCATTGAATTTGATTTCTGGACTAAAAGCATTAAACTTGAACTAGTGAAAAATGTGTAATATGTGCATTTAATTAAGAAGTAATTAGATACTCAATCACCCTTACAACACACCAGGGCTTAGTGAAGAAAGAAGAAAAATATGGTGCACTGTAGTGTATAAAATAATTTTGTTAATTAGTTTAGTGCTAATTGAGATTGAGAAAGTGTCAAAGTATCATAACATAGGTTTACTTCTGAATAACTAAAAGCTAATAGCACTTAATGTTTTACCATACTTTGACAGAAAGAGTAGAATTTACCAGGCTATATGCTTCACCCTAGAGTTTTGATTAAGTTTATACATTCATTCTGTTAAACAAATTAGTGAATGATGGGAAAGTAAAATCAAATACATTTTTATATTTCAGGTATTCTTTTATATTTGCTCTGATCTAATCTAATCCTCACAACAATTCTGTGAGGCATGTGTTTTTATTTTTATTATAGAGATAAAGAAACTGAGGCTGAGAGAGGTTGAGTAACTTGCTCAAGGTCATAGCCATTAAAGTGCAAAGCAAGGATTCAAACCCAGGTAGGTTTAACTGCAAATCCTCTGCTCTTTTTACTCCACCACCTTTCAAATAACAAAGGGCAGAAAATTATGAAGTCTTTTATATCTTTGCCTTCTTATCTTTTTTCAGAAAAGTTCATGGAAATGAGATTTCTGAGGGAAAAGGACATGCATGTTTTCATTTTTGGTAACATTGCTAAAATACCCTCTAAAAAGGTTTATTGCTAATTTTTGCTTACACCATTGATTGGCTAATTTATAGAAGGTGTTTCTGTCATTTATTTTTATAAGTCACTTTGTATACCTTTTACCTTCTCTCTCTCATCTTTTTTACTCTTCACTTTCTTGAAATGTGCTTATTTCCACCTGCCTATTGAAATGGCTGTGGCAAAATTCACCTTTGATTTATTTCTCTTTTTGTTCTTGGTACCATGAATCCAAATACAATACATGTTCATGAAAGCAAATTCAAACAATACAGAACAAAAGGAAGAGGCAGCAAACATTTCTCAAACCCTCCTCTCAGTGATAGCTGTCACCAGCACCGGGGTATTCTGTTGAACATGGGTGACCTGTAGCCATGGAGGATGGCTCAGGTTCCATTCTGACCCCACCACTAACTAGTTGTGTGACCTTGAAAAAGTTACTAATATCTCTAAGTCTCTTTTTTTCAATCACTTCAATGAAGGCCATAATAGTGTCCACCTCATAAAGTGGTGGTAAAGATGAGATAATATAATCACAGAGCTTAACATGATTTAGGTCCACAATGTAAGTGTTCAATAAATGTTACCTTCAACATAGTTGTGTCCGTTTGATCTCTCCTTATGCATGTATTTCATAGGAATGTGTAGACATATGCTATTCCTTATGGGACTAAATTATACAGGCTGTTTTTCTTCTTTATTTTAAAGTGTATTTTATTTTAAAGTGTTGTTACAGTAGTTCCAATTTTTTTCCCCTTTGCTCCCCTCTGCCCAGTACCCCCTTCCCTTCAGCAATCCCACTCCCCTTAGTTCATGTCCATGGGTTGTGCATATAAGTTCTTTGGCTTCACCCTATCCTATATTATTCTTAACTTCCCCCTGTCTATTTTGTATCAACTGATTATGCTTCTTAATTCTTGCACCATTTCCCCATTTATCCCTCTCCCCACTCCCAGCTGATAATCCTCCAAATGATCCCCATACCAATGATTCTGTTCTTATTCTGGCTTGCTTAGTTGGATTCTGTTTTTATTTTTTAGATTCAGTTGTTGATAGTTGTGAGTTTGTTGTCATTTTAGTGTTCATAGTTTTGATCTTCTTTTTCTTAAGAAGTCCCATTGACATTTCATATAATAATGGCTTGATGATGATGAACTCCTTTAGCTTCATCTTGTCTGGGAAGCACTTCATCTGCCTTCCATTCTAAATGATAGCTTTGCTGGATAGAGTAATCTTGGTTGTAGGTTGCTTTTCACCACACTGAATACTGCTTGCCACTCCCTTCCTGCCTGCAAAGTGTCCTCTGAGAAATCAGCTGATAGTCCTATAGGCACCTCCTGTAGGCAACTCTCTGCCCCTCTCTTGCTGCCCTCAGGACTCTGTCTTTATCTTTCACCTTTGGCATCTCAATCATGATGCGTCCTGGTGTGGTCCCCTCTGGGTCCAGCTCGCCGGGGACCCTCCGTGCTTCCCGGACCTGTACGTCCATCTCCTTCACAAAATTTGGGAAGTTTTCCTAATTTTTTTTTCAATTCTTGCTTCCTCATGCTGCATTGGTTGACTGTTTTTTTTCTTCCTCATGTTCCAAATCATTGATTTGAACTCTGGTTTTCTTCCCTTCACCATAGGTTTTGTGTGGATTTTCCTTTGTTTCACTTAGCATAGCCTTCACTTCTTGTCTTATGTGTTTGCCATACTCAAGCATATCTGTCAAGCCTGTGAGCATCTTTATCACCAGTGTTTTGAATTTTGCATCTGTTAGGTTGACTATCTCCTCATCTGTTAGGCTGGCTATCTCCTCCTCCCTTAGTTCTCCCACTGGAACCTTGATCTGTTTCCCCTTTTGGGTCATACTTCTCTGTCCCCTCATCTGACAGGCTCCTGTGTGTGTTTACCTCTGCGTCCCAGGTAGAGCTGTCACTCCTGTTACGTTGTAAGGGGCAGAGCCTTAGGGATTCATCAGTACAGGGCGACCTGTTTCACCACTTTGTGGCACTGTATGTGGGGGAGGGTTCTGAGAGGGAACAGTGCTGCCTGCCCAGCACTCACCCCTTTTCCAGGCACCTCTCCCACTTCAGCACTGGACTGGCACCCCTCTAGCTGCTGTCCTGGCCATCGTTCCCAGAGTGGGTGGGTCTGCAGATGTTTTAGGACCGTGGGGGCCCTTTAACAAGTGGACTCTGCTGAGACCGGAAGTTTCTGCCTCCACCCCGACCCCCACTGGTCTGCACAGTCAGAAGCAATGAGGCTTGATTTTTCTCGGTGCTGGCACGGTGGGCTGTGAGGTCCGGTGAGGAGCTGGGAATGCTCCCCATGTGTCCCTCCTGACTTTTTAAAACGTGTAACTGTGTTTTCTACTGGCTTGCCACTGCCGTCACTGCTGCTGCCACCACACCATGTCCTCTCCTGGCTCTGTCCCTCCTACCTGTCTGGATGAGGTTTCTTCTTTATATCGTTGTTTGCTGGACTTCCATGCAGTTTAACTTTCTGGAACTTCTGGTTGTTTCTAGTTGTATTCTTTCTTAGTTGTGGATGGAGACACAGCGTTTCTGTCTATACCTCCATCTTGGCCGGAAGTCCTGCAGGCTGTTTTTCTATCTGCTTGATGATATATCTTTTCATGCTATTGAAGAAGTGGTATACTTTTAAATGATTGCATATAAGTTGTCTTTAAGTATGTAACAAAATTTATTGAGCTATTCTTCTATTATTGGACATTTTGGTCATTTCCAGTATATTGCTATAATCAACAATACTATGGTTAATTTATGCATTTATTTCCTTAAAAATTCATTCTTAGTAATAAGATTACTGGATCAGAAAATTAGTTGTTAAAATGCATATATATGTATATGTATATATATAGTGATATATATTATATATGCATATTGCTCTCCCAAGAGTTATATCAGTTTATGTTTCCACTAACCATATACCCAACTACACATTTATTTCTTTTTACCTGTATCAACATTAAGTATTTTCATTTTTTATTCTTGCCAATATGATTAAAAATGACTCTGTTACATTATATTAAGTATTCCTGTGAATACGTGATTTTATTCTTGAATTTCCTGTTCTGTTCCATTAATCTGTCTAGTCATGAGCATTGACCACAGTGTTTGTGGCAAGAGTGTGTATTTTGGTGTTTTGTATGACAAGATCCCTTACTAATCTTTTTGGAAGAATTTTCCTGGCTATTTTCACATGTTTAATTATTCCAGAGTAAATATAGGATCATTTTATCAGAAAGATTGCAATAAAGAATAAAAGAAAGAGAGGGTAAGAAAAAGTGAAAGAGAAAAAGAAAGGAAAAAGAATCTTGCTAGAAATTTTCATTTGGATTGCATTGACTGCATATAAAGTAATTTGAGGAGAATTGGTATTCTTACAGTATTAAATCTTTTTATTAAGGAACAACACACAGGTCTGTTTATTAAATATTTTATGTTCTTTACACATTGTATAGTTTTCTCTTCTCACTAAATTTACTCCAGGATGTGCATTTGGGCTCCAAGTCAGCCTGAGCTATAGCTTGATGAGGAAAAGAGCATCTCCACTTGCTGCTCCACAACTTGGGTAAATTATTGATATTCTTTCAGCCTCAGTTTCCTCATATATGAAGGGAAGCACTGAGAGTCATATGTCTTAGAGATGTTGTGAGAATTAAATGAAACGTGGTAAAATGCACATGGCAGTGCTTAGCAAACAGTTAGCATTTTTCCATTTTAATTATATACTGGTTAATAGTTCATTGGAAAAATAATTGCTTAAGTCTGTCCTTGGCTTTCTTACTAACCTTTTCTATAGTTTACAATAATATTTTAGCTGATTGTGTTGAATTTTCTAAATAGACCATGATCACACCTGTAAATGACAATTCTATTTCCTTCATTCAAATTTTAATACTATTTTATTATACCATCTAGTATTTTAAGAATAATGTTAAATAAGTTAACAATGATGTCTGGTTCCCCTTTTTTATTTCTGATATGCTTGCATTTTTATTTCCAAATCCAGAGGCATTTTTCCACTCTCTTTCCTTTAACTCTTCAAAAGCATTTGACACTCTTGACCTCTTTCTTTCTGTACTTACTTTTTCCCTCATGACCTGATCCTATTCCTGTTCCTAGTGGGTATGCTGTAATGGAGCAACATTACATTTTAACCTTCTGTTCTGTGTATGGCACTATTCAGGGGCAGTGTGAACATATAAACATAGACATAGACTCTCACTGAAGGAGTTTACAGCCTGGTGTTTGGAGTTAATCAGGTGCACAGCTGACTTCAGATTAAAGCAACATGTATGAACTACCCTGAGAGAGGGTTCTACTAATGAACAGGAGAGAGAGACCATTCTAAAAGGGAGAGAGTCTTTATTTCTAGCATATAGCTATTTCTTAAAAAAACTTATTTTGGAGATTTTACATTGAACGATGTTACTTAAGAGGGATGCTTTAGTGTGTTTCCAGTGAGCCGAGCCAGACTCACTGAAACTTAGGTGAGCTCTGGGACATGCATGGTTTCTGAGAACTAGGGCGTGTATGCACATGTGCTGCTTTATTTTTGATAGCTTCTCAGGAAATTCTCCAATAGTGATTTGATTTGCACTCATTCCCAAGGGTATCCTTGTGAAAGATAATTGAGGGTTCAGAAATAGTCACATGAAAGATAACATCTGCTATAATTATATTGAAATAGCTGATGATTTAAAAGACTTTTTAAGAGATGGCTGTCCTTCAAGGTCTATGATTATTGTATAATAGAACATTTCCTTCTATAGTTAAGCTTTCTTATTATTTATGTATAGATAAATGGGTATTTGGAGAAAGTCCCAAAGGAGAGAAAGTCAGCCAGAATCCCTTGTATATTCAGAGTGTTATTTCTTTAGATTGATTTACCAAATAAATTTATATTCTGTTTACCAAGTAATACAGTTATTGTGATAACTTCAGAAAATACACAAATGTATAAAAAGGAAGTTTTATTTTAAATACTGATAATCCATTAAACATAGGCAGTTGATTTTGTTTCCCCCACAAATTGCAGTAAAATAACAGGAAATAAAATTTTTTAAATGCATAAACCTACAAAGATAGTAAAAACAAAAGTGGAGACAATAGCAACAATATTTTGGAAGCTGGAAGCAGATGGTTATATGGTAATGGATTTAGCCGATGTGAGGATCAGCCCTGTTTACATGACAGAATCTCTCAAAAGTCCCAGGAATTGGTGGCAACAGATATCACTAGAAGTTGGAGTGCAAGGAGGCTCAAATGATCTGTATTGGTTCGAAGTTGTTTAAGAAGCACTTACATCTCCAGATTCTCTCCAAGTCTTTGGTGGATGCCTCTGGAGATGATGAAGAGAGTCTCTCTATTAGGGGACATGGCACGATTGATCAGTATACCATACATTAAATAACATCCTCGTACTTCGTGTCCTGCTCCCGCCCCCTTGGTCTCCAGTGTATTGGTAGAAAGGCCTCTACCCAGACAGGTGGTTGGAAGGATCCTTCTGGAGAATCTTACACTAAGGGGCTTCTCTACTGAAATCTCCCAGTCAGCTCATTCTGTGGAGAGTGTATGACTGATAAGGCCCCTGTGTGCATGGAATCTCCAATCTGGTTTCTTGTAGTGGCTGTTCTTTCTGAGGTATGAGCAGTTAAGGATATTTGAAGAAAGCCTATAACATGTATGAATTCAAAAGAAACAGAAGGCAAGGTATAAGAAATAAATAACTAGGAAGAGAAAAACTTCAAAAAGGTAATCATTTAGATCTTCAGAGAGGTAAGGGAAAAAAAAAGGCCACCATGGCATAGTGATAAGATGCTATTAAGAAATTTAAAAATGAAAGCAGAAGTGAAAAGTTTTATAATAGAATCAGAAGGCAGAATTGAAGAAACTTCTTAGAAAGTAGAGCAAAACCAGAGGAGAATAGAATAAGAAAATTGAAAAACCAATTTAGGAGCTCCATTATCCAAGTAATAGGAAAAGTAGAAGAACAGAGAAAATGGAGGAGAAGAAGCACTAACAAAATTATTCAAAACATTTTCTCAGAACTCATGGACATAAATTTAAAAATTGTTAAGGACTCGCTGAATTTCCAGCATGGTAGATCAAAATACACCCACCAATGCAATGTCATTGTGAAATTTCTGGACACTGAGGGAAAATTAAAGTGAGAAGAAAGAAGTAAAAAAAATCAAAGACCCTGAAATTTGAGTATCAACCATCTCAACAGCATACTGGAAGCTAAAAGTCAGTGAAGCATGGCCTTCAGAATTCTGAGGGAATATTACAACCTGCTTAGAATTCCTTACCCAGGCAAACTTTCAATAACTTGAAATGATTTCTCAAAGTCATTCTTAGGTATCAGAGTTATGAAAATTTACTTCCCAGGAAATTACTGGAAGATTTGCTTCACCAAAATGGAATAATCCAAGAAAACAGATGTGTGATTCAGGAAACAGGAGATCAAACAAAGGAGCTTGCCAGATTGATGGTGACGTAAGGTTGCAGGCAGAGAGGGAGCCAGTCCAGATATGAGCAGATGAGAAGGTTGTGGAAGAGTTTTCTTAGGAAGATGAAACTGATAGACTGCATGATGTCTTAACTTCCTGAGTGAGTCAGGGAGTTGGTAGGCAGTTTTGAATTAAGTACACAGGAAGCTAAGGTGGAAAAAAACCCAAGATAATGATTAACTCCAGAGAAAACAAAAAGTTGTGCAGGAAAGGAGAATTAATGATATATTAATACACATAGCTCAGTTCTTAATAATATTTATATCATTACAATAATAGAACCTGAATATTCATCCAGCCAAAATTATTATTGGGGGAATAGGGTGAAGGGAAGGGTATATGTGTGTATGGGTGATGTGTGTGTGGGGGGGTGGGGCTGACAGATTAAGTCTGTCACATCTTCATTCTCCATAGGAAGAGTCAATAGATGATACTGAAAGAGAAAATTGAAGAACAATATAATCACACTACTTAGATCTATGGTGCTAATAAAATAATCAGCTAGAAGAGTTGAGGAGAAGGAAATTGGTGTCATATGGGATGGGACTGATAGTTTTCATAGTAAACATTTTAGAATCATTTAACACTAAACTATGTGCAAGTATAATTTTGAGGTTAATACATACAAATAGGAGAAATTGCTATTGTCTTTTTATTATACTTTTAAAAATGTTTGCACACACATGCACACATACAAACATTTTCTTGGAGTGTTTGCTTTGGGCCAAGCATTGTGCTGGATCTTGGGAATACTCTGCACATGAGACCAAGTATGATTTCATCCCATGAACGCTTCTCTGAAATGCTGAAAAGAAAATTCCCAACACCTGCTATGGAAACAGTAGGGCATCCAGTAATACAGTTCCAGTTTCAGCTAGTGAGATGCCTATAAGTCAGCTGAAATTGTCACTAGTAGTTCAGTTATATACCTTGGAGGCACTGCTGTCACATTATATCTGTTGTCATATTACATTCTCACACAATCCCCACAAGGTAGGAACTGTTATGTAAGACTCAGAAGGGGCTGGTGGATTGTCTAAAATTTTACAGCAAGTTGGTGACAGAGTTGGGATTTGAACTTAGGTCTTCCTGATTCCAAATCCATACCCCAGATTGTGATCAACTGAAACACCTTTTCCCAGGTAATCTGGTTTCTGCAGTGAAGAATATCAAGTCTGTCTTGTGGGGGAACTAATATCAAGATCACTGTCAGAGTTCCTTACATTGGGAAGAGATATTTTCTTTGTTTGAAAACTATAGACAAGAAAAAGCTTAATAAGCATGGAGTATTATCTTATTTTCTTCTGTGAGAGAGATTTTAGCAGAGTGAGTAGCTAAATTCACCAGTAGAGTCCAGAGGTAAACTAGAATTTGTTCAGCATTTATGGAGAACCCTCTACATCAAACCCGCAGAACTTCAGAAATGAATGAAACAGCAACAAGCATGTGCATCTGCTACCATGTGGAGTATGTTCAATGTTAAAATGCTTTGGATTAAGATATGACCTTGTATTATTAGAGTGACTGTATATTTACTTACCTATAGTTTGTTTAGTTGATGTTTTGGACCATGGTAGTTTAATTTTTAGAATAGTTGGATATATTCTTAAAATGAAATTTTATTACTTTTATAACTTTGGAATACTTGCCTCTAGACTAGTCTATCCCAAGTGTGTTCTGCAGAACATTTGGCCATCAAAATATTTGTTAAGTCAGGAGGTGATTGTCCACATAAATTTGGAAAATCCTGTATATAATATTCCCCTTTTGGAGATTTACAATGTAGGTCAGCATATTAGAGACTCTTGAGATGGTTTTGTAGAAAGAATTATATTTTACTACATTTAACCAGCATTTCCACAATTCTTCTGAACATGGATTCATTTTTCCAATCTACCTCTAGAGTTATGTGTAACATAGTTGAGGAAACCACGGGGCTCAGGTGTAGAGTCCTTTTGCAGAAAATTCATACGTCATTACCTTTAGGCTCCACCTAGCTCTGCAATGTTGTGGCTTTACAATTTTGACTGTCGGCCAGTTTCATGTCAGTTGCTTGGATTTATAGTTTGTTGGGTTGTGTTTAGGTAAGGATATGCAGATTAGGACCTGCAGAAGGAGGAGGCACAAGCCACTCAGATGGGTAGGCTGGCAGCTCCCTCGGCTTCTGAGTTCCCACTTTGGGGAATTAAAAACCCAGCGGCCATTTTGATTGAAGGTATAGTTTCAATACATGCACCCAGAAGAAACAAAGTCACAGGATTTATGTTTATAGATCCCAGAATGGGGGTGCAGTAACTCTTGGGAAAGGCAGTCCTTTGTTCCAGGTCCTGAGTGAGCAGGAGAGAACCTGGTAGCAAGCACCTATTACTTATAAGGAGGTTGGGGTGGCAGTCACTAATTTTTTCACGGGCTCAGTTCTGAATGGTCATTTTAAAGGGTGACCTGGGACAGCAAGGTGGGAACTGGGTGGGAATTCTAAGCTTCAGTCCTTGTCTAAATGTCCAGACCCGGGGAGTGGACAAGGTTTTCACGCTCTGAAATGCCTAAGCAGCAACTCAGAGTGGCTGTTTTCTCATCACATTGATTATAACTGTCAAATATATACATAAACAATGTCCTATTTTATTTTTGAAATCATATATTTCAGGCATATCCTTAAAGATTTGGTCATGACTCACCATCTTATTTATAAATATTTTCTAATTGTTTCAGAAATTATATTTAATAGCATGTACCTATACATTCATGTGTGTATATATTTATGGGCACACCCATACACACACACACCATACACAGACAATTTTAAAGTATACTCCATTGTACCATAATTTATTAAGGAAGGAAGTCATTTTGTTTGCCTCCGATTTTGTTGTTGTTGTTACAGCAGAGACTATCCTGACACATAAACTCCTTGTTATGAATGCATGGTTGTATCTGTATGATAAACTCCTACAAGTATAATTCCAGGTCAAAAGAATATACATTTTAAACTTTAGTAGGTATTTTGTTATTCCAAAGATTAGGCCAGTTTACCTTTAGCCACTGTATGAAAGTGTCAGTTTCATTCCCATCTTGGGCAACAGGAGGGGCTGTTATTAAAATAAAAGTTGATGTCAGTTTCCTAAGTGGGAAATTCATGTATTATTCTCAATTTATTATTTATTATTTATGCATTTATTTAACAGAATTGTAAAGTTATTTAGGGACTAGGAAGAAGTGGTCTTTGTGTTCAAGTCATCATCTACAATTATTACACATAAAATTAATGATGATAGCTGAAAGCTTTATTTTATTATTAAGCATGATATGTAAATTTTTGTTTAGAAAGCAGTTCAAACATTATTTTGGTATAAAGTATTTGTTGCTATGAAATTTTGCATAAATAGATTCTCTCATACCAATAAAATTATGGTAGACTGCAGAAAATTTGCAGAGGTGACAAACTTGAGCATGAACATATTTTGAAATTTCTACGTTTTCTTACAAAGTTTTTAGTTTTTACTGTCTCTTATTGGACTGTAGAAAGACTTTTCAGTCTGCTGTGGAGGAATGTCAGTAACATAATTGACTCATTCTTTTTGCATAAAGGAGGAAGACAGTGGTCGCATAGTGCTCTTGGATGAGAAACGGAAACTTTTGAGCTGCAGCTTCGGTTTTTCCTGAAAGCCTGCATTGTTTATCTCCATCTAATCCAGCTTTGATGGACATCTGTGACAGTTGCCTGTACAATGCTCTAATGAAATATTAGAAATGGCTGTACATTCAAGAGAAAGCCCATATTATATATCCACATCACTGCTGGTAGTATTCATATTTTTGCACATACTGTTTATTGCTTATATGTAGAAGAAATGAAACTAGTTTTCAGAGTTGTTATTAATATGAATATATATCATGTAGTAATGTCGAGACAGGAAAAATACATTTCCAGCATTAGCAGTCCTTCATTTCCTGTCTCCAACAGAAAATTCACTCCTTCAGAGAAAAATGTAATTCTCGATAATAAAATAAGAGTTTTGATCAAGAACAGCATACAACTTCAAAATGGAATGTAGAGAATTAGTAAAAATCATATCTCATGTTATTTTTCAGCCCTCATACCACAAATGATGTCAGGCTGGTTTGTTATTATGGAAAACAGTTGGAAGTTAATGCAAAAACATAATGTTCACTTTATATATCACTTTCTTAGTAAAAGGATTTACTTGAAAATAT
Source organism: Furipterus horrens (assembly GCF_987537825.1). Lineage (NCBI taxonomy): Eukaryota > Metazoa > Chordata > Mammalia > Chiroptera > Furipteridae > Furipterus > Furipterus horrens. The sequence goes on from NW_028327177.1 coordinate 44,407,478, forward strand.
GAATCTAATCATTTATTTGATATATTAGAAGCTGTGGTTTCTAGGACATGATAGAAACATAAATTTAATAGTATCCCTGTAATAATTTAGTGTTGTACATTTTGTAAGACTTCAAAATATTTCATTCTGTGGATTTCATGTCTTCAGTATATTGAGACATTTCTTTCCAAGATGACCAACAATCTTTATTTTAATTAATTTTAAGTGCTGACAAATTCAAGCATATGCTTATATATAGTTAAGTGTGACAGAATGATATAATTTATGTAAAACAGTAGAGCGCCTGGTGCAAAACAAGTACTTAATAAATGTTTGTTGTTATAATTATTGTTGTAAAACTAATAACTTCAATAACATAGTCCTGAATTGGAGGGATTTTGTGATGCAAATATCTAAGTTAGAAATAGAAATAATAAGGGTGGAGTAGGCATGTATTGAGAGATTTCAGAGGTGTTGGGTAGAGGTTGTAATAACATTGATTCAGATAAAAATTACACTAGTGCCCCTGAAAGCAGGAAGTGTGGCAGATGTCATGGTGGAGACTTGGGCAGGGAGAGGAAGCACAAGGACAGCAGCAGGGAGGGGAAGAGGAGTCTTGTGAAGGGTTGGGTCTCTTGTTGCCTGCACCACGTGAGGGCAGAGTTAGGCAGAGCCTCTGAGAGGCAGAGGCAAGCCCTGCCATCTTCCTTCCACTGTTTCTTGTCTGTATCCAGACATGAAGAAGTGGCAAAGTGTGCTTACAAAAACTGTGGCATATGTAAACATTTAGATCTTACAGACAAAACTGAAAAACACTCATTTAGCACTGACTGCAGGTGTAGCCTCATTTCAGTTCACATCAAAAGACAAATTCTGAAGCCCTTCATGAAGGAGAGGCCAAATGGCGCTACCCTACTCCTTGGGTTGACCTGGTGTTCACACCCTGGACCAAAACAGCTCACAAGCACCCAGCTTCTCTGCTCCTGAGCAGCCTGGGGCTATTCCTGGACCTAACTTCTGCTGCTTCTTGTGGTCCCCATAAAAATACAAAGTAAACAAACATAACAAAAATGAATTCAAATGACTTTCAAGGTGATACTGAGTTACCCATATTTTCTTTTTTCCTCTCCACTATATAAAAAAAGTATATATATATTTTAAATTGAGGAATCACATTTATTTGCTGTATATTTTCTGAGTCAAAAGACTGATATGAACTACTTGATTAAGTGTGTAGTATACATTGGTGAGATCATGTGGAAGCTTAATATTCTTTACTATGGAAACCCCCTTCTTTCCGAAGTTAGGTACCTCACAGTCAGACCATGAATGCTGTTTATAGCAATGCTTTTGTAGGAATGAATTTGAAAATGTAATCTGTCAATCAGCAAAAGTGCAAATAACTGATATCAAATCTATTCTGTTTTGATGGTGGCCTGGGAAAGAAAAGTAAGAGGCATGTAACAGACCCTGGAATGGGGGAAGGAGCCTCATAAAGCAGAAGTGTGCATGTGTGGGGGTGGGGTGGGGGGGAGTTAACTAAGTATAAATGACAGATTTTCAGAGATCTTGAAGGTTAATTTAGGGTGCACTCTAGTCTTTCCTGTAAGTCAGCCTCAAGCCTTTTGTCATGGACCCGGACGCCAGGCCACCTGTAAGGTCACTAGCCCTACAGACATCAGGCCAGGGAATAACAATGAGCCAACAAAGGTGCTATTTAGTTAGCTTTTATTGATGCAGGTTTAATCTCAAGCAATAATCAATCAATAGCGATAACAGGAACATTCAGTAACAATATCATATGAGAGAATTGGGGGATAATGAACCCGGGTGCCAAGAGTCCAGATAAGGTTTGGTCTGGGAGGCAGCCTGAGTGGTTGATGTCTTCAAAGGCAGGGTCAGAGGGATGGGATTGTGGCCAAGGGCTCTTTCTCCTGAGGCCAAATGTAGGATGTCTCAAGGTGACTCGCTCTCAGGATGTCCTCTGCTTATATATTCTTGTATGATACAATGTTACATCAGCTTCTGATGAACACATATTGTTTTGTGCAACTTCGATAGGCACATGTGGTTTATGTTGCTCTACTGCGCATGCTCTGAGAGGGTGGTGTTACCCTTCAGGTAAACACATGTTGACCACAGTGTATTATGCATGCTTTAAACATGGCTTCTGGGACACCATCTTAGTTCAGTCCTGCTCACCACACCAATAAAGGGAAAAAAGGTGACAAATGGAGATGCTTGTCCATGTAACTTGTATTTTTTTGCCGGTAAGTTTAGCTGAAAGCTTGCCAATATTGTTTTTCTTTTCAGAGAACCAACTTCTGATTTTGTTAGTTTTCTCTACTGTGTTTCTATTCTCTATTTCAGTAAGTTTTGTTCTAATCTTTATTATTTCCTTCCTTCTGCTTGCTTGGGGTTAGTTTGACCTTTTTAAACTATCTTAAGGTGAAAGGTTAGGTTATTGATTTGAGATCTTTTTTAATACAACCATTTAGAGTTATGAATTTTTCTCTAAGCATTGCTTTAGCTGCACCCTATAAATTTTGGTGTGTTATATTCTTGTTTTCATTCATCTCAAAATATTTTCTAACTTGCCTTGTGATTTCTTCCTTGACCCAGTGGTTATTTAGGTATGGGTTGCTTAATTTCCACATGTGTATGAATTCCCAGATTTCTGGTATTGATTTAGAATTTCCTTGCATTGTGGTCAGAGAGGATACTTAGCATGATTTCAGTCCTTTTCAATCTGTTGAGGCTTGCTTTATGGCTGAACATACAGTTTATCCAGGAGAGTATTCCATATGCACTTGGTAGAACCTCTGCTCTGTGAGTGGGGCTGAGTAGAAGAGGCCCATGACCTCTTGGGTTGTTGTCCCCAGGATTCAGCCTCTGTAGCCTTTTAATATTCCTTGATTGGGGGCTTAGGGGAAAAGGAGCCCCATCTTCTTGGCTATACCCACCTAGAGTGGAGATATAATCATGCCAAATTGGGGGAGGGGAAGGGAAGAAGTGGGTTTCGAGCTCAGATTTTAAATACACTATTCTTACTGAGATGCAGGAGATTTCCTTCAGTAAATGTTTCTCCACTTGCTTTTGTCCTTAAAAAAATTTCCAGACACTTTATATTTCTTTTTATTATGATTGTTTTGCTGGGTGCAGTAGGTCTGTGGGGCTTCTCACAGTGCCATTTTGGATGTAACGCTATCATTCAGGGAGAGCATTACTCAAAATGTCAGGCTATCAGTTAGTTCCCTTTTGGAATTGTCACTCAAATAAGCACATTTTTCAAAAATTTGTGTCAGATATCAACATTTTAATTAAGGGTAGAGTCATGCTTTTTTATAATTTAAAGTTTCTTATAATGAAAATGAAGTTGATGTAGCAGTCATTAACTTATTGAGTTACTTTGCATTTTAATTTCACCATTTTATTTCTCTAATTAATTAAAAACAATTCATTAATGTGTGCTGATTAATGCTTTTGATGTCTTAGCTCTGTAAACTTAACCTGAGATGGCGTGTGCTCAAATAGACATCCAGGAAACTTCATTTTCCTTAGCATCTATCTGCTTCTATTGGAAAATATTAATATAGCAAATATTTATATGATTCAAAAGCAACTTCTATTAATTTAATGCAAAATATTATCTTGGATCATAGTATAGAGAATGATGGAAAAGAAGAGGCATAACACACTGATAATGTAACACAGCCCTTAAGATTATGAACACAGGAAACATTCTTTCCTTTTTTTCTGTGCTCCTTCCTTTTTCTTAGAGTTGTTTCCTGCACTACTTCCAGTATGAAACTCTTAACTGGCTCTCAAATAACATAATGAGGTGGTGAGACCCTTCAGGCATTTTTAAAGAAAGATAAAAACAATACAGAAGAAAAGATTTTAAATTAGAAATTTGGTGTCATATCAGACTTAGATTACATTTTAGTAAGTCATACTAGACGTTTTACACTTTAAGTTGTACAGCAATACCAATTTGGAAATGATGCTGTTGGGTTTTAAGAAACTTCAATTTCTGAAACTTAAGCAGTACTGCATAGATTACTGCCTTGTAATGCTTTTACTCTCCAACTGGAACGCTGTAGTTTTAGTGAGTCTGTAGAACTTAAGAACTTTTTTAGAGCTGTTCCAAAGACCTGAATATGCTTGTTTTACTCCCTTTGGGCCTGATTCATTTCAAGAATAACTCTACTGTGCAATGCCTTTGTTAAACTTTAATTGCTTTCAAATTATATTGGAATCAGACAACCTCAATAGGAATTTTCCTGTGAAATTATATTAGAATCTGGCCCAAAGGTATTTTTTTTATATAAAATGCAGATCGAAGTTATACATTGCATGTAAAACATTTAATCTTTTATGACATCAAGATGCTTCTTTATGGCATAAAGGAAATCTACAGTATTATCATAGCACAAGACTGGAATGAAAATTTACCCCATTGTAATTTCAGTCATATTAAATAAATTTCCTTGCAAATATTTTTTTGAACAAATCTCATTTGAATAAAATAATCTTATTATAAAAAATTCCTATAACATACATCATTTCTTTTCTCTTTTCCTACTCATATTAATAAATTATATTTAGGTGAAATAGTTCCAAATATTCAATAAATATATTTGAATTAAAAAAATTCACATGCAAGTCTAGTGAAGACTCCTACAATGGTTTTGCAGAAAGGGAACAGCCCCTGATCTTCGGCTCAGTAGTCATGTTGTCTAAGCCCTGCCTTCATACATAACCAGAAATGTGAAGCAGTTTGGGAAAAACGGGGACACATTTTTATTTTCTAAGTCCACAGAAAGGTAATGTGAATACAGTTCTTCTTGTGGGTAAATTGATCTTCCCAGGGAGAAGAATTCATGTTTCCAGAGCACCAAGGAGGTTATTTCCTCATTTCTGTAAGTGTGAGAAAATGTCCTAAGTGGTAATCTGTTGTGAAAGACAAGTAGCAGGTGGGCAATTAACTCCAGGGAACAGTCCATCCCACAGAGGTTAGGACCATTATTACTGTCAGTTTTTGCACAAAGGTATGCATTGAAAACATTTTGGGGGCATTGACTATGCCATTATTTCTCAATGAAGTTCTGACCCTTGGCTCTGGCCTTGTGTTCTCTGTCCTCAGAGCTTCCCTGAGAAGACTGTGAGATCCACTATGCTAACTTATGCATCTTTGGCAAGAGAACACATTTTCAATACCAGCCTTGGAGGCCTTTTCTTACTTTTGGATTACCGACAATTTTGATCTGTATTTTTGCCATCTCATGCATTTGTACTAAATGTATTTTAGCCATGGCTGATATGGCTCAGTGGATTAAGTGCTGGCCTGTGAACCAAAGGGTCGCCAGTTTGATTCTCAGTCAGGGCACATGCCTGGGTTGCAGGTCAGGACCCCAGTTGGGGGTGCGCAAGAAGCAACCAATCGATATTTCTCTCCTTCTCATTCTCCCTCCCTTCCCCTCTCTCTAAAAATAAATAAAATCTTTAAAATATATATGTATATATTTTAATAACCAAAATCACTCTATTTAAGTGTTTAAGCCAGAGGAAAATTTCCCTTCTTTTTTTCTAAGTTACCTTTTAAAAACAGGCCAGCTAGGATGACATTATTGATTTCTGGTATTTCTTAATTCTGTGTTTGATCAGCCAAGGGAAACCTTTCCTTTCTTGGACCAGAAAGAAAAACAAATGTGTCTGATATTATGTGTGGTCAAACCTATGAGTCTGATGAAAAAAATTAAAAAAAAATTTCCTTAGTATATTTCCAAGGGTTGCACAACACTCTTAACAAAACAAACTTTCCCCAGCAGCATTAGTTTCCACCGTTTCCTTGTGAACCAGGAAAATAAGTAGTAGGAACCTACGGCACATCTCCTCCAGCTGAAATGTGAAAAGAGAGCCAACATTCAGCCCAAGTAAGTGGAGGGCAGAAGCACCTCCAAGCAGAAAGTGTTCTGTAATAAGAGACTGTAACTGTTAAATGCAGAAATGAAAGAATCCCCAAAGACTTCACAAAAGAAGCAGAGATTTTCAATGAAGGCAAACCTATAGTGGAGCAATGACTGTAGTTAATACAGGACACTATTTAGATGGTTCATAACATCAGTCTCTGGGAAAAGTTTTGTGATTAACTCTGTATAATATGCCCTTGTGTTCAAATCACATCATGCAGCCCGATGGTGGGATTTATAGAGTCAAGACATAGATGGAAGCCAGACTCATTGATTTGAATCCTGAATCTGAGTACTGCCAGCAATGGGTGACATTGGTCAATGTATTTAATCTCATTGGGCCTCATTTTCTTCAACTTTAATCTCAATACTTACATCTTGAGGTGTTTGTTTTCATTATTTTAGCACTCCTGGGAATATCTGAATAAGTGCTATTATTATTTCATCATCTATAGGGATGTCTAAAACATTAGAGTTCCTTTTACTATATACTCATATTTTAATATTTTATAAAAGTACTCATTCACTCATTCAACAACTGCTAATTAAGCACTTTAAAAAGTTCCAGGCATTGTGCTAGGTGATAGTGACAGTGATGAAGGGGCAGGAGAAATCCCTGCCCTTGTGTTGTTGATGAGCATTAGGTGGTTAGGCTGCCTGATGACCTCAGCTTGCCAGTCCATTCTCTATTCTTCCTGGAGACATTGCAATGAGCATGCTTCTGTGTTCAACTTTCCAATATCCCAGGGTTACACTGATTTCCCCTAATCTCAGTTCATATCCAAGGTGATTGATAGTGATGACATCCAACCATAGCTTTTGATTCCCCAGTGAGAACTGAGAAGTGGATTTTACTTAACTCTAATAGCAATATGACAAAAGAGCAAACATTAAAATCTCTCATGACATTGAGAGAGATATAAAGACTAAAGAACTAGAAACGTTTTGTGCTTTATTACCTCACCTTGTGACCTGTATTGATTATCTCTGTCATGAAAATGGAATAGACTGTCCTTGTGGTTCTGTGTTTCCTTCATGCTGATTGGCAGGTCCATGTGTTGATGGGTGGCCAAGAGCTCTGGGCTTCTGGACCAGGATGACCCAACCCAGTCACCTTGCTTCTTTCTCACTCCCTTTTCCCTTTCTCAAGGACAGTCACTCCTGTGGCTATTGGTTCCATGAAAAGCCCTCTGCACAGACAGCCACAGACCTCTCTCTGCAGGAAATGCCTAATTTAGCACATACTCAAGTTCCGAGAGAGGAGTAGCGCTCCCCAAGGCACTTCTCATCCTTTGTCTTTTTCTTCTTTTCCACAAACTAGACACCAAAAGTAGCTGTATTCCTTAGGAAGGAACAACTTCAAGTAGGTGCCGGAATATTGAAATACTTGAAGGAAATAATGAAATAGTTTGTGAAGAGAGTGAAACCATACTCTGAAAGGAGTAAATGTGCTAACCATGTGTAATTTTGTATGCTATCGTCTGTTGGTCCAGACAAATAATTTAAAAAGTTAACTACACCTACCTCTTCTAACTTGGGCTACAACTTCCCTCTTGGAGATGCATTGTAGGGAACTAGGCACTCCTTGCTTGAAGAGCACAGAGTCGACATAGGGGATCTTTCCTGAGTAAGGAGAGCTCTGAGGAGTTGAAGCTTTTCCGTAAGGAGATAGAGTCCTAATGAGAGTGAGGGAGCCAAGAGTCTTGTGTGAGTTCTAAAGTTTGGGAAACCTGTGCGAGTTCACTGCTTGGGAAGGGCTCCCCAAAGTCTGGTCAATGCAATGCACCATGTGTGGAGGGGTAGGCCAATCCTGTGACACCTGATGAATGCTAAAGCCTAAGGGTTATGGGCTATTCTGGTTCCAGCATTTTGGGGGCTGAGGCTGGAATCTTGTCAGGATCTCCCTACCCCTCATAGCTTCATATAACAAGCTGAAGGGGAGCACCCTAAGGGCACTGGGAGCAATAATGCTGCAGTGACTAGGCTGGCTCCCTCTGAAAATCTAGGTGCCTGAACCACTTTGGAGAGAGAGAGACACCCCCCAGATGGTTCTTAGACTTCCTACTAATAAGGATATGTGGAGGGACAAGGGCCTTATTTAAAAAAATCAGAGCAATTTAACCATTTCTGATGCCCAAGCTGGTAAAGAGAGTGATACCCATTTACTTACACACAACAAACTATAAAGAAGATACAGTGGGTTCAGGTACAAACCTACAGTTCCTCTTCACTAAGTGTCACTAGTCCTGAAGCATAGTGGGGAAATAAACAAATGTGGTTCTGTCTGGATCCTTCCCTTAAGTTGCAGATTGTTTTCTTCAAGCCAAGCTTTTTCCTCATAATTTTTCCCCCAGTACTGGTCATTCTTAGTTTGTAACTGATGTACTTGCTCTAAGTGCAGTCTGGGAGTCCTGAGTCTTTTTTGGTGGATTCCTTCAGAAGCCTCCCCTTCCTCCCTAGAGTTCTGTGCAATGATGGTGGCCACACTGACTTGTTAATGAAAATGGCCACATGAGGCCAGAGCTCTCTGCCTGTCTCTGTCCTGTAGGCCGCATCACTGTCCTCTAAAGAAGCTACTTTCTCTCCAGTGACGTCAGCATTCTCCCAAATGTAATGATAGTATCACACTTATCATCCTTCTGGTTGTAAAAAGTCACTTTCTGCTTGGAATCTGACTGGAATAAACTCCCACAATCCCACACAACACACCAAGTTTCCCATGCAATAACCTGAAATCTGGGTAACATGGGGTGTTATTATTTAGTCAATTCATTTCCAGTTTTGTGTGTACTAGGTTATTATTAGGTTAAGCACTCCTACCTTTTCTTATCTCAAATGGAAATTGAAAGAATATGTAGTTTTCAAGAGCTGCTTAGATAAGAAAGAATTGAGAACACTGAGAACGTGAGTGGAATTGTTGCTGTCTGGAGAACTTCCTGTATCCACTAAATAGAAACACTTTTTGCTTTTGTTTTTCTTTTTTTTTTTTTTTAAGACCAATCACTTTTGCTTCTAATGGAGAGTCAGCATTTGGACCTCATGTATGGACTGTTCATTGCCCAGTTTAATGAGGCATCTCTTAGGGCCAGATGAGTGAATGAAAGTAAGCTCTTCCATTGCCCATCTCCATTAATAAATCAGACTCTTTCATAATGTTAGAGCATCAAAGGCAAACAAATGCAATGCGTGGACTATTTGCTTTATTTTGGTGTGCACACAGAGGTAGATTTTCAGAGGCCCTCAGCCACTGAGAACACTATATATAACACTAGCAGAACTTCCCAAAGTTTCTACCTGGAAACACTCTGGCAAGATAATCAGAAGCAGATAAAACTGATGGTCATTTGATTCATATGAATCATAAGCTACTGAATTTGATCTAGTTCTAGTACATTAAAATTATAATAGCTTTGTTTTAACTGGATTTTAGACAAGGTTCTAAAATATCAGCAATTACTGAATTATTGAATTGCATTGTTAGGAAATGGGCAGGGCTCTTTGCAGCAGCACACTGAGTACAGAATTAAGTGACAAAGAGACTTGAGGGTCATTCTGGGACTAAAGCTCTGATTCACTTACACAATGGACAAGTCCCTTCTTGGACAGGATGTCAGATTGTGGGAAGTGATCCAGAGTATAGGAGTGTGTCAACAGCAGTCCATTTAATTCTATCCCCCCACATTCCTAAATAATCCTACCCTGTTAAACCACTGCTTTATTTTATTCCTTAACAAATTTATATCACAAAACTTCAACTTATTGTATCAGTATCGATACTTTTTTTCAGCATACACATTGCATTTATTTACATGCACAATCTCTAGTCAGGGCTAGTGAAATTTATGTAGCGATCTGTTATTCATGTGTTTTGATTTCCACTCAACAGAAATACTTAACAAGTGTTCCCATATATTATTATGAAATTATTCCTGAGGCAAAGTGTTTCATGGATGTGTCTAACTAATGCATTTTCTATTTTTGGAAGTATAGGAGAATTCTGGAGAGCAGTCCAACTGACAGGGATCCCTAAGTAATTGTTGGGGTAAGTGTTGCTGCTCACTGAGATGCTTCCTGGGATGACAGCCAAGCTCACTTTGAAGCAGAAAATAGAATAAAGTCAGGTTTATTTGTTGCTGGAGTTGCAAAAGTCCATTATGATGCTTTTACTTAATACTTGTCCTATAGTCTGTAGTGGTCTGTAATACAATGCATGTCCTGACGGAGATGCCATGTGTTGGTGGGCAGGTATCTGTAGCCATAAATGAAGTGGCTGGTGGACAGTAGAAAGGCTAGGCAGATGATGTCTGTAAATGGCATGGGAAGGGTGGGCAAAACCAAGTGCAGTAGTTAAGCTCTGCCCTCTGACTTGCTTCTCTTCTTCCTCCTCGACTGCTGTTAATTAAACATGATTGCTAGTGTCTGACATTCCTCCCTTGGCAGTGAGGGGGACAGGGCGTGTGATTTATTTATTCAACAAATTCTAAGTTCTTACTGTGTGTCAGTTTGTGTGCTGGTGGTAAGGAAATCTCCATATAACTCAGAGCATCTTCTAAAAGCTGTATGGATGTCACAAATTATATGTTCAAAGAAGAAGAAAAAGAATATTCTGAGCTGAACAGGGAATGTTTCATGGAGAAGGTGGGCATAAGACTCGAAAGTTGGAGTGGCAAGTCAGAGAGACAGGTGAGGAGAAAGGGTTCTCCAGGAAGGTAGCCTAGCAGAGGACAGGCGTGAGGAGCATGCAACAGGTGCTTTGATACAGAGTTGAATGGATAATTTTAGCTGAATCAAAATATATACAAGAAAATGGACAGATATTAAGATAGAAGGCAGGGCAAAGGCATCAAATGGAGTACCTTGAGAGCTAGAATATGAAATTTGACCTTTATTTACAGGAAAGAATAGATCTATTATGCAAGTTAATTATTGAGCACTCAAGTAGAAGGCACTGGTAGAGACATGGAGATATTACAAGGTAAAGAACACACAGCTACTTCCCTTTCAGGGTGTCAGTCACCAGGGTGGGGCCATGTTCATTCACCAGGTTAATACAAATTCAGATTTGGCACTTTCCTGGACCCGCCTGCACCTGCAGGCTGCGTAGAGGGAGGGCTCAACACAGGGAAAATGGTGGCTGTCTCTCCAGCCCTGGCCCTGGCGCCACACAATGCAGTTTCTCTCCATTGGCTACCACACCTTTCAAGCTGCTGTCCCTTTGCTGGTACTTAGGGTGAATGTTTGTGAGTGAGTGAGTCTGTGTACCTGGGTTTCAAGCCACCTTCTATTTCACCTGCAGGGAATTCCCACTCATTTTCACAGCCATGTATTGAGGGGACTCCTCTTCCTGGCACTGGTGCTGTGGGCAGGGGGAGCCCAGTGTGGGGCCTCGACCCCTCCTTCTGCAGCTGAGATCTCTCTCCTGGTTTTGAACCACCACACATGGGTGTGGGACCAGTCCCTCCTATCAGTCTCCATGTGGCTTTTTCTTTACATTCTTAGTTATAAGAGTTCTGTTCAGCTAGTATTCAGATGGTTCTCCAGGTTGATTGTTCAGTAATTTAGTTGTAATTTTGATGCAGTCATGGGAGGGGCGGAGAACAGCACATTCCTGCTCCACCATTTTGGCTGGAACTGTTGCAGCCTCTTCACTCAACCAGAGGCAACAACAGGGCCCAGAAGAGTTTTAAACATGGGGCTGATGTTTTCTGGACATTAGCCCCCATGTTATTCCTGCTGGATTAGAATGGAGGAAAACTAGAGGTAGACAAGCCTTTCACTCAGACATATGGGCAGACGAGAGATCAGGGCCAATATGCATTCAAGGTAGGACGGCTACCTCCTGGCTTCAGAATAGGTGTCTGAGGCTGCCTCCTGTATCTCATCCCAAGTTCTTCTTCCCTCCATGAGTCATTCATTTAACAGATAAGTCCAGATGCAAGTTTAGCTGCTGCCCCTCAGTTTACTCTTTTGGGGAGAGCCTTTGGCAATTTTTTTACATTACTCCTTAGGCTCTAAGAAGTTTAAAAGAGTGATCTTGCTCTCTTTAAATGCCTTCCTTATAAATTGTCCTTAAGAAATTTTATTGTGCTCATGGCCATTCCTCCCAGGTAGTGTTTAAACATCTTAGAGCTAAGAACTGTGTTTAATCTCTTTGATAGGCTCCCTCAGCATAGCATTCCTGCATGCACCTTTCATGCCTGACAGATTTCCCAATGAGATAAAAGATTCTGAATTTACTAGCAGATACAAACAAACCTCAGTAACAATGAAATACAAATTTAGTTATCTTTTTGGAAATGTAAAAATAAAGCCTCTGTGTATATATTTTACCCCATCTTTTCTCAGCAACCAGTGCTGAATTCATGGTATAAATGTTTACAATCTTGAAAACACCCAGCAGCTTCTGGACTTCTAATATTATTCTAAAGCCATATCATCCTTTTTTTTCCAACTTGTTGACAACACACTTATTTGGCGTCCTACACTCAGGATGGGTGTGCTTTCTTGATAAAAACGAAAGGACATGTGGTGGTCCTATCAGCTTTTGATCTTTTTTTATTTTCTAAAAGTGTTCTCTAAGAGGATGTGTTGGTCAGTTGTGACACACCCAGTGCCCTCAGCTCTTCCTCAGTATCCTGTCAGCTCATAGGTCTCTGTTTTCTCCAGACCCATGCGGTACAGGAGAATCTAAAAGGACTTTGGAGAGGGGCATCTGCAAGGCAAAGTCGAGGAGGTGGGTGCTGGATGTTCCTCTGCCTGCCCATGGAGACTTTGGGGTATCAGCTGTTTGAATAGGGAGGCCCACAGGCTGAGAGGTGTTCAGTCTCTTGAGACTCAGAGCAAGTGCAGAAGAGCTGCAAACCCACCAGGATGCTCTGGCCTCACCCATCCCTTACCTTGTCAGCATCCAGTCTTCTAGCTCTCTTTTTGTCTGTTTTGAAACAGAACTCCTTTGATTATTTGTATTTCTTTAAAGGATTGATTTATTCTATCCATTTTATGCCACATGAGTGATTTTTCATTTAACATGACCTACTGCACTATTTCTCATTTTGATGGGGATTTGACTTTAGAATTAATTTCAGTCATTTCTTCTTCTCTTCATATCTTTAGCAACTTGCACACATTAGTTGGAGAGACTAGTTTTTATGATTTATTGGTTTTAAAAACCATTAACATCTCTTTCTATTCTATAATTATTTTACTTAAAAGGTTATGAAATTATATGTTTTTCTTCCTTAGAAGTGAACATTAAAAAAAACCCAACAGTGTCACTCTTTTTGTGCAGTGAATGCAGGATAAAAAAATATCAGCATTAGTTGTTGTGTCCACATATTTCATTGGGTTTTCTTCAACCTTGGCAAACACAAGAGCAACACTATTATTTTTCCTTGCCTTTAAACCAACCAGAGGAAACAAACAGCCCCAAGACGTTTTTCAATTAGCTTAGTCTTTCTTTTTTAAATGGTGTAACGAGAGTGTTGCCTGAAAGCCTTCCCCTTTCATGTGGGAGTGATGAAGCAGGCCGGGCACATTGCATTGCTTTGCCATGACATCTTTTTCTGCACAAGCATTCTGAAGTGACTGTGGATGGATGAACTGTCATAAAAGGACAGCCTTCTGTGATTCGTAATCCTAGTACTGCAACAGTGCGCATAAGACAAAAAGGCTTTTTCCAGCTTGTGTGAATCATCACTCAAGCATTTAAAAACACGGAGTGTTCTTTCAGTGCAAAGCACACCGGCTAATGTTAATGAAAGTCACACATTTACCTCAAAGCCAGACAAGATGTCTCAATCTTTCCCCAGGAGTCCTAGAGTATAAAGAAAGAGTATCTGTTCTTTTCCTTTTGTAGTGGAACACAATGGAATAATGAAGCTTTGGCAGAATCTGGCAACTTTTAAAAACAAAGCTTTTCATTTATTGACACCCAAAAAATACCCCAGTGTCCGAGCATAAATGCAAACATCTTCCTTCATGCTTGATACTTTTCAGATTTCTCTCTCCTTTTCAGTTGGAAGGAAAAATAAAAATCATTCTGATTAAAAAAAAATAAAAAAGCTTTGAAAACATTTTATAGACACTCTCCACGCATTTTCTCACCAATTCAAATCAAGTGTTCTTATTGATAGAATCCGAGAAAAAGAGGGGACATGAAACACAATAGCTGAAAGACACAGACAGAAATAGTAGCGGCATAATGGTCCTGTCTCTCATCTCCTAAGGGAGTATATTCTATCATTGTTATTGAGCTGAACTACCTCTGATGCTGGTGGGCTGCGTTCACTGAAAATATTTCATTTTCAAAGTATTACCACTAGCAATTAGCAAATCCTTACATGCAAGAGTAATAGAAAGCATTTGGCAGTAGGGAAGTCTCCTGTGCATTTTATGTTTCAAATTCTATGTCAATCCACAGAGTGAACCCTATTCCTTTGAGAATTTTGGGGCAGTTCAGTATTTTGCTCAGAAATAGGCTGCAAGTGCAGTGAAAAGGGCATTTGTTTGGGGGTTAGAACATAGATTCAGGTTTATGTAGTTGGTAAATATTTAAGTGTTAGTGTTCAAATGCCCAGCTTCTTAGTGGCTATGGGATTTTGTTTATGAAATGAAGTTTTTATAAGCTTTAGTATTTTGTAGATATATCATATTTAGTCTGTTCAGCAATTTTCTTTTTGGAATTACCACTCTCCTATCTACTAAGGTTGCCAATACCTTACCGCTTCCCTCATATGACTCAGGTTGGGTAATCCACACTCTCAAGCCTAATGGCCACAGTAATTACTCTAGGAGGGACACATGGCCAAAACTGGGCCGATATGGAAATTTTGTTGCAGCTTCTTGGAAAGAGGAGTAAGTCAGCTATTCTCCAGGATCACAAGCTATAGGGGTGATATTAACTTAGTTTCTAAGTATGAGTTTACCTGAGAATAAATTTCAACCTACAGAACTGGAAAGAGTCCACACAGGAGAGCTCTGGTAGTATGTTTTAAGTCATTGCATCTGAACTGAACTGGGTCCAGTTCTAGATACTTCAATTATATGGAATCAAACATTTTTTTCTTTTACCTTTCCTTTGTTTCATTTTGTGTAGTTTGAGTCCTGACAAGACGATTTTGGTTTTTTATTGGTAAAATTGGAATAATAATGCTGTTCAGTTTAAAGATTTGTTGTGATGCTTGAATGACAAAAGATAGGTGAAAATGAAATGCATTACCTATGGCATGCATTACCTATGGCATGCATCAATTTCCACAGGTGAAGGACTTGTAACAGCTCCACTCACCTTGGGGTGAGGAAGGTAAGAGAGTGAGTCCTATGCTTAAGCTGTCACGTATTATAAGGAGGTAATCTGTTCTTAAGATGAATTGTGATCTCCTGCTCAAAAAAATCCCCACATCCACTAGCAAACATTAATTCAACAAAATTTCTGAGTGCCTCTACTTATGCGGCACTGTTCTAGGGGAGATAGTGGTGAGGATATGATGAATCAGCTTCGCCTCATGGTGCTTACATTTCAGTACAAATGCAGGACTGTACAGAAACATACTCCAAATGGGATTTGGGTCAGTGTTTGGGTCCTGAAAATATGAACAAGAATTCTGGTTTCTTTGCTTAGTTGCTTATGTTTGTGGTCAGGAATACCAGGAGTTTAAGCACCAGGTTATTTGAGTCCTTTCGTCGCTCACCTACTCGTGTGTTTGATAGAGATCTGCCCTCATTTTCTTTTCTTTAAAATTGGCACAATGACAAGGTATATTTGCAGGTGGTCTCAGGATCTGTGAAGGAGACACCCACTGATTAGAGACTGTGAAACAGCTGTGAGCACTGCCCACTCAACTATGGCCCACCCACACTGCTGGATTGCTGCATTCAATGTACCAGGTTTATTTGCTCATGCTCACACTACCTGGAAGTATCTCACTTGGAATAGTGGAAAATAACCCTCTACCAGCATAATTCATCAACCAGTTAATCTCAAGTTTTATCCTTCACTTAGGGCGTGTGTTGAGTTTGGCTTTCACTGTGTTTTGCTCATTCTAGAGTAGTGCACAAAATGCAGTGTTCCACAAGCAATGTGCTGTGTTTAGTGGAAGGAATGCAAACTTTGGAATCAAACAGATTAATCTGAGTCTTTGCTCTGCCACTTAGTATTTGGCAAATAGGCTTTCTTAATCCTTTTCTAAGTCCATAGAAGACTTGATTGATTCATGCTGTAGTTGTTGTTTTTCTGTTTATTCTAATCATCTTCCACCAAAAGCCAAAACTACTGTCTAAAGGTGAAGGGATTAAGAAGTACAAATTGGTAGTTACAAAATAGTCACAGGTATTTAAAATATAGCACAGGGAATATAGTCAATAATATTATACTAGAATTATTAGGGGGATCGCTCTAACCACTATGATGTACACCTGAAACCAATATAAAATAATGTTGAATGCCAATTGTAATGGAAACATTTAAAAATGCAAAAGTTCTCTTTAGATTACTGTTGTTACAACTGCATGGAAAGGGGTGAGGGGTCTATAAAATTATTATAAGGGATCCACAGAATCAGAGATAGTTCATTTATTGCCTTTAAACAAATGAATAATGCTATTAGCTATACCTCTGTATCTATCTATCTATCTACCTATCGATCATCTATCATCGATCTCTTGTATGCTACTACTTTGCAAGTATGTAAATATATTCTTGAATTAGTAACTAAATAAACCTTATTTTAAAATATTACCTCATTCAAAATAGCTTTTTGCAATTATTTTTTCAATCAGTGGATGATAACTGCATAAATAATATGGACTGGATTTTTAAACTTTAAAAGGAAATCTCTAAAAAGCTATGACTATTTAAAAAAGCTTTTCCCTTCTACTTATCTTGTTCAGTTTATTTTGACCCACTGCCATTTCATACTTCCCACGTTTCTTATTTTCTCCAACCAAGGTTAATGAATTTCTTTGTCTACAACCACTATTGGTTAGCACTATAAAAATAACTGGAAAAAAAAGGTGGCCGGTGCTTCTTCCTTTGACATTTCTTTCAAAGAACCTGATAAAGTATATAAATTGTATGAGCACTTCCAACCTATGCTACTGATTTTTTATTTTTATTGTATTTTTCATTACCATTTAGTCTTCTTATACTGCCTCACCCCCAAGCAATCACACACTCTTCTTCATGTCCATGAGTTCTTTTTCCTTTTTGCTCCCTCCCATCACCCCTTCACTGCCCCCCCAACTAGCTGTCATCTGCTCTCTATCTATGAGTCTGTTCCTCTTTTCCTTGTTAGTTCAGTTTGTTCATTAGATTCCACATATGAGTCAAATCATATGGTATTTGTCTTTTTCTGACTGGCTTATTTCACTTAGCATAATGTTCTTCAGGTCCATCCATACTGTCACAAAGGGTCAATTTTCTTCTTTTTTATGGCCAAGTAGTATTCCATAGTTGTTTTATCGACTCATCTACTACTGATGGACACTTGGGCTGCTTCTATATCTTGGCGATTGTAAATAACAATGCAATGAACATAAGGGTGCTTATGTTTTTTTTGAATTAGTGTTTTGGGTTCCTTTGGATATATTCCCAGAAGTGGGATTGCTGGGTTAAAAGCCAGATCCATTTTTAATTTTTTGAGGTATTTCCATACTGCTTTCCACAGAGACTACACCAATCTGCATTCCCACCAACAGTGCATCAGGGTTGCCATTTCTTTTTTTTCTTTTTTTTAAGCTTGTTGTTTTTATTTTATTTTCTGTTTTTAGAGAGAGAGGGAAGGAGAAAGAGAGTGAGAGAAACATCAATGTGCAGTTGCCTCTCACACGCCCCCAACTGGGGACTTGGCATGCAACCTAGTCATGTGCCCTGACTGGGAACTGAACCAGTGACACTTGGTTCGCAGGCTGACACTCAATCCACTGAGCCACAGCAACCAGGCCCATTTCTTTATATCCTCCCAGCACTTGTTGTTTGTTGATTTATTGATAATAGCCATTCTGACAGGTGTGAGATGATATCTCATTGTGGTTTTTATTTGCATTTCTCTGATGATTAGTAATGTTGAGCATCTTTTCATATGTCTATTGGCCACCTGTATGTCCTCTTCGGAGAAGTGTCTATTCAGGTCCTTTGCCCATTTTTAATTGGGTTATTTGTTGTTTTGGTGTTGAGTTTTGTAAGTTCTTTATAAATTTTGGATATTAACCCCTTATCATATGTTTTGGTGAATATATTCTCCCATTCTGTGGGTTGTCTTTTTATTTTGTTATGATATCCTTTGCTGTGCAAATGGCTTTTTATCCCCTCAGCTATGGTTCTCTTTGGAGGTTCACAGTGTGCATCTCACTATACTAGATTTGTTGTATATACATCTGGATATATAACAGCTTGGCCTCCACAGACTTTCGGGTACAAAACACATTGAAATTCCTCCCTCCACAGCTTGAGAAGGAGGTCATACAAAATCATATTTACTCAGCTTGAGTTCACTCATCATCCCAATGTCTTCTCTCCATCACCACTCCAAGCTACTGAAAATTGCTGCTAAATTCTCAGACTTTGAGCATCTTTCTAGTTTATTTTTCTTTTTAACAGTAAATTTAAAATTTACATAAAAGTAAAATAAAATAAAATTTAGAATACCTATCTTCTCACCTCCAAGAGCTAACTGTAAAAAGCCTGTCAGATTTGCTTATTCTGTTTGTTAAAGATGTGCAATATGGCATTCATCAAAATTCCGCTTTAACCACTATTACCAATTCTATCCTTACCCATTTTTCTGAAACAATTGCTGTAATTAGTGTGTAGTTTTCCAGTACATCTACTTGTATATATGTGACTGCATAATATTGATTTTGCATATTTTGTTCATTTATTTTTTATGAGTATCCTTTTATCTTGCTTTGTTTTACCCAACATTATGTTTTTACTGTATCTCCATGTTGTGGTATTATTTTAAGGCTGTATTTTGTTTATTTGTTCTGAGCTTGGAGGTCATTTAGATTGCTTTCGTTCAAAGATGTCATTTATATTCCACTGCTAGGATTATACCCTAAGAATCCTGAAACACCAATTCAGAACAACCTATGCACCCCTGTGTTCAGAGTAGTGCTGTTTATAATAGCCAAGTGCTGGAAACAGCCTAAGTACCCATCTGTAGATGAGTGGATTAAAAAACTGTGGTACATTTACACAATGGAATACTATGCAGCAGAAAGAAAGAAGGAACTACTGCTTTTTGTGACAACGTGAATGGAACTGGAGAGTATTATGCTAAGTGAAATAAGACAGGCAGTGAAAAACAAATGCTACATGATCTCACCTAATGCAGGAACCTAATGAACAAAACAAACGAGCAAGCAAAATAGAACCAGAGGCATGTGAATGAGGAACAGACAGACAGTGACCAGAGGGGAGGCGGGAGGGGGAGAATGGGAGGAAGAAGGGGAAGGGCCTAGTCAAGGAGCTAGTACAAATGGCTCATGGACATGGACAACAGGATGGGGATTGACTGTGGGAGAAGGGGGAGGTGGGCAGGGCAGAGGAGAGCAATGGGGGAAAAATGGGACAATTGTAGTAGAGCAACAATAAAAAAATGAAGAAATAAAACTATGGGATGTATTCACACTAGAATACTATTCGACTATAAAAGCATGGATGGACCTGAAGAACATTATGCTAAGTGAAGTAAGCCAATCAGAGAAAGACAAATACTATATGATTTCACTCTCATATGTGAAATCTATAGAACAAACTGAACTAACAAGCAAAATAGAGACAGACTTATAGATGGAGAGCCGCCTGACAGCTCTGGGGGTGGAGTTAGAGGGTGGAGGAATCAAGAAAAAAGGACTCATGGACATGGACAACACTGTAGTAATCAGTGGAGGGAGGTGGGTATGAGGAGGATAAATGGTAATGGAAAAATACAATAAAAATACTAAAACAAACAAACAAAAACCAAAGATGTCATTTATATACACCTTTGAACCTACAATGAGAACTTGTATATTTTGTAATATAGGAAAGTATGATACAGTGTTAAAACCTTAGGAGTCCTCCTATGATGGAGTTATATCAATGCTAAAATCCTTTTCACTATTTTGGCATTGATAGTAATTATTGTTTAGTCAAGTTTTCTTAATTTCTTTTATCTTCCTCTCGGTTATCACATCCTCACACATGTCCCTGACCCTCCTCATAGGTACTCAGTATATACCAATATCCCATTTTATTAATGCTTTACTCAGTGTGCTTACTCAGAGGATATACATACATATTGCTTCCTGTGCATGTCTCTCAGGAACAGCAGAAATAAATCTGGTGGAGAAAGTAACAGAGAAAGAAATATTCTTTAAAATGTCCACTATTAGACCAGTAAGAATGACTGAGATTCAAGAAGTGAAAAGTAATGTATTGTCATTTTTGAAACAAGCATTGCTAACCATTAACCATACAGATTGTCGCAGAGAAGATTTCTTCATTAGTCCCTAAATGAGGGCAGCAGGCAGCCTAACTAACACAATGCATATTATTTCTTCGTATACTAGACCACATCAGTGAATATTTTATGATAACCAGGTGATTAAGCAAATATTTGAAAGAGATTAAGGGGATAATAAAGTCAAGTGACAGGATAAAGAGGAAGAGAAGAAAACCTTTTATGCTAATAGTTTTTGTCCTAGAATTTGATTGGATTAAAAACTCTCAGACACAAATAGACAAGATACAGTATTTTAACATATAAAGAACTTATATATTTTGCTACTCTGTTTATGTGTGACTCGTGAAGAGGAAATAGAAGGCTGGATAAGGCTGTACAGACCTTAACAGTAGCAATGGTATTTGAATGCATGCCAGCTGCTCCCAGTTTACTGCTCTCTCCATTGTATGATTATGAGGGCCATGGCTCACAAATGCAAACATTTGTGTCAGAAAATAAATATATCACTTTTTTTACGCAAGTTGTAAGTGCTAAATGTCATTGTGATTAACAAGACCGCTCAATGTAGAGGAGTAATGGTTTGGAAGGAGTTTGAATTTGCAGTCAGGATCACCGTGGCCTCTCATTAGCTGGTGACCTTGGTTGGGCAAGTGCCCCTCTATCCCTTTCAGTAAAGTGAGCTATTAAACATATATAAAACCCTCATATTTCACCACTGTTAAGCATCAGTTTCCTTGTTTTCTAGCCTTTCCCCCTTCAAAACTCCAACAAGTAGCGAATGTACTCATTGATGTTTCAGATGTAAAATTACTGGCATTTAGAAAAGCTGTGGTTGGGTGAATGAACAGAAAGCCATTTATAGGACAGTTCCAAAGAAATTCAGATGTACTCATTGCAAAGAATATATTTACACAAATAGAGTTCTGTTAATATCTCTCTTAGAGATGCTTTGTTGGATGGAAGAAATAATTGGTGATTATGATTATAATTCTTGAAATAAATACCTGTTGGTGTGTACAATTAAAATAGGTTTAAATGTAGATGATGCTTGTATTATTAATGACTAATAAAGCAAAAAGTAGCTATTGCAGGGCTTCCATGTCTATTCATGAAGAATTAAATGCTTTGGAAATTGCTCCTTTTCTATATAACCTAGAAAACTGGATTGTGCCCCGACCACCACCAAAGAAGGAAAACAATGGAATGAGCCCTACAGTTGCCCCTGTTTACAGCTTAGAGACAGTTTCCAGGCAGTGGCACAGGGTGGGAGAGCATATAATAAATGGATACTGTGGTTTGCTGACTTGAGACAAAGATTGTCATTTGGGGAGGCCAAAGCAGTCACAGTTTCTAGGCAGAGTACCAAAGAGACATGGCTACACAAACAGAGGGCTCTAGAGATACAGAGGGTTCCCTTTGAGTCTTCAGCTACATACCAATCTGCACATTTTGGGAGTGAATCTTCATAAGCCAAGAAAGGAGCTACTAGAAAACAGTGAGCTAAATGATTTCCAGAGCTCACATGGGGCTGGGGACATGTGAGAATTCTCAGTAGCCCGAGTGAAGAAATCTGAGTAGGGTATTGGACAGAATTCTCAGAGGGGCCACATCATGGTTTCAGCACAAAATTAGCTTGAGAGTAATATGCGCAGGCCCTCTGTAATACAGCTTAACAGCAAATCTTGAGAGAGTCAACATGATGTGGACGTGAAAGTGCACTAACAGGGACTTATTACTCTGAATAACCAACTAAAGACTAGCTAAAGAGGAGTTTTATAACCAAGGGTTTGCAGCAGAAACCATGTCGAGACTGCACCTGTACAGCTACACACACACTATGGTTGGGGTTGAGCCTCACAACCAGACAGCCTGAGGGTCTATACCATGCACAAATGGGCCAACAGCAATCAAGACTGAATTATAACATTAAGGCCTATGTAATCCACACAAGGGACCTTCCAAGAATACCCAGCTCAGGAGATCAGGGAGATCACATCACTGGGTCCCACAGAATACCTACTACATAAGACCATCCCAAGAAGATTAGGAATAATAGAAGATCTAGTTAATACATAGAAACAAAAAAAAAGAAAAGAAAAAAGAAAAAGAGACAACCAAAATGGGGAGACAAGGAAGCAGGCCCCAAATGAAAGAACAGGAAAACTCTTGTGAAAAAATGCCAAATGAAATGGAGGCAAGCAATCTCACAGACATAGAGTAGAAAGTAATTGTTACAAGGATGCTCAGGACCTTACTGAGAACTACAATAGCATGAAAAAGGACATAGAAAAAATGAGAAAGAACCAGTTGGAAATGAAGATTACCATATCTGACATCTAGAATACATTGGAAGGAATAAAAAGTAGGTTAGATGAAGCAGAGGACTGAATCAACAGTTTGGAAGACAAGATGAAAAACACCAAATCAGAGCAGCAAAATGAAAAAAGAATAAAAAATAATAAAGATAATTTAAGGGAACTTTGGGACAACATGAAGTGTAACCACATCCACAAAAATAGGGGTACCAGAAGGAGATGAGAGATAACAAGAAATGAAAACCTATTTGAAGAAATAATGACCAAAATCTCCCCTAATGCAGTGAAGGAAAAAGACACAAGTCCACAAAGCAAGATGAACACAAAGAGGCTCACACCAAGACACATCATAATTATAATGGCAAATATTAAAGACAAAGAGAGAATCTTAAAAGCAGCAAGAGAAAACCAGATAACTGCCTACAAGAAAGCTCCCATAAGACTATTAGATGATCAATCTCTCAACAGAAACTTTTTAGACCAGAAGTCATTGGCATAAAAGATTCAAAGTGATGAAAAGCAAGAACGTACAATTAAGACTACTTTACCCAGTAACGTTATCATTTAAAATCGAGGTAGATATAAAGAGCTTCTCAGACAAGAATAAACTAAGGAGTTTGTTACCACCAAACCAGTATTACAAAAGATGTTAAAGGGCTTTCTTGAAGAAGAAGAAGAGAAGAGGAAGAAGAAGAAATAGAGAGGAACATAGTTAAAATAATAAAGTGGCAATAAACATGTACCTATTAATAATAACTTTAAGTGTAAATGGCTTAAATATTCCAATCAAAAGACACAGGGTAGCTGAATGGAAAAGAAAGCAAGACCCATATACATGCTGTCTATAAGAGGCCCACCTCGGAACAAAAGCTACAGACAGACTAATAAAGCGATGAAAAAGATATTTCATGCAAACAGAAATGGAAAAACAAAACAAAACCTGGGGTTGCAATATTTATATCTGACAAAATAGACTTTAAAATAAGGCTATAGTAAGAAACAAAGAAGGACACTATGCAATAATAAAAGGAGCAATCCAACAAGAGGGCATAAGTGGTAAACATTTATGCACCCAATATAAAAGCACTTACATATATAAAGTGAACCATGATGGACTTAAAGAGAGAGATCGACAGTAATACAGTCATAGTAGGAGATTTTAACACCCCATTGACATCAATGGATAAATCTTCAAGACGGAAAAACAACAAGAAAACAGCAGCTTTAAATGACATACTAGATCTGATGGATTTCACTGATATCTTCAGAGTATTTCACCCCAAAGCAGCAGAATATACATTCTTTTCAATTCCACATGGACATTTTTTAGGCTACACAATCTGTTAGGACAGAAAACAACTTTAAATAAATTTAAGAAATTGAAGTTATATCAAGTATCTTTTCTGACCATAATGGTATAAAACTAGAAATCAAACACAGGAAACAAATTGAAAAACACACAAAGACATGAAGGCTAAATAACACGTTACTAAACAATGAATGGAGTCCCCCCTGAGAAGGGCAGAGTCTAAACTCCCAGCTGGGCTTCCAAAGCCTACAGCATCAGAGTGGAAAGTAAAATAGTAACCAGCTGTGAAAAGCGAAAAGCCACAGGGTTTCTTGCTGGCCTGAGAGAAACAGCTGGAGAAAAAGAGCTCTTAAGCAGACCACATATGAAAATATTTTGGCACCTACTTACCCTGGGCTCAAGCAGAGGGAGGGCACAGAGGACTAGAGATGCTTGGGGAGAATTTGGGGTGGTGGCTTTGAGGGGACAACTGAGGGAGCAGCTGAACGGGTCCCAGTGCTGGCTCATTCCCCATACTGCAGGCAGACCATTCCCCTCCAAGTGGCATCAGCCTGAGGGAAAGCAAAAGCCCCACCTACAGGAATTAAGCTGCCCCACCCTCAGTCCTTAAGCCTGACAGCTGATCACTGATTGAAGATTAACAATTAAAAAAGACAAAGGAAGTAGATCCCTGGTAGTCTCCAACAGGCTGCTTAGGGCCAGACTGGTACATGATCTGATACCACCAGGGGCAGATCCAGGAAGTTCAGATCAATCTAAGAAACAGCAATAAACAAGAAGAGTCACAAAAATGGGGAGACAGAGAAACAACCCCCCATCAAAAGGAAAGGAAGAATCCCCAGAAAGAGTGCTAAATGAAATAGAGGGCAGCAAATTATCAGACATTGAATTCAAAAGGTGAATTATAGGAAAGCTCAGTGAGATCAGTGAGCTCAAAGAAGACTACTAAGAACTCCAAGAAAACTACAAGAAACTTACTGAGAATTACACCAGCATGAAAAAGAACATAGAAGCTAACAAATAAAAGCCAGGAGGAAATGAAGAATACCGTCTCTGAATTGAAGAACACAGTAGAAGGAATTAAAAGCAGGCTAGAGGAAGCAAAAGATTG
Source organism: Furipterus horrens (assembly GCF_987537825.1). NCBI lineage: Eukaryota > Metazoa > Chordata > Mammalia > Chiroptera > Furipteridae > Furipterus > Furipterus horrens. The sequence continues at coordinate 44,432,608 of NW_028327177.1, forward strand.
AATCAGCGAGCTGGAGGACAATGTAGAAAAAAATTCCCAGGCAGTGCAACAAAATGAAAAAGACTAAAAAAGAATGAAGAGGTGTTAAGACAGCTGCAGGACAACATGAAATGTAATAATATCCATATTATAGGAATTCCAGAAGGAGAAGAAGAGCAAGGGATAGAAAACCTCTTTGAAAAACTAATGACAGAAAACTTCCCTAACTTGATGAAAGAAAGAGTCACGCAAGTCCAGGAAGCACAGAGTCCCAATGAAGATGAACCCCAACAGGCCCACTTCAAGACACATCATAATAAAAATGGCAACATTCAAAGACAATGAGGGAATCCTAAAAATAGCAAGAGAGAAACAGCTAATAACATGCAAGGGAGCTCCAATAAGGCTAGCATCAGGTTTCTCAGCAGAAACATTACAAGCCAGAAGGGAATGCCAAAAAGTATTCCAAGCAATGAAAAACAAAGGCCTACAACCAAGAATACTCTTCCCAGCAGGGCTCTCATTCAAAATGGAAGGTGAAATAAGGAGTTTCCAAGGCAGAAGAAGACTAAAAGAATACATCTCCAGCAAACCAGCATTGCAAGAGATGCTAAAGGGTCTGCTTTAAGAAGACAAAAACAGAGAGAGACAGAGAGGAACACAAGTACAAGGGAGAAAATGACAATGAATAGATACTTATCGATAATAATCTTAAATGTAAATGGATTAAATGCACCAATCAAAAGACATAAGATAGCTGAATGGATTAGAAAGCATGGCCCACATATATGCTGTCTACAAGAGACCCACCTTAGAACAAACGATCTACACAGACTGAAAGTGAAGGGATGGAAAAAAGTGTTTCAAGCAAATGGACGTGAAAAAAAATCTGGGGTAGCAATACTTAGACAAAACATATTTCACAGCAAAAGCCATAAAAAGAGACAAAGAAGGGCATTTCATAATTACTTAGGAAAAAATCCATCAAGAAGATATAACCCTTGTAAACATATATACACCCAACATAGGAGCACCCAAATACGTAAGAAAAATTCCGAAAGACTTCAGGAAGGATCTAGACAGCAATACATTCATAGTAGGGGACCTTAACACCCCATTGTCAACAATGGAAAGATCTCTGAAGCAAAGAAACACCAAAGATATTGAGGCATTGAACAACAATCTAGATCAAATGGACTTAGTTGATATATATAGAACTTTTCACCCCAAAGAAGCAAAATATACATTTTTTTCAAGTGCACACGGAACATTTTCAAAGATAGACCACATGGTAGGACACAAAACAAGCCACAACAAATTGCAGAAAATTGAAATTATATCAAGCATCTTCTCAGATCACAAAGGCTTAAAATTGGAAATCAACCTCAAGGAAAAAACTCAAAAACATTCAAACTCATGGAGACTGAATAACATGCTATTAAATAATGAACGGGTTAAAAATGACATCAAGGAGGAAATCAAAAAGTTTCTGGAAACAAATGATAATGAACACACAACAGCCCCAAAACTATGTGATACAACAAAGGCAGTACTGAAAGGAAAGTTCATAGCAATACAGGTCTACATATAAAGGATAGATGAATCTCTAATTAAAAAATCTAACCCTACAGCTACAACAACTAGAGGAACAACAACAAACAAAGCCCAGAGCAAGTAGAAGGAAGGAAATCATCAAGATCAGAGCAGAATTAAATGACATAGAGACTAAGCAAACAATTCAAGAGATCAACAAAAGTAGGAGCTGGTTCTTCGAAAAGATTTAAAAAAATCTACAAGCCTTTAACCAGGCTCATCAAGAAAAAAAAGGAGAGAGGACCCAAATAAATAAAATCAGAAATGAAAGAGGAGAAATCACAACCAATACCACAAAAATACAAGAAATTATTATGAACAACTGTATGGCAAGAAATCTGACAACCTAGATGAAATGGACAAATTTCTAGAAACATATAATCTTCCAAAACTGAATCAAGAAGAATCAGAAAGCTGGAACAGACCAATAACAACTAATGAAGTTGAAGCAGTAAACAAAAAACTCCTGGCACACAAAAGCCCTGGACCAGAAGCCTTCACAGGTGAATTTTGCAAAACATTTAGGAAAGAACTAACTCCTATCCTTCTCAGACTAGTCCAAAAAATTCAAGAAGAGGGAAGACTCCCAAACTCTTTCTATGAAGCCAGTATTACCCTAATCTCAAAACCAGGTCAAGACACAACAAAGAAAGAAAACTACAGGCCAATATTGTTGATGAACATAGATGCTAAATCCTCAATAAATTATTGGCAAACTGGATCTAGCAACACATTAGAAAGATCATACACCACAATCAAGTGCATTCATCCCAGGGATGCAAAAATGGTTTAATATTCACAAATCAATAAATGTAATACATCACATAAACAAAATGAAAGACAAAAACCATATCAATAGATGCATAAAAAGCATTTGATAAAGTACAACACCCATTTATGATGAAAACTCTCAGCAAAATGGGAATAGACGGAGGATACCTCAACATAATAAAGGCCATATACAAGAAACCTGAAGCCAACATCATAGTCAATGGGCAAAAATTGAAACCATTCCACCTGAGGTCAGCAATAAGAGAAGAATGTCCACTCTCTCTACTCTTATTCAACATAGTGTTGGAGGTTCCAGCCACAGCAATCAGACAAGAAAAAGAAATAAAAGGCATCCAAACTGGAAAAGAAGAAGTTAAACTGTCATTATTTGCAGATGACATGATAGTGTACATAGAAAACCCTATAGACTCCACTAAAAAACTATTTGACAAAATAAGTGAATTTGGAAAAAGAGCAGGGTACAAAGTCAATATTCAGAAATCAAAGGTAATTCTTTACATGAACAATAAATATCAGAGATAGAATCTAAAAAAAAAAAAAAAATCCCATTTACCATAGCAACAAGAAAAATAAAGTACCTAGGAATAAACTTAACCAAGAATGTAAAAGACCTATCCTCAGAAAACTACATAAGACTGAAGAAAGAAATTAAGAAAGATACAAATAAATGGAAGCATATACCATGTTCATGAATGGAAAGAATCAACATCGTTAAAATGTCCATACTACCCAAAGGAATTTATAGATTTAATGCAATCCCTATTAAAATACCAGTGATGGATTTCACAGACCTAGAACAAATACTTCAAAAATTTATATGGAACCAAAAAAGAGCCCGAATAGCCACAGCAATCTCAAGAAAGAATAACACAGTAGGAGGAATCACAATACCTGATATCAAAATATACTACAAGGCCACGGTAATCAAAACAGTCTGGTACTGACATAAGACCAGACATGTAGATCAATGGAATGGAATAGAGAGCCCTGAAATAAACCCAAGTCTATATGGTCAACTAATATTTGACAAAGGGGGAAAGGACATAAAATGGAGGAAAAAGAGCCTCTTCAACAAATGGTGTTGGGAGAACTGGACAGGGACATGCAAAAAAAATGAAACTAGACCACCAGCTTACACCATACACCAGAATAAACTCAGGATGGATCAGAGACTTAAATGTAAGCTGTGGCACCATAAAAGTCATAGAGGAAAATGAAGGCAGGAAAATTTCAGATATCCCACGTAGCAATATTTTCACTGATATATCTTCTAAGACAAGGTAAATAAAGGAAAGAATAAGAAAATAGGACTACTTCAAACTAAAGAGTTTCTGCTCAACAAAAGAAAACATCAGCAAGATGAAAAGGGAACCAACTATATGGGAAAACATATTTGCCAATGATACCTCAGACAAGGGATTGATCTCCAAAATATATAAAGAACTTATCTGACTCAACACCAAGAAGACAGACAACCCAATTAAAAAATGGGCAAAGGACCTGAACAAACACTTCTCCAAAGAGGACATACGGAAGGTCCATAGACATATGAAAGGATGCTCAATATCACTAGCCATCAGAGAGTTGCAAATAAAAACCACAATGAGATACCACCCCACACCAGTCAGAATGGCAATCATCAACAAATCAACAAGGAACATGTGCTGGCGAGGATGTGGAGAGAAGGTAACCATAGTGCACTGCTGGTGGGAATGCAGACTGGTGCAGCCCCTATGGAAAACATATGAAATTTCCTCAAAAAACTAAAAATGGAACTGCCTTTTGAACCAGCGATTCTACTGCTAGGACTATACCCGAAGAATCCTGAAACCCCAATTCAAAAGAACTTATGCACCCCTATGTTCATAGCAGCACTGTTTACAATAGCCAAATGCTGTAAACAGCCTAGGTGCCCATCTGTAGATGAGTGGATCAAAAAACTGTGGTACATTTACACGATGGAGTATTATGTAGCGGAAAGAAAGAAGGAGCTTCTACCATTTACAATAACATGGATGGAACTAGAGAAAATTATGTTTAGCGAAATAAGCCAGGCAATGAAAGAAAAATACCTCATGCTATCACCAATTACAGAAGACTAATGAACAATGCAAACAAATGAGTGAAATTGAACCAGAGGTATGTAAACAAGAAGTAGACTAACAGTGACAAAGGGGTTGGGGGTAGGGAGAGAAGAGGGTAAGAAGGGGAAGGGTCTAGTAAAAAAAAATGTATGAATGACCCATGGACATGGATTACTGGGTGGGGAATGACTGTGGGAGAAGGGGTGGGCAGGGTGTGGGGAAGCAATAGGGAAAAAAGTGGGACAGCTCTAATAAAAAAGCAAACAAACTAAAAAAAACCCTCACATGTAAGACAGTGAACAAAAAAAAGAATGTAAAGTATGGAAATGTAATTTTAGTGAATATTAGAAGTACAAGGATTTCCCTTCACATTGTAGATTTTTCTCCCTACCCGATCCCTCCAGAATTTGGCATTCTGAAGAAGTAAGTAATGACCTAAGGTTCTTTGCATAAAACTAATAAGACCAGTTGTTTATAGAGGTTTTGTTGACCAAGACGTTGACTGGAATGTCATACCCAAAGCAGATATGCTTGGGCTCTGGTTGTTACCAAAAAGCCCTGAGGAACTGGGATTGACTTTCAAATGTAATAAAAGCCCACGAGATAAAAGGCCTGGTACCATGGTTGGTTGTGTGGTCAATGGCAATCTTTCCAGGAAAGGAATGAAGGTTGCTTTCCTGAAAGATGGCTAGAAGGGACCTTAAGGCACAATGGAAAACCAGAAAGACTTGGAAAATACAGGTGTGTACAGGCAAGGCTGAATGGCAGATATGGGGCTCAGCTCCTGTGCCCTGAAGGGTAGACTGAAAGTCACATAAAGGTTCCTTGTGTAAGTTCCAGCAAAGCAGATGTAAAGATCATATGTGATCATTTGCTACTCTTGTGTTTATGGAAATGAAGAGGATAAATTAAAACTGGACTTAATGCAGTCCCTTTAATGGCAAGGAGGGTAATCTTGAGAAAAATTGTGATTCAGGGAAAACTACAATGCTCAGTGGTAGACTATAAAGTAGTGCAGCTAACCGTCTTTAAAGTTTATTTTCATTTAAAGTTTGTTTTCATTTGAAAATTAAGCTAGGTCTGTGACATCATCAAAGACGCTTAATTTACAGGCAAGAAGAATGTCAAATGCCTTGTTACTGGATATCTTCCCAATGAGACAGTCTCACAGATTTAGATACTGGTTTGTGGGTTATGTTGCATAAGTTAACATGTTTGTTCTGTTTTCATAGAATATAAGCCTGTGATCTTATTATCTGAGTGACTGTACGTATAGGCCTCACTTAATCCTGTCTGCATCGCTGCCTCCTGAGATTCAATGGTTTGGTTGAACTAAGTTGTATGGGGTAGTCCGTGGGCTTCATTTTAAAACTGGTTTCTCTTTTCTATCCTAAAGGCTTGGACAGAAAGTGCCCAGAGGTCTGAGGGGGGTGGGCTGGGATCTAAAATATTTCCCTCACCCCAAACTATGTATAGTGGGCAAAAGGACTTTGGACAGGTGTGATGTGCCTTGTATACTTTCTTCCAAAAAATTCTTTTTTTTCCTAAATGTGGAACATTAAAAAATTAATCCCTGCCTTTTGTTGTCTAGTGGTTATGGTTTTAATGATGCCTTTTAACCCTGTAGCCAAATCTGTTGCCCCCAGAATACAATAAGAATGCCAGCTTTTTAAACTGAGCATGCCATTGTCTTGGGACAGATGACTGACCTGGAGTCTGCAAGATCCTTCCCCATGTGGGAAGGCCACCCTCCCTACCACATCCCCACTCTTATTAGGGATTTCTAGACCCAAGGGTAGGTAGGACAAAGACCATGTCCAGCTTGAAGCAGTTAGAGGAGCAAGAGACCTGCACCCATTGTTTTTTATAAGATTATAAAGGATATTAAGTCTGAGAATGGGGAATTGTTATGAGGGAGGTGCCCCCCTAAAATAAATAAATAAATTTTTAAAAAGATAAAAAAAATCAACAAACTTTAACCAGACTCATCAAGAAAAAGAGGGAGGATCTACATAAATCATATCAGAAATGAAAGAGGAGAAGATATAACTGACACCAAAAAATACAAAGGATTGTAAGAAAATATTATGAACAACTAACTATATGCCAAAAAAACTGGACAATCTGGACAAAACTGATAAGTTCCTAGAAACATACAATCTCCCAAAATTGAGTCAGAAAGAATTGGAGAATATGAACAGACTTACAACTAGTGAAATTGAAGCAGTAATCAAAAACTCCCAACCAACAGAGGTGTGGGAACTGATGATTTCACAGGTGACTTTTACTTGACATTCAAGGAGTAACCAACACATTTCCTTCTTAAAATACAGTAGTTCCTCTCTGTATCGCAGTTCACTTACTGTGGCCTCATTGTATCGCGGGATTTTTAAAAGTATTATATTTAATTATTTACTGCAGACTTTTCACTTTATTGAGGGATTTTGCAGTACTGTATATGTGTGTTGTTATAGTTACATAGATTTGAGTGTAGAATATGTTTAAGAACATAAATAGTGTTTATAAAAGTGTGGAAAAGGTTAATAAGGGAGTGGGAAAGGTTAACAAGGAACTGGGAATGGTTTATAAGTGCGTGGGAAGGGGGAAGGGTTTATAAAGCCTTAAAATATATATAAATACTAAAATAAATGTAAGGCTCTTACTTCATGGATTTTCACCTATTGCCGGGGGGCGGGGGGTGTCTAGAATGTAATACCCGCAATAAGGTGAGGAAATGCTGTATTCCAAAATATTTAAGGGTAGGAAAGACACATAATCTTATTTTATGAGGCCAGTGTTATCATAATTTCAAAGCCAGATAAAGACATTACAAAGAAAGAAAATTATAGGCCAATAGCCCCGATGAACTAATAATCAGAGAAATGTAAATCAAAACCACAATGAGAGATCACCTCACACTTATCAGAATGGCTACCATCAATAAATCAACAAATAACAAGTGCTTGTGAGGATGTTGGAGAAAAGGGAATCCTCATACACTGTTGGTGGGAATGCAGTCTGGTGCAAGCACTGTGGAAATCAGTATAAAGTTTCCCCAAAAAACTAAAAATGGAACTACTGTTTGACTCAGACTTCTGGAAATATATCTTAAGAATTCTGAAACACCTCTTTGAAATAATATATGCACCCCTATATTCATAGCAGTGTTATTTATAATAGTCAAGTGCTGGAAACAGCCCAAGTGCCCATCAGTAGATGAACAAATAGAAACAGAGGCATGGACACATGGAACAGACTGACAGCTGTCAGAGGAAAGATTGGAGGGGGTTTTGTTGACCATGACTTGGACTGAAATGTCACGCCTAAAGGAGACATGCTTGGGCTCTGGTTGTTACCAAAAAGCCCTGAGGAACTGCGATTGACACCGTGTCCTCCCTGCCCTGGCTCTGCCCCTTCTACCTGTCTGGATGAGTATTTCTTCTTTATATCTTTGTTTGTTGGACTTCCATGTAGCTTGATTTTCTGGAACTTCTGGTTGTCTCTAGTTTTGAGGTAGTTGTATTCCATCTTAGTTGTGGAGGGAGATGCAGGGTGTCTGTCTAGGCCTCCATCTTGGCTGAAAGTGTAGAAAAATATTTTAGGATGCAAAAATCAACAAACTTCAGCAAAGATATAAAGAAAACCACAATGTGTCAGTCTGGATCCAATGAGAAGAGACAAACCTCACAGTAATTGGAATGGAAAGGGAATTTAAAGGGAAAGTTTAAAGAATTATTAACTAATGGTGGGTTGGTGTAATGAGACATTGGTTAGTAACGAGTAAAGAGAACTCTTAAGGATACAGGAGTAGCAGCTATAAGGCATAGTCACTGCCACTAGGGATGATAAAGAGCACTCAGGGCTGGAGAGGGCACAGCTGTGGCTCACTGATGGCACAGAAGTCACTGTGGAGCCAGGCTGCTGGAAACAAACCCTAGCACCTGCTAAAAATTTCATACTCTAGGGTGATGGAGAAAGCTCTTCAAGGAGAGGAGTTCCACTGAAGGCGACCTACTACCAAAGTGCCCGAAGAAGGTTCGAGGGTGGGGGGAGGGGCTGCTGGCCAGGATGTGCTCCTGGTTGCATGTTGCAGGCTCTTGTCAAATGACTGCACCACAACCAGGATGCTCCTTTCCTCCAGTAGCTTCTCTCCAGCACCTTTTATTGACAAAACTTACAGCTACCTGAAAAAGGAAAAAAATAGAGGGTCTGATCCACTTTTGCAGAGCAGTGAGGTATGAATTTGGAGCTAAGAGGCACAAACTGGTAACCTGCACAGTCCACCTGTTGACTACTCAGCTTCCATGGGAATTCTGCACACGTTTGTGCTTCCACACATCAACAAACCAACCCTATATTTGCACCTAACAAGATACATACATCCATCTGACAAGACAAATTTCTTATCCTGCCCCCCATAATGAAAAAAAAAAGCCACAGTCCCAATAATCATTGTATTTACTGCTGATAGTATTAATTCCTCCTCCATTTAGCCACAGATGACTATTCTGTTAATTAAAAACTGAAACTTCAAGTAAACTTCTAATAATTAATATATGAAATAAAAATGGGAAGAAAAAGGTGTCTAGGATGTAAAACAAAACCTGCAAATAACAAAGAGGAAACACACTGTTATTATAGTCCTTATTTTTATAATTGGTCACAAGGTTGTAGTCCTTATCCATATTCCTTCTTCAACTGCCTATCTTGTGTCTCCCTTGCTCTCAGTCAGTCTCAGCTGCTCAAGATTCTTTACCTGTTGAGTGGCCCAAAGATTTTTTTTCCTGAAGAGTCAATGGCCTCAAATATTCTGCTTTGTGTTGTAGTTTGAAAATAACTTTTACCGTTGGGAATGGAAGTACCAAGAGGTATCCCCAAGGAGCCCTTAGGTTCTCCACATTGTCCCCCTTGCCTCCACTGTACAGCAGTAATCAAGTTTCCCTTTGCTCATTGGAAACAACCACTCCAGGCAGGAAAGTAACATATTTTAAACCTATTGGTTCAAGGGTTTAAAAGGAACCCAATATGGTCAGATATACATTTTACTGACACCATTATTGTGTTCTTGATTGAAGAATTTTCCCATTGAGAAAAATTGCCAAAATTCTGTACCCAGACAGATGTTTTTAGAACTAATGTCAAAATAATGACTTTTCCAGCCCAACAAAGCTGCTGACAGTCTTTCTTATCTTTGATTATTATCTGTGTATAATTTACATAAACCTATTATATTTTTCACTGGTGTACTTAAAATTGTATCTTTGTTTCTGACTTTTTTTTTTTGCAACTTCAATATTATAAATATATGTGTATTTCTTTACACTTTCAAGCTTGGTATTTATTAAATTTCACAAATCTATGGATTGCTCTCCTTCATAGTTTCTGGAAAGTGTTTAACCCTTGTTTCTTCAAATATTGTTTTTGCTCTATTCTTTCTGTTCTCTCTTACTGGGTATTTAACTGGGCATATGACACACCTTCTTATTATATATGTTATGTCTTTTACATTGTTATTTAAAATATTATTTACCTTTTTGTTTTTCCATGTTTTATTCAGCAAATTTCTTCTAACTGCCTTCTGTTTTACTCATTCTCTCCCTTCAGCTGGGTGTCATCTGATGATGCCTTCCACTGAGTTCTTCATTTAACTTATTGTATTTTTCAGTCCTATAATAATTTTACTTGGTTATTCTCCAAATAACCTTTGTCACTTTTAATAGTGCCACTTTGCTGCTTATAATTTTAAGTTTGGTTTACAGTAATAATAGTTATTGCATAGCATGTTTTCTGATAATTCTACCACCCAGAGTTCCTGTGGGTCTATTTCAGTTGATTCTTGTTCATAGGATCTCGTTTTTTTGATGCTTGATTGTCTCTCACCTTTTTGGACACTGAGATATAGAAATAACTTGAGGTCCCGAATATTGTAATCTTTTAAAAGTTCTTTAAATTTAATTTTTGATTTTAGAGAGAGGGGAAGGGAGGGAGACACAGAGGAAGAGAAACATCGATGTAAGTAAGAAACATTGACTGGTTACTTTCCAAACCTTCAACTCAGGCATGTCTCCCACTAGAAATCAAACCGCTGACCTTTTGGTTTGTAGGACAATGCCTAACCAACCAAGCCACCAGAGTGGCTGTAATCTTTTCTTGAATATTTTTAGGGTCTTTATAAATTATAAAATTCTGTATAAAATTCTGTGGTATCTATCCATATCAGTTGATTAGTGAGCTACAAATTAATGATTCCGTTGTATTGTTGAGAAATATATGTGTCTATCTTTCTCAGCCTATCTATTCATATTATTAAATGCTTTAATTTTGGAAAGCTATTTTGATCTAACAGCTAACTTTGGACCAAGCATTTATATTCCTTTTTTGCCTATTTGATTAAAACTGATATGATAGTTTCTAGTTTTTCATTTAAGATCCTTGTTGTATAAAATTATTCTAGATTTAACATTCTGAATCACATGACTTTTAGAGCTTAATTGCTTAACATATGTATTTTTTTGCCTGAATTAAAAGTCATGTTTACTTTAAAAATAAATTTCTATAATGACCATTCTTGTTCATACTATTTTAGAATATGAGAGTGCAGCTAATAGGAAGTAACAAAATTTTTGCACAAGAGCAGTTATAAAGATATTATACTATAATTAGTCTTGATTATCTTGATGACATCTTACAGAATCTGAGAGATTTTTATCACAGAGATATAATTCCCTAGAGACTCTATTCAAGAGCTACCTGACCCATTTCATTGACTGTCCTAGATAAAAGAAATAAGTTTTAAAAGTTGCTCTGAAAAAATTTAAGTTTATTAATCATTGAACATGGAACACATTCTTTTTTAAGAGCTGCTGGTAATAGTGCCTCCTTGAATTCTATATTCATTCCAACAAAAAGATTAAATCAAGTTGCAGCAAGTCATAAGAATTCCTCTTCCCTTTAAACTCTCATTTCTTGCCAGACTATTATCTCATTTTAACTCTTTCTTTAACGTGTTATATCTGATCATAAGTATCTTATAGCTATAACTTTAGTTAGAACATCATTCCTTCAGGGAAAATGAAGCTTTGAATTATACTATTTTTCCAAATGGTTCTAGGGTTAGAAATACAATACTACTTAAATAAATAGTATATATATCAGTTTACATAAAATTTATTTCCTTTGAAACACTAGAATAAATATTAGTCTATTTATAACTGAATCACAAGATATATTTCTCTTTTTCCACTGGGGACAAAAATCATACCCAGGCTTTAGATATAAGAAAATGTGTATATGAGGGAATTTAAATTATTTTGAATCTATTATCTTTTTTCTGCCCCATAACTCTTTACCTACTCCTTGTAGAGATTCTATATTGAAACAAAACAACACAAAATTGAGATAATAGATGCAGAAATGGATTTTTCCTTCACACACATACAAGAAACCCCTGCATTTGGGTGTACTTTGGGGAGAAAGTAATTTAGCTTTTCTTTGATTTGTATTTTCTTATTTGTAGAATAGAAAAGTAATTTCTCACTTCAGTGGTTTTTAGCCTACTTTTAGATGCAGTGATAATGTTATAATTTTTTTTTTCAAAAATTCAAATACTGTTTTGTTTTCTGTGAAGTTTGTTCTTCAGATCATTTTAATACAAGGGAAGTTCAGAGGAGCACAAAAAGAAGAGAATAACAGAACAAACTGGTTGCCTAAATCATCTTAGACTAAGATTATATTTCATTTGTTTTCTAGGTTCTTTAACTATGTAAGGTTCACATAAAGTTCAGGAAGAAGATGGACCTGCAACCTTGGGTCAAGAGACCAGATGCTACATCAGGCATCTGAGCCTCAGAACCATGTGAGACACAGCTCCCAGGTTAATGATGGATCTAACAACTAACAAGTTTGAAACAATCTGAGTAATTTAACCAAACTATTATAGTACTAAATTAGATACAAAACGTACTCATCAAGAGACCTGGATAATATTATGGTGTCTGTATTAATTAGCTGAACATACAAAATAGTACTTTTAAAGAACCAAATTATTTCTCTGTGTGGAAGAATGAGTCTCTTTTCCTTCCTACATGATGAATCTCCTTGTAGCCAGCCTACTGATTGTCTACACAAGTCAGTGTGTACTCATCATATTGATGATACTGAATGCATCTTGAAACCTTCAATTATGTTTCCCTTAGTTCTTTCATAAATATAACATTGATTTCCCATTTCATGCTGTTGAAGCTTTTGTTGGTTAATTGTTGTCTTTGAGGAGTTCATTATTAATATGATTATAATGCCCTTGATACTTAAATCTGGACAAAATATGCTTCCCCTCTTTTGTATTAAAGAATAGTTACCAGAGTATATACAGTCTCCAACATTTCATTGGTGTATGAATTCCATTGATCAATCCCAGCCTAAGTCACCATAGCATAGAGTAGAAGTCCACTCATGATCCATTTACTGCTCTAGCATATTTACTACCACCCTTCCCTCTTTGCTCACTTAACCTTGGAACTCTTGGAACTAGCAAAGGGCCTACTGCTGTTTGAATTGCATGATATAGGTGGAAACAGAAGTGCCAGCTGTCTCAATCCAGCATTTGTGGGAGCCAGAGCAAAATCGTTGCTTCCCTTTTGACTATTAGGTGAAGTAACCAAAATATCATCAGTACCAAGTGGCTCCTGAGATGATTCTGATAGTATTGTTATATTGCTGTTATTTCATTCATCAGAAGGAAAAGTCTTGGCAGTTGGTGGTCCCATTCTTATTCATCTTGTTGTAACTTTGTATCACACAGTTAGAACCAGTTTCATTGTTTCCAGAAAAACTAACACACTCATTACAAATGGTCAGCAACCAGCACAAAATCTTCTTTGTAACCCTTTCCAAGACTGGAAAAGAGGCAGGAATTTGCTGGACTAAGAGGTTCGCTAGAACGGGAAGCAGGCAGGTCAAACTGGTTATTGGTGGCATTCTCTTTCAATAGTTCACTTCCTTACTTTGTGGCACCCAAGATGTCCTTGTCCTAGTCCCCAGAACTGATGAATATGTTTGGTTACATAGTAAAGGGAAATTAAAGTGGCAGGTGAAATTAAGTTTGCTAATCAGGTGACCTTGAGATGGGAAGATTATCCCAAATTTCCCAGGTGGGCCCAGTGTAATCACAAGGATCCTTAAATGTGGGAAGGTAAGGTGAAGAGGAGGACCGTGAAATGCAACGTGAGAAGGGCTCGACACGCTATTGCTGACTTTGAAAATGGTGGAAGGGGTCACCAGCTAAGGAATGTTACTAGAATAGGCAAGTTAGTGGATTGTCCTATAGAGCTTCTACAAATGAATGCAGCCCTGCTGGCACCTGGATTTTAGTCTGGTGACCCATTCCTGACTTGTGAATTACAGATAATAAATGTGTTGTTTTAAGCCACCAAGTTTGTGGTAATTTGTTACCATGATAGAAAACTAGTACAACATTTTTAATTACCTCACCATTCATACAGCTGGATCATGAACCTTAAAAATAACAAAGTGAATAATTCATTTGTTTAAAATTAAGTTTACTTATATCATTATCAGAGAGAGAGTGTCTATCATCCAATTATCCTATAACTTCTGTTGCTGACACAGAAATTTTAAGTGACATCAGGAGCACTTTGTGGAATTTAGAGGCTTTAATACAGCTCAGGAAATTTCTGCCTCTGGACTGTCCCTAAATAATTCAGATAGTGTCATTTTTAACTTTTAAAATTATTTCTAAATATACAAGTTAAAAAAAGAGGTAGGGCTAGAGACAGTGATATACTGGAGCTGACTTGTACTGGCTTGGGACAGAGAGTTGTTAAAATTTAAAAAAAATTTGTGAGCCATAAAATTGTCTGCCGTGAATGTATTTACTCCCCAGAAACCAGCAGACACCAACTACAGCATGAGAGGTGGTTGCTAACCCTGTATTAGCACAGAACCTGCTAGACTCCTCCTGGAAAAGCATCCTTAACACATGCTGTACCTGCCACTCCCATGATTTACCCACTACTCTCAATATAGTGTGCAACTTCCAGATTACTTTCAGTGTATTTACATATATCTTTGGCCTCCCAGATAAAACATATAATATTATTAGCATTTCTTCTCTTTATATTTTTAAAGTATCATAGTACACTTAAATATTCTGTAGCTTCCTTTTCTTTTCCTCAAAATTTTGATCTGTCCATGTGCACTCATATAAGTCTGCTTCAGTTTTTGAAACTATGTCTATCATATGTGTTGTATATATGAGGTCTGTATAGAAAAAGTCCAGCTCTTGTTAATATAATTAGAATGGTTTGTGTGATATTGATGTAACCTGGTAGCCAAGGAAAGTGGACTGGAATGCACATGTGTGAACAATGACGACTTCACTGTACTAGTCAGTGGGAGCAGTCGATGCTGTTGAATGAGCATGTGCACTGTGTCACATTCAAAATGACTGAGCAAGTGGAGCAACAAATCTGCATCAAATTTTGTGTTAAACTTTAGCATTCCTCTGCAGAAACTATGCAGATGATTAAGAAGGTTTTCAGGAATAATGCAATGAGTGTAGCACAAATAAAAGTGTGGCACAAATGTTTCAAAGATGGTCAAGAACCTGTTGAAAATTATCCATGTTCTGGAAAGTCTGCAACAAGCAGAACACCTGAGAATGTTGAATGTGTACAGGGTGCAATCAACAAAGATCAGTGACTCACAGTGTGAGAACTAGAAGCTGATCTGGGGGTTCCAAAAACTACTGTCTGAGAATTTGATGCAGGATCTTGGTATCAAATGTGTTGTGGCAAAATTCATTCTGTGGCTTCTGCCAAAGAGCAGAAGGGCATCGTGCTGCAGTTGCTAATGATTTGTTTCAAACCACTACCAATGAACCAGAATTGGTGCACCACCACTTACAGTTTTTCCCAGAACTAAAATCACCTTTGTAAGGGAAGAGATTTCAGAACTTCGATGATATCTGAGAAAATATAGTGGGGTGGCTGATGGCAATTTCAACAAAGGATTTTTCAGAGTGTTTTAAACAGTGGAAGAGACATTGGAGAATGGTGTGAGGTCCCAAGGTGCCTACTTTGAAGGGGATTAAGGTATCATTGTCCTTTGTATGATGTTCTTGTATCTTGTACCTTCTTCAATAAATGTCTCTATTTTTCATACTACATGGCTGGGTACTCTCTTGACAGACCTCATATATACTGTCATAATTTTTAATTTATGTAATAATTGTTATATTTATGAATATATGAATAGTTTAAAAAGTTTAGCACTCTAAGCATTGCAGCAATAATGTCCTTGTACTCTCTTTGTGGCCACTGGTGTCTAGGATAAAAGAATGAGAGTTGGAATTTCTGAGTTTAAGAGTATGAACATTTATAATTTGAACATATACTGTTAAATTGCTTTCCAAAGAGGCTATAATAATTCACAGACCCACCAACACTACATAGTAATGCATTTTTCTAATTTTGACATAGAAGTAGTTCATTTACATTTGCCAACATAATTAATAAAAATTTTTCATTTTAATTTGTATTTCCTTGACCACTATTTTCATTTGACATAATTTCACATTAATCGGCTATTTTGTATATGTTTTCGAGGGAATTGCCTGTCCTGGTGCTTTCCTCACTTTTCTTTCTTTTTTTTTTTTTTTTGTCTTCTTTCCTAATCAATTTGTAGGCTACTTTCTGGATATTAATCATTTGTCTATTATTATGTTAAAAGTATTTTCTCCCAGATTGTATTTTGATTGTATTGTTTTATAACTTTAAATAATTTTTTAATTTTAATATAATGTTCAATTACAGGAAAGTAGAAAAGGTAGTGTAAGGGAGTTTTCTTACACTCCTCACTCAATTTTCCCTAATGTTAACATTTCATATTACTACTGTATATATGTCACAACTAAAAAACTAATATTTACATAATATTATTAACTATTGTTCATACTTAATTTTCATGTTACTTGGTTTCTCCACTGCCTGTTTTCTGTCCCATAATTTTATCCAGGATACCACCAGATTATGTTAGCTGTCAAGTCTCTTCAGCCTCCTCTGATTGTGACATGTTCTCATACTTTTTAGAAAATGACCTCAACAGTTTTGAGGAGTATTCATCATATATATTGTAGAATGCCCCTCAGTTTGGAGTTTTCTGATGTTTTTTCATGGTTTGACTGGGATTGCAGTTTGGGGAAGAAAGTCACATAAGTGAAGTGTGATGTCACCACATCTATTATCTGAAGGGAACATGCTCTCATGACTTTTCCTGATCATGTTCACCGTATTCTCTTAGAGAAAAAAGCATTAAGTGAATAGAGACTTGTAATCATCTGTCTTCTTTTCGCTTTTCTTCTATAGAAATTGAATATTGCTTTAATAAGAGCTAATTGGCACAAAAAAAGAAATCAGGATATAGATAATTGAGTTTATTGAATAATCCCAAGTAGTTGCTTATTGAATATTTATAAAGTATGTTATTTTCATGAATTTATTTATGAAAGATGGATTTTGCCCATGAGATTATACTGGTTAAACTTCCTCTGAGGCTATTTGGTTAAAAAAAGATGGTTTTATATGTTTTGTTTATGAATAGTAAATAATATGACAGGAAATAAACAGAATAAAGAATGGTACAACACATATTGCATTCGTAATGGTATAAAATTGCAATTACGTCTAATGACCAACATTAAGTACAGTGTATTAAATTATTCAGATTGCTCTTCAGTATAAATTACGCCATTGATTAGATTTACGGTGGTAGCTTTGAGATCTAAACTAAATATTGTGACATTCTTTAATTGAAATAAATGCTTGTACTTCAATTAATGGCAATTTTTTAGGTCATTAACTCTAGAAATTTGTTTTTATAGTCTATTCAGAATTCTACAATCAAATTGAGACATAGGCACACGGGTTTATTTAGAACAAATCAATGTTATATAAACCTGATCACTTTTTAAAATATAATGATAAGGTAGCACATAAAATTTTCAATGCAAAGAAGTGAAAATGTCTATGTCTGTCTCTACTAAATATTGCTATGTCAAATATTTCTGTGTCTTTCCAAATAATAGTTTGTGGTCAAATGATATCTAGACCTTATGGTGTGTGATTTTGCTTAACTCAGCTTAGAAATCTCCATTAGTTCTGGTAAAATGCAGCCACATTCTCACCTAAAGCAAAGAGTAGGCAAAGTTAGCATGGTTGTGCCAAAGTGCCTGGGCGTCATCTGGAAAAAAGGGCAGTATTTTTATAAAGTGTCTTAAAAATTTCACCAAACACTTATCACTTCACTTCAGTAATCTTAAAGGAGTAAAAACATTGTAGGACATTAAACAAGATACCAATGTCTAACTAATATTTCTCAAAGTATGGGGGAAAGACCCATATCAAAATCACTTCTAGTATGCATTAAAATGTAGGTCAATTGATCCAATGCTTAGGAATTAAGGAGTCATCTTCATGTTTACCATTTCTTCAGGTACCTTTTTTTTCTTCTTCTTCAGGTATCTTTATGCAAGTTCAAGGTCAACTGGTTGAAGAGTACTGTTTTATTTATAATATGTGAGGGACAATAAGAATGAATACATGATTTTCTCAATTGGAAAAGTCTTCCTGCAAAATAATATATCTTTGACATGCTGTGCTTTTTTTCTGAGGATCTCATACTTCATATAGCTTGTTTTCCCTTTGTTCCACTGATGTTTTGTGGTTATTGAATGTGTTATACTTGGCCTTGTAATTATAATGTATCTCTATATTATTACATTGCAACCTCCTCGAGGATAGGAGTCATGTGACATCATCTCTATATTCTTATAGCACCTGATTGGTCGAGGGCAGACATATATTCAATAATCTGAATTGGGAAAACAGTTCATTAGACTGAAATAAAGTATAACCATTTCCCAACATTTGTATTATTATCAGGTCCAATGATTAATTATGATAACTGATACTGAGAATAGACATAGTTTCTACCCACCAGAAATTAATATAATCAGTTTTCCTGATTATTTCCTAATATTTTCCTAGCATAGTCTAGGGCAAACTTCTTTTATCACTGATCTACATTTATACAACAGTTTCTCCCCATCCTTGAGAGATGCTTTTTCTTAGACATATAATGTTCATTAGTCATAGGGGAACCAATGTTTGAAATAAATGTATATTGACTCATAAATATAATGTGATAATAACAATAAAGGTAATACAGAAAAACATATGAAAGATATGTTTCTAACTCAGTAATATTTTAACATAGTAATAACAAGTGAGTACTGGTCTTCACTTTCTACCTCTTAATGGTTAGCAAGTTTTGATATCTCCTTTCCTAAAGCTCTCAATGAACTCAAACTGCTTTTCCTGTTCCTTGGGTTTGGGGACAAGGGGGTGGGTAGAGCAAGACTGAAGAAATATGGTGACTGTGTTTTTTTCTGACTTCATCAATGTGGGCCACACAACTGTCTAGTCAATGGCAGGATAATAACACCATTTTATAGGTCACCTGTCTTTTGGAGATGTCATCACACATAGGATTTATTACTTTATAAATTTAATACTTTTCAGCTATTATCATGGAAGAATTGCTTTCTGAAAGCTCCATTCTGTGCAAGTGCAGTCTTGTATAGCTATAGCAGGTCCACTGGGAAGTGTGTTAAATTTAATCTTTAACAGCAAGGTTGCTCTTAGTGTCTTATCTTTGGTTTCAGTATCTGGTATGTAAAGTGCATCCTTTCTTCCAGGATTTCTGCATGTGCTCAGTCCATAGACTTCTTTCTGGTGTGTGCTTTGGCTCTCTGATGGACTGGCAGCCTTTCCATGAACCTCATCTTCATCGTCCTTGGCTGGGACCCTAGGCCTTACTACTCTACAGGTTCATCTTACTTGAGTTGTATGTCATCCCAGTGATTAAGCAAGGACATGGTCAACAGTGACTGTAGACTTGACTGTTTTTGTCAATGAAGAGAGATGTTATCTCTGTTCTACCCACTTCTTCTTGACACCCTAAATTGTGAACCAAATCTTGTTTGAAAATTTTATTCCTGTGTTCCTCAGACTTGTGCCATGTTAGAATTAAAAACAAAATAAAATATTTGAAAATCTACAACAGAAAAGGGAAAGCATTTAAGGTGTACAAAAAAAAAAAAAAAACGATAGAAGAGAAAAGAAAAGGAAAGAAAAAAAAAAGAAAGAAGAAAAGAAAGGAAGAAAGAAAAGGACTTTAACTGAATTTACAGAGTCCATAGCCCAGTGATTTAAGTCTAAGAGCAGCTGATGGGTGAAAAGGTACATGCTAAGCCAGGTGACCATGGTTTGGGTGGTGGGTAGTTGTCTTTTTTCCCTTGTCACCTAGCATGCATTTCCCCTTCTCTCCCCAGTTGCACTTTGGAGAAATCCTTTTTCCCCACTGTACCTAGCCTGGGTGGGATGGTAAATTAGGTGCCTCCCCTTCTGTGAAGGAAGCCAGAGGAATCTCTGCATCTCCTTCCTCCAGTTCTCGATATCATATCACTACCTTGCACAGAGCAAAAGTGAAACTATGTAGACTCTGTGGAGCTGCCTTTTATTTTTGGCTTTTCAGAGGTGGGTTTTTCTGTCTGCTTTCTAGACTTGGGAGCACTCCTAGATTTTTATAATAAATAACCCTATGTTTCATATAGCCAGAGCTCATCTTTTGTTGAAGAATGACCAACCAGTAAAAAGGGTAAATGGTGGGAGCCTTGCATTGTCTGGGAAGAGCTGTTGGCTATCTGTTTTGTCCAAACCCATCTTTAATATCATAATGTTATTATTTTCAACCCATGATTGCCTTATGTTTAATGTTCTAGTCCATGAATCAGGAAAGCATGTGCATATTTATCTTCTTTACATCCTAAGGAATTTGCAAAGGAAACGTTTACAAAGTAGCAATTCCTGCGGATGAGAACATCTCTGGTAGCCAAGTGACCTATAAAATGTTGTCAGTTCTATGACATTCAACATATAGTCATGTGCTTCATCCTTTAAACTTTACATTAATCAAAGTCATTAATGATATTAGCAACACAAGCCAGCTCCATTAGTTTTAATTTATTCTATGAAGTGTAATAAAATACAAAGAACATGTGGCCTGTATCAGCCTGAATAGCTCTGAATAGCTCTCATCACTGGTTTAAGTGAATGCTGCTTCTCACCTAACTCACAGGTTTTGAATGCCACATAAGCTTAATTAATTCATAATGGATGCCTTAGCCCTCCCATTCCCAAAAAGACAGTCATTATTTACTGATTTCTATAATCTACTGCTGGGGAAACAAAAGCAGTCTCTGTGGGGTTCAGTTTTGAAACATTGAAGACCACAATCCTCAGGTGGAAAAATGTCACTGCAATTCTGCATCTCAGACTGTCACATTGGGTAGTTTTAATTGAACTTTAACTTTCATAACAAGTGATCCAAACAATGCATTCTAATTTTTAGTTATGAAATATATTTTAATTTAACTTTTTGAAAATTTATTTTTTCAACTTTATTGAGGTATAATTGACAAAAGCAGTATGTATTTAAAGTATACAGTGTGATCATTTGACATATAGGTATATATTGTGAAATGATTTCCACAATGAAGTTAATTAAGACATCATCATAGTTACCTTTTATTTGTGTGTGTGATGAGAATGTAAAAAAAAATAGCAGATTTAAAGTAGACAATATAGTATTATTAACTATTAACTACAGTCACCGCAATGTATATGAGATCCCAAGAACTTATTCATCTTATAACTTAAAGTTTGTACTCTTTGACTAACATCTCTCCATTTTCTGCATTCTCTGGCAACCAGCATTCTACTCTGTTACTGAGTTCCTCTTTTTGTGTGTGTGTATGAAATGATTTTTAAAAATTATCTTTGTGGAATAATAACTTATTTATCTTTGAGGAAATTGGCAAAGAAGAGTCATATGTGATTTTGCTTTTCTAAAAATAGACTTGTAAGGTCTCTACTTTTCACTTCCAGATATACACTGTGGACAGTCAGTCTTGTGGGGAGAGCATGCCACCATGTGTTAAGAACTTTGACAACAGAATGACTAACTTGTGGCAAGGTGGTTAAGTTGTCTCGAAAGTAACAGATTGCTCTATTGATATGTATGTTTCCTGGGAAGTGCCGCTGTTGAGGAATTGGGCTGGGAAATGAATCTTAGTTTTCGATAGTGATGATTCCCATTGTCACCACCAGAGGATGTTCTAGTCACGTTTTTTTGTCAGAGCAACAACTCACATGAACTAAAATAGCCAGTCCTTCCAATGGAGGTAGAATGTCAGCTCTGAGGATGTGGAAAATCTCAATGTCAACAGCAGCTCATAAAATAGAAAAGAACGTAGTATTGGCTATGTGTTTAGAAAAGTCTGAAGCATTTAACCTAACTGTTCTTGAATCATTACCATGATATTGACAAACAAAGTTATTCTTGAAAGACCTGTCACATTTAGTCCTTGACTTCATGGTAAATAGAGAAAATAGCTAGGTTACCCATATTATAATTCTTTTTTGAGTTTTGGGAAAGCAACCAATTTGGTTATTATATTTAAAAAAATTCTTTTTCTATTACTGTTGTCCCCCTTTCCACCTGGTTATTAGATTTTAAAAAAATTACTGTAATTCTTGTCATGAGACTAAAGTAGGAAGAAACACAGGGAAGAGAAAAAAGGAAATGTTTTTAAGGAAATTTTAGTGTAGTACTCTTTAAATAAGTAAGGGGAAGGATAGAAAAATATGTCTTACAGTCACTTGAAAAATAAGCTATAAAATACCATCAAAAGAGTAATAAAAGTGTGTGTTCTAGATAAGACTTTAAAAACTGATATCTTATGTCAAGGTCTGCTGTTAAACACTATTTAGAGACTGATTCCTGTGTCAGCTCAAAAGGATGTATAGTTAAGCTCAAAAGCAACCAGTTTCCATCAGTTTACCTCAGTACATAAATTATATCCTTTCTGCATGGTGCAAGAGCACTTGAGAATGTAATATTTGTTAAAATTAGTAAATGGAATATGTTGTTAAAGGCAAATCATTTGTGTGGTGTATGAAGAGCACAATTTTTTTCAGATTCATGGATTTTTTAATAAAGTATAATCGACATATAACATTGTGTTGATTTGATACCTTTATGTGATGCAGTATGATTGCCATCCTAGTGTTAGTGAGCACTAGGATGGTGTCACGTAATTATCATAACTTTTTATGTGGGAATATTTAAGATTTAGTTTTTTAGCAACCTTAAGTATATAATATAGTATTATCGTCTATGTCACTATATTGTGCATTAGATCTTGGGGGCTTTTTTTTTTTTTTTAGAAGTAATTTTATTGATTATGTTGTTACAGTATTGCAATTTTTCCCCATTTGCTCCCCTCTGCCCAGTACCCCGCTTCCTTCCAGCAATCCCACTCCCCTTAGTTCATGTCCATGGGTGGTGCATATAAGTTCTTTGGCTTCATCCTTTCCTATATTATTCATGACTTCTCTATGTCTATATTGTACCAACCAATTATGCTCCTTAATCCCTGCAGCATTTTCCCATTTCTCCCCCTTCCCCTTCCTAGCTGATGATCCTCCAAATGATCCCCATACCTATGATTCTGTTCCTATTCTGGTTTGCTAAGTTGGATTTTCTTTTTATTTTTTATATTCAGTTGTTGATTGCTGTGAGTTTGTTGTTATTTTAATGTTCACAATTTTGATATTCTTTTCTTAAGTAAGTCCCTGTGACATTTCATACAATAATAGTTCAGTGATAATGAGTTCCTTAAGCTTTACCTTGTCTGGGAAGCACTTTATCTGCCCTTCCAGTTTAAATGATAGCTTTGCTGGATAGAGTAATCTTGGTTGTAAGTCCTTTCTTTTCATGTCTTTGAATACTTCTTGCCAGTCCCTTCTTGCCTGAAAAGTTTCTTTTGAGAAATCAGCTGAAAGTCGTATAGGTACCCCTTAGTTGGTAACTTTCTGCTTTTCTCATGCTTCTTTTAATATTCTCTCTTTATCTTTAACATTTCGCATTTTAATGGTGATGTGTCTTGGTGTGGTCTTTTTTGGGTCTAGCTCGTTTCGGACTCTCTGTGCTTCTTGGACTTCTATGTCTATTTCCTTCACCAAATTTGGGGGGTTTTCCTTCATTATTTTCTCACATAAGTTTTCAATTTCTTGCTCTTCCACTTCTTCTTCTGGCACCCCTATAGTTCAGATGTTTGCACGTTTAAAGTTGTCCCATAGGTTCCTTAGCCTCTCCTCATTTTTTTCAATTCTTGTTTCCTCATTCTGTATTGGTTGATTTTTTTTTCTTCCTTATGTTCCAAATCATTGATTTTAACCCCAGTTTCCTTCCCTTCACCACTGGTTTTGTGTGGATTTTCCTTCATTTCATTTAGCATAGCTTTCACTTTTTCCCTTATGCATTTGCCATATTTTAGCATATCTGTGAAGTCTGTGACATCTTTATCACCAGTGTTTTGAAGTCTGCATTTGTTAGGTTAGCTATCTCCTCATTTGTTAGGTTGGCTATCTCCAGTTCTCCCACTGGAACCTTGATTCATTCCCTCTTTTGGGCCATACTTTTCTGTATCCCCCAACTTGACAGGCTCCTGTGTTTGTTTGCCTCCACGTCCCCGGTAGAGCTGTTGCTCCTGTTATGTTGTAAGGGCAGAGCCTTAGGTATTCATCAGTATAGGGCGACCTGTTTCACCACATTGTGGCACTGTATGTGGAGGAGGGGTCTGAGAGGAAACGATGCCACTTGCTCAGTACTCCCCCTTTTCCAGGCACTTCTCCCACTTCCGTATGGGACTGGCACCTCTGTAGCTGTGCCCTGGCTATCATTCCCAGAGTGGATGGGTCTGCAGATATTCAAGGACCATGGGGGCCCTTTAAACAAGTCGACTCTGCTTATAGACGGGCAGTTTCTGCCTCCACCCCAAGCCCCACTGTTTTTCACTATCAGAAGCAATGAGTTTTATTTTCCCTGGTGCTGGGACTGTGAGCTGTGTGGTCTGGTCAGGAGCTGGGAACGCTCCCCAGGTGTCCCTTCTGACTTTTTAAAATGTGTGACTGCACTTTCTTCCAGCCTGCTGATGCCACCACCACACTGCATCCTCTCTGCCCTGACTCCGCCCCTCCTACCTGTCTGGATGAATATTGCTTCTTTATATCTTTGTTTGTTGGACTTCCATGCAGCTTGATTTTCTGGAACTTCTGGTTGTCTGTAGTTGTATTCCTTCTTAGTTGTGGATGGAGACCCAGCATGTCTGTCTAGGCCTCCATCTTGGCTGGAAGTCCTCTGGGGTTTATTTATTTACTCACTGCAAGTTTGTACTCTTAAACAACACATCTTAAATTCCCCCACCTCCCAGCCTCTGGTGCACACCATTCTAAACTGTTTTTACATGTTTGACTTTTTTAGGTTCCACGTATAAGTTATATCATACAGTATTTGTTATTCTCTGTCTTACTTATCTCAGTTAACATTATACCCTTAAGGTCCATCCATGTTGTTGCAAATGGCAAGACTTCTATCTTTCTCATGGCTGAATATTTCATTGTGTATATATAAAGACCTCATCTTCTTTATCCAGTCATCTGTTAAGGACACTTAGATTGTTTCTATATCTTGGCTATTATGAATAATGCTGCAATAAACATGGGGGTGCACATATTTCTTTGATATCCTGTTTTCATTTTATTTGGTTTATATAAGGGCAAGTGCTTTAATATACCATAATATGTATATTTTTTCACAGTTTCAAGTAGAATCTTTTATTCACATGTTAGATATCTTTTTATAATATATATTTTAAAGAATATTCTTTGATTTTTAATAAAAATATAACCTTTACATCTATTTCTTTATTATTGTGATAAGAATAGTTAACATTAAATCTACCCTTTTAACAGATTTTTAAGTGCACAATATAGGATTATTATCTATACGCACAATATTGAACAGCCAGTCTTTAAATTTTACACAACTAAAATTTATGCCCATTGATTAGTAACTCCATATCCTCTTCTCCTCAGACCCTGGCGACCACCACTCTAGTCTCTGTTTCTGTGAATTTGACTCTTTTATATATCTCATATAAGTGGAATCATGCAGTATTTGTCCTGTGCTTATTCACTTAGCATAATGTCGTCAACGTTCATCGATCTCACATAGGGCAGTATTTCCTCCATTTCTTTTTACACCTTATAAACAATTTTTTCTCCTTCTACCACAGTTTATTTATTCTTTACTTTCTTCTACATCGTCCATCCCCCTTTCCCTCTGGTAATCAGCATACTGTTTTGTTTTCTGTGTCTATAAGTTTTGTTTATTTATTTTTTGCTTAATTTCTTCATCTTTTTCACTCAGCCCACCAATTCCACTCCCCCTCTGTTAGCTATCAGTCTGTTCTTTGTCTCCATGAGTCTGTTTCCATTCTTTTTGTTAGTTTATTTTGTTTGTTAGATTCCACATATAAGTGAAATCCTATGATACTTCTCTTTCTTTGACTGGCTTACTTCACTTAGTATAATATTCTCTAGGTCCATCCATGCTATCCCAAAGGGTAATATTTCCTTTCTTTGTACAGCTGAATAGTATTTTATTGTGTTAATGTACCACAGAATTTTTATCCACTCATCTACTCATAGGCACTTGGGCTGCTTACAAATTTTGGCTATTGTCAATAATGCTGCAATGAACATAGGGGTGCATATATTCTTTCAAATTAATGTTTTGAGTTCCTTCAGATACATTCCCAGAAGTGAGATCACTGGGTCATAAGGCAGTTACATTTTTTATTTTTTGAGGTATCTCCATAATGCTTTCCACAGTGGCTGCACCCATCTGCATTCCCACCAACAGCGCATGTGTGTCCCCCTTCTCCACATCCTCATCAACACTTGTTTGTGGATTTATTAATGATGACCATTCCGACAGGTGTGAGATGATATCTCATTGTGGTTTTAATTTGCATTTCTCTGATGAAGAGTGATGTTGAGCATCTTTTCTTGTGTATATTGGCCATCTGTATGTCCTATTTGGAGAAGTGTCTATTCAGGCCCTTTGATCATTTTTTAAATTGGATTGCTTTTTTCTT
Source organism: Furipterus horrens (assembly GCF_987537825.1). Lineage (NCBI taxonomy): Eukaryota > Metazoa > Chordata > Mammalia > Chiroptera > Furipteridae > Furipterus > Furipterus horrens. Next base: position 44,459,197 of record NW_028327177.1, read on the forward strand.
TGGCATTGAGTTGTATATGTTTTTATAAATTTTGGATATTAACCCTTATCAGATGTATCATTGGCAAATATGTTCTCCCATTCAGTGGGCTGTCTTTTCATGTGGTTGATGGTTTCCTTTTCTGTGAAAAACCTTTTTAGTTTGATGTAGTCCCAATTGTTTATTTTTTCTTTTGTTTCCCTTGCCCAAGGAGATATATAAGAAAAAATATTGTGATGAGAAATGTCTGAGATTTACTGCCTGTGTTTTCTTCTAGGATTTTTATGGTTTTGAGTCTAACATTTAAGTCTTTAATTCATTTTGAGTTTATTCTTGTACATGGTATAAGAAGGTGGTCTAGTTTCATTTTTCTGCACATATCTGTCCAATTTTCCTGACATCATTTATTGAATAGACTATCTTTACTCCATTGTGTGTTCTTGCCTCCTTTGTCAAATATTAATTGACCATAAAGGCATGGATTTATTTCTCTCTATTCTGTTCCATTGATCTATATGTCTGTTTTTATGCCAGCACCATGCTGTTTTGATTACTACGGCCTTCTAGTATAGTTTGATATCAGGTAGAATGATTCCTCCAACTTTGTTGTTTCTCAAGATTGTGGTGGTATTTAGGGTCTTTTGTGGTTCCTATAAAATTTTGAAATATTTGTTCTAGTTCTGTGAAATACACCATTGGTACCTTGGTAGGAGTTGCATTCAGTTTATAGATTGCTTTGGGTAGTATGGATGTTTTAATGATGTTAATTCTTCCAACCCATGAACACTGTGTATGTTTCCACTTATTTGTATCTTCCTCAATTTCTTACAGGGAAATAATTTCCATACATTTTAATGACAACTACAATCCTTATAACAAAAAGAATTAAGAACTGGGCCCCTAAAGGCATGGACAGCAGCAGGCAGGTGGACTTCACAAGTCAAGATCATAGTTGCAGTTTTATAGAACTTGAAGGGAATTACGAATACCTCTTTCCTAGAAATATTGAGTGGTAGTGTAACAATATGGTCTCTGGAGATCCACTCCCACACTAGTTACCTTGTGTACATTCTATTTATTATGTGAACATGGGCTGTGTAGTAGCTCATGGATGCTTATAAGAATGAAAGGAATAACAAGTGTAATGTCAGTAGACAGTGGCTGGTCCAAAGTAGGCATTGAATAAATAATTATTATTTCATTATTTTATTTTCTTCTCAGCCATAATTGTGCCCTAAAGAGACCACAGTTAGAACCAAACTCCATTGGATTTAGAATGAAAGCAGGAATTTTCACCTGAATTATTTGGAAAGTTCCATGAGATGCCCTCTGGTCTTCCTGAAGCACACCTCACTAGAATCACAGACTGGATCATTTAGTTGTTACACCTCTGATAATTAAGGTCAGACTGATTTTTACTAAAGGGATATTACCATCCCTTTATCCTTTTATCAGTGGTGACATTGACAGCAGTAAATCTTGGATTACTAGGATGAGTTAGGGAAGCCCAAGACAAAATAGTCCTATGCTGGGATTACCTAGGAGGTACCAGTTTCAAGCAACAAGGGTGTCAGGGAAACATGTGCCAAATTACAGAGCCCTTAATGGAGTTAATGGAGGGTCAAATGGAAGGGAGAGGGAATAGAAAAGCACTTCTCTACTGCCCAGAGTAAGTTTGGTATTGAAATGAGACTATTATTGACCAGCTCAGTTTTCTTAAAAAGTTTTTAAAAAGTCTTCTGAGGAAAATAGCTGACTCTGTTACTACTTAGAAACAAATGTCTTTATCAAGTCTTTAATGTCACATCCCTTTTTAATTTATTGCCTAAAATTATGTTAGTTACTTAAAGTGACTGCAACTAAAGATTTTTTACCAGAATTCTACATGAAGGTCAAGTTTCCAATGAAAATGCTACAGTAAAAAGAATTTGGGTCTTAAATTAAGGACAGAAATTACTTTGTTTAAGTGTATTTTCATAGGGAGTCAAACTTAAAACCTAGTTTTTAACATAAACATAAATTTGAAAGGAATTTAGTACAGAACTTCTTGATTTATGTATGTATATATACAAGTAACTTAATTTGCCTTGTCTCTACTTCAATATTTCTCTGTAAGTTTTTTTTACTGTCATTTCCTTTACTCGCATTTCCAAGTTTAGATTTTCTGCTTTGGCAAGTCCCATGTCCTTGTTCCTATTGCCTCTTTTCTCACTTTTACATCTATGGTCTTTGTCTTCATTGGCTTCCTTCCCTTAGCTGTCAATTATTTTCAATCTTGCTACCCAAATGTTCCAGGATGCTTTCCATTGATTGTATGATCTAGTTTTCTCATGGGGTCACCCTCTAACATATTTGAAAAGTATACAACATGGGTCTACATTTCAGAACCATGGAACTCTGGGATCCAATACTAGTATGATAGACTGTGCCCCTAGAAGTTTAGAGTCCAGTACTGGAATACTCAGAGCTGTAAATTTAAGCTATCTGGGAGCACTCTTTATATTATTTCCAAGAGTTGAGATAGTTTCCTCAGAAGAGTTCAGATAGTTTCCTCAGAAGAGTTCAGATTTGAGTGCCTGTTAAAAGGTGAGTTGGTTTTTCCACTTGGATAGAAGTGATAGCAGGAAGGACATTCCATATAGAGGAACAAGTCAACCTAAGTTATGAAGAGCATAAAGCAAAAGGTGTGTAGGAAAACCACAAGTGATTTTATGTCACTGGAGTATTATGTACAAGGGACAGTGTTTGGTAAGAAATAAAGTTAAGTGGCATGTACACACACACACACACACACACACACATACATTGCAAAGAAAGAGAGAGAGAAGTAGAATAATAAAGCAAATGAAGTGAAATGTAAACAATAGGTGAGTAAGTAGTATATATACTAGCAAATCTTCTGTAAGTTTAACATTATGTCAAAAGAAAAGAAAAAGATAGGAGTAGAGTTTTCTCTTCATCAATCATTAGTAATATCAATAACTGTATATTTGTATTTGAATATGGCCTGTCAATTAAATCATTGCTATTTTCGACACATTAAGCTCGGTATGCTTGCAAGTGACTCTTGATTTTGGGCCCATTTCCAGTGCTCCAAATTTTCCCTGAAGGAAATTTGTCAAGATAATTATGAAATAAACACATTTCAGAAGATGGCCAAAGAGAACCACTGTCTATCTTTCATCTAAGAGCAGACATGGAGTTTGGATATGCATATGTGGTAGATTTAGAGGCTAGTTTCTGAGCATGGACTACAATTCAATTACAGTAGTTCCTTTCTATATCGCAGCTCACTTATTGTGGTCTCACTGTATCGTGGGATTTTAAAAAATATTATATTTAATTATTTATCACAGATTTTTCCCTATAAGGTTAATAAGGGACTGGGAATGGTTTATAAGTGTGTGGGAAGGGTTTATGAAGCCTTAAATATATATATAAATACTAAAATAAATGTAAAGTTCCTACTGCATGGATTTTCACCTATCGCGGGGCGTCTAGAATGTAATACCCACAATAAGTGAGGGAATACTGTAGTGTGGTTTTGGCAATATGTAAAAATACCAAATTTAGGGACATGCTACAATATAATTGCCTGTACACTTCCACTTCAAAAATATCAAATACAAGAAACACAAAGCAGGACTGAAGAACTAGTTTAGATTAAAGGAGGCAAAAGAGACATGACAACTAAATGCAATGTGTGGTTATCAACAAGAAAGAAAAAGCTATGAAGGAATATCATTACAACAACTGGTAACATTTGAACATGGGCTGATGATGAGATAATATTAACTCTAAATTTCTTGATTGTGAATACAGTGATACACACAGGGGAGGGAGGGAGAAAGGGAGAAGGAGAGAGAGATGATATTAGGAGATATATATTATACGATCATTATACCACAGGGCTGCTCTAAGTAAGGACATCATGCACTCGAGCAGTATCATCTTCCACTTATTAATGAAAAGAGTCAACAGATGCATTTATATACCAGACACCTCAGTGATTACTTCTTAGTTCATCATAAGTCCTGAAAAATAGATTAGTTAGACAATGAATATTGAGTAGCATATTAACAAATTTTCTTCAAATGCTGATTAGAAATTAATTAATTAATGGATTCATTCATTCAAGCATTTTAAAGCCCTACTAAGTGTCACCACTGACTTAAGTCCTAAAATGTCACAATTTGCCCTCCAAGTATGTACCTATAATCCAAGGTTGATGAGGAAGGCAAGGTTAGTTGAGAACCTTAGTCACGTAAGAATTCATTCAGGTTTGTTTCATGCAATCCTCTTTTCATTCTCTAGTGTTTTCTCTTAACATAGATAAATTAAGGAAAGGCACATATAAAGGAAAATATAAACATTGTTTATAAAAAGAATTTATGGAAATCATGTACATTTTCCAACTAGAGTTAAATGCATATAGGGGAGATGTTGGTCAAAGGGTACAAACATCCAGTTACAAGATAAGTAAATTTTGGATATCTAATACACAGCATTTGTGAGTATAGTTGACAATGCTGTATTATATATTTGAAAGTTGCTGAGAGAGTAAATCTTAAATGTTTTTGCCACAATAAAGAAATGGTAATGAAAATGTTAACCAAGGCTATAGTACTAATCATATTGTAATATTTAGTTATATCAAATCAACATGTTGTACATCTTAAACTTACACAAGGTTTTATGCCAGTTAAATTTTAATAATGCTTGAAGAAAACTTAATGCATATAATAACAATAAGTTAATTAAACAAGGAAGCCATTAAACTGAGGTGGTTCTAATGCAGTGGTGGCCTATGTAAGCAAATCAATATCTAAGCCTACAAATTCCTCAAGGTTACAAAATCCAAACCTAAGGACAGCCACTCACAGCCAACTAGGCTTTGAGCAATAGCCAATCGATAATTTCTTTACTTTGTTTCTGCCTTTTTCTATAAAAGCCTTTCCCCAGCCCTTATTGGTGGAGAGCCTGTAACCACTTCCAGTTTGTCGCTCCCTGATTCTAATCAACTTTTGCTCAGATAAACTCTTAAATTTTAATAAGCTTCAGTTTATGTTTTAACAGTAACTGTGTGATATATTTACACAAGTAAATATAAACTTAGTTCTTACTTTCTGGTCAAATACCATGTCAGCAGTTCAAAATGGAATTTTGGTGAATTTATTACTCTTCTTTCCTTCATGGCTTCATGCAAAGAGATTTATCTATAGCAATTCTTAACAAAATACCAACATATGTCACCCCGTATCTTTCAATTCAGCCCTCTTTGGTAAAATCTGCACAGGAGAACATGGCTCAAGCTTGAAACTGCTCTTCTGAATCTATGATGGCTGGAACTGAGAAACCTACTCACTACATGGAGGCAGGAGGGCAAGGGTGGGCTCCCAGTGGGGGTACTGGCTCTTTCCATGGGGAAAACAAAGCCCAATAATGGCCTTATGTTTTGGTCAATAGTAACATCTCTTCATCTGAGGGCAGCAGGGTTAGAAAAGGACATTGAGATAGAGGCATCAAGTTTCCTTTTTTACCATTTCACATGATCTTTATTAAAGATTTGTTGGTGCATTATAAACCTCTCATTAGTTGTAAGCTTCTTGAGGGCATAAACCCCATTGTAACACATTTTGTATTATCTTTATAATAATAGGGACTAATACATGTTCAATAATTGATTGACATTAATTCCTTTGTACTTTAGATGAAATTTTTTTTAAAAAGCATTTTGAGATCTCCAGGTTCTTTAGAATATGATTATAAACAAATTTTTATTGTACTGTACATGTACACAAGTGTTGGTTAATAGTTATTTCTGGTTCAAGTAGCTTCTACAGGACTGCAGCATATTTCTAGTTATACAGTATGTGTGTAGCTATGGAACAGCATTATTCAATAGCATAAAACTGACAGTGATTACCCAACATGAAGTGCAGTGTTAGTTGCTTTTGAACTGTCTTAATATGTGGTTTATATTGTAGAACTGAACAAAAAAGAAAATTATGCTGTTGAAAGAAATCTTCCTGGAGATTGTGTTTGATACAATCTATTTTTTTTCTCTGGAAAGATCTTCTCATCAAATGTTAACTTTATAATTACATAGCTACTTGTTCCAAGGGTACCTAATATACCAAGAGACATCTGGAAGATGTTCTGAAGGTATTTTGTCATCTCTTAGCCTAAAATTGTATCCATTCATAATTACTTCATAAATTTCTTTTGGATATGTGCTTTGGCATACATATTCACATCTCTCAAGTATCTATATTGTTTGGCACATAATAGATACACAACAAATATTTATTGAATGCATTCATTGTCCTACCTTAAAACATTGGCTAAAAAACAAGTTTCCACAAATATCTGAGCCTATTCATTCTGTCAACAGCTATCTAGTTGATCTCAGGGTCAATGTATTAATCTCAGTGATGAAAATTGTGGAGCATTAGATTAGAACCCAAAGACCTGGAATTCCTGACAAGATCTACTCTTGGACAAAACATCTTCTAATATGTTTATCAGCCAACAGAAGGACATCATGGACACATTCATAAGTTATATAACTCCGTGAATGTATCATGTTCAGTGCTAAGAACTAAGTGATGATTAGATTACTGTAGCATTGCAAGGTGGTGAATGATGGACAGAACTGCAATGGATTTATTCCTAATTGTAGCTGGGAATTGATTTCCTCCTTAATTTATTAGTTTATGTAGACAGAATTGCTATTTATTTAACAGTCTTTATGATAACCAAGGAGTACACAACAGTGATGAGTTTATATTCTAGAAGTATACCTATAGTAAGACAGAGTTTCACTCTATTGTAATTGACTAATGTATAGTTTCTGGAGTAGTGTTTCTTAAACTAGAATTCTTGTTCTTTTTTCTATGGTCCAATATTCTTCTAAAAAACAGTTCTTATTTTGTGTTTGTATTATTAAGATACTTAAAATATAATGAAAGAAAAAAATTAAGGAGGCTTTGGATCTTTTAGATAACCACCTTATAGTTGAGCATTGTCATGTGGTTTCAGAGTCTGTGATTATATTTACTTTTGAGACACCATCAAAATTTTTATACTGATATCCCTGCCCTTTTTAGGATCCAAAGACATACATTCCTGGGTCCTACATACCTGAATTAAAAAAAAAAAACAACACTCTAGGTTGTCTGTATGTATAGGCCTCACTTAACCCTGTCTGCATTGCTGCCTCCTGAGACTCAACTGTTTGGCTGAACCAAGTGGTTGGAATACAACAAGGATGCCAGCTTGTTATGCCAGCTTGTTAAAGTGAACATGCCGTTGATTGGGGACAGCAAACTGACATGGAATCTGCACGATCCTTCCCCATGAGTCAAGGCCATCCTCCCCCCAACACCCCCACTCTTATTAGGGATTTCTGGACCCAAGGGTAAGTAGGATGACAACCATGTACAGCTTGAAGCAGCTAGAGGAGCACGAGACATTCGCCCTTTGTCTTTTATAAGATTATAAAGGGTCTTAAGTCTCAGAGGGGGGAAATTATTGCAGAACGGGGGTCTCCTCCACAAATAAATAAATAAATAATAATAATAATAAAATCACTCTAGAATAGAACACTTGCAAAGAACTCCATAATCCTCTTAGGTCAGAGAACCACTAATCCACTCGTTACTCTGTTAGGGAAAGAATTTGTTAAAAGAAACTTAAACTGTTCATACCATAGATGCTGTGAGTTGCTGGATGAGAATGGTGTTGGTGTTGTTGAATGATGTAATCACATCTGCCGTAGAAATCCTGGAAGACTGTGTTATTGACTTGGGGATTTCTATGTATCAAAAAGAACTTTGCCATAAGAGAGTACCTTGAAATTATTATGTATGATTCAGGGCAACAACATAATCTGCTATCTGAGTATTTAAAGAAGCTTTCAATTTTAGATCCTATATTAGGTGAGGTTTGAAAAATAAACTTTTTAAAAAAATGTCCGATTTCAAAATGATCTCAACTGAATTTTTCCTCAAGCACATTTCTCCCAGAGTTTTTCCTCATAGACATTCAATCTGCATTCTTCTGATTTACTTACACCAGACTCATCAAAATATGCTTTTAAAGCATTTTTTGATGTTTAAGGACCTTAAATAACAGTTGTAAAGAAATCTTTAAGTCCGGAAATTGTGTTTTCAACACAAAAGAAAACATGAATGAGCCAGTCTGAATTGCCATAAATGGTGCCCTGATCATCTGGTGTGAGATTCCCCATAATCATCTCTGTGACTGACTCACTCCTTGGATAGGGGCAAACTTGAGTAGAAATGAAAGACATTTATTTTCTTCTTGCCTCCCCACTGAAGGGACAGTGGAATGCTATATGTAAATATGAAATGTTTTATTTGTAGTTAAATCTAAACAGCTGTTTTATTTCTTTTAAAAAATGATTTCCCAGCAGCTTCACTGGTATGGATATTGAGAATATGACAGATTTGGAAGCTTTAAAAATTGAAAAAAATATAATAGTTTCTTGAATTTTGGAGTAACCAAGTCTAGACTAATTCTGGAACATCTCTCATTTTGTTTTGATCTGAAATAGATGTGCCTTCTACACCTGGAAAAACGATTGCACGGGCAATTCACTTAACATGTATGAAGCTGCCCTTGGCAAACAAGGGGAATACCTCTTACTCTCTAGTTTGGGGTTACTAACTAAACAGCAGAGATGGACATGCTTTCTGCATCTATGTGGTTGCACGAGGTTCTTTTCATAATCTCACTGCAGGTGCAAGAGATGGCTGTGGGTTGGGGTGGAGTCAAGTCCAAGTGATGGAATGAATGTAACTGGCTCACACAGGAACTTTATCTATGACTAGGGTTTGAAATAGCTCAGCCAAAGGGCTTCAGCACATGTGGGAAGTGAGAGGAAGGATGGGATACAGAGGCTGATGAGCTACTTCAAGATGGTAAATGGAAAAGGCAGAGAAAAATACAATTTGCACTATTCAATACAGTATTCACAAGCCACATAGGGCTCTTTAACTTAGAATTAATTAAAATTAGTTAAAATTGAATATTTAGTTCTCTATCACAGTAGCCACATATTAAGGGTTCAATAGTTACATTTTGGACAGTGCAAACATAGAACATTTGTATCATCACAGACATAAACCATCTGAATTATAGTATCAAATATGATCCTTATTCCAGGTTAAAAGCAAAGTCTTACCTTTGACTAATGAAGTATGGTCAAAATAATCATTTTTATTGACTGTGATAAAAAAAAGGAGAGATGTTGCATTAAGAGTCATTGCCAAACTGGATAGAAACCACTGTTTTAAATATGAGAAGAATGGCTAGTTTCTGATTGTTTCTTGAGAGAAAGTGTATATTGAGAGTCTCAAGGTCTCTAAGTATCCTAAAAGTTTTCTTAGTGTAATTATTTAAAAAATACTTTGTGTATATAATATTTATAGTATTTTTAAAAATGCCTGCAAGGGCTATGGGATTCCAAGGGAAACAATTCAGCTTTTAAATATGGCCTCCCGGTTCCACATGATGTGGCCAATCTGTTTCTCTACCTTCTCCTCCTCAACTCCTCCTTTCATTCATGTCAGTTCAACTGACTGAGGGCCCATATAACTCCTGAATAAAATAAGCTAGTTTTTGTCCCAGACATGCTGCAAGTGTTATTCCCTCAGGCTCCAATTCTCTTCCCTTAGATCTTTGCTCAGCTGGCACATGCTGAATAATGAGAAGAGGTGAGGTCAAACATGATCCTCTTGGATGGCTTTCTTGACACCTATCTAAAGCAACTGCTTCCAGCTCCGCGCTGTTGTGTCTTCATATGGTTAATCTGTATTTGCTTCTCTACAGTATTTATCATTCCCTATTTGTTTATTGTCCGCAAGGACCTTTTCTGCTTTCACTGTTGTATATGTATTGCCTAGAACAGAACCTGGTAATAAACACTTTTTTGAAGAATGAATAAATGAATGCATGAAACAGATATAGTCCTACTTTTATGGCACTTATATTTCTAGTACAGTAATAGTAGTTAGCAAATGATAAATTAATATATAGTAGGAACTTCACATAAATCAAATCACTAATATAGAATTCAGTAAAATACTTTTATTTATCCCAATTTTACAAATTTAAAATGTGTCTTAGATCAGTTAAGTAACTCACACAGATTAAGATCAGTTAAGTAACTTGTATAGCTAGTAATGGGTGGAGGCAGAACTGAACACAGGCAATCTTAGTCCAGAACAACACCTTAATCAGAAGGCTGTCTCTCTTTTTCTCCTTTCTGTGTACATTTCAAAATTAATTCCCTCAATTGGGCTCCATATCCTCTTGAGTCCTTGATGCCTGAGTTTTACTTTGGATAAATAATAATAGTAATTTACAGTATTTAAAACCCTTTACAGTTTATATAGCAAATTCAAATGTGTTATCTCTTTTTGGATCCTCATAACTGACCTGTGAACTAGGCAGGAAAGATTATTATTACCAAAATCACCCAGTGGAGAAGATATTTAGCATAAAGGAAGAAATCATTATTTTTGCATGTGAGAGAAACAATGTCACCCCAATTTTGAAAATAGCCTTTGGCTTCTCTGTGAAATCATTAGAATGAATGGTAGAAGACAAGAAGCACTACTCTGCATGAATAAATCATGAAATATATGTGACGATAATTTTTTTCAATTAATGTGGAAATATTTGCTCTGAATCTTGGCCTCTTGAGGATTTAAGTCTTGGCCAAATGTTAGAATTTTTTTTATTTCATTGCCCAAAGTACATGACAGACACTTAGATCCCTAAGAAACTGAAGACTGCCATTTTTGAAAATCCTGAGTGTGGGTTAGGCTGATGGACTATATTGGGAGAATTGGACTCAAGGTGACACTTCATCACAGCATTTACTACTGGGCACTATTGCTCTGTTAGAAAAATGGGGGCTTTTACTCTGACTTATAGAGGGCAGTGTCCCTAGGTCTCTTGATTATTTGTAGAATTCTTTTCACTTCACTGAGTATGCCAAAAAAAGGGAGTTGATCAAAGATCTTTGACCAAAGAATTTATTTAGAATCGTGCACCTACAACAAGTTCTGTATGCTGTCTCAGACAAATATATAACACATTTTAAATTATTTTTTAAAAGATTTAAACATAGGTATTCTATTCACTGTTTTAATAGATCCTTAATTTTAAGAGCTCTGCTTTGCTAAGAGTTGGCATTTGCTAGTGATCTATACCCAGTTTAGTTTGTTAAAAATCAACTCGACACACATTGAGTACTTCTTATGTGTAGGCACCATATGCTAGGCACTCACACACAGCCCTTGTGGTGAATAATAAGAGATGAGAAAGAGACAAAAAGGGAGTGTGTGGGGGGCAATAGGTGAAGGAGTGAAGTTAGACAAGACAGAGTGGCAGCTTTGCCCACCATATAGGTAGCTCTACCATGCCTCAGGACTTTCCCTGTATATATAAGTTCTGGAAAAAAACCATTGGCCTGCAATTTGGACCAATGCCCCCCCCAGAGTAACTGGATAATGCAGAGCACTCAGTTTTTTTTCATGAAAGTGTTCTTGCTTTGTATTTAATTTAAACAGGTGAAGTTTATAACAACCACACAGCATATGTAAACATGGATTTTAGGATCAGAAATTGTATTTTTTATTTTATTTTATTTTACTTTATTTTTTGGTTTTTCAATTACAGTTGTCCCATTTTTCCCCATTGCTCCCTCCCCCCCAATCCACCCCTTCTCCCGCAATCATATCCCTCCCCGTTGTCCATGTCCATGAGTCATTTATACATGTTCCTTGACTAGACCCTTCCCTTACTTATCCCCCTTCTCTCCTCCCCACTCCACCCCTATTGACTACTATTCTACCTTTGTCCTATTTAGTTCGTTTGTTTGTGTTGTTCTTTAGTTTCCTGTATTAGGTGATATCATATGGTGTTTTGCTTTATTTGCCTGGCTTATTTCACTAAGCATAATTCTCTCTAGTTCCATTCATGTTGTCACAAATGGCAGGAGTTCCTTCTTTCTTTCTGCTACATAGTATTCCGTTGTGTAAATGTACCACAGTTTTTTGATCCACTCATCTACAGATGGACACTTAGGCTGTTTTCAGTACTTAGCTATTGTAAACAGGGCTGCTATGAACATAGGGGTGCATAAGTTTTTTTGAATTAGGGTTTTAGGATTTTTCAGGTATAATCCTAGCAGTGGAATCGCTGGTTCAAAAGGCAGTTTCATTTTTAGTTTTTTGAGGTAATTCCATACTGTTTTCCATAGTGGCTGCACTAGTCTGCATTGCCATTTGGGAGATATTTTGTTAAAACAATGTATTGAAATGGACATTGTCCTTTTTAAAAACTAAAAACAACTCTGAAGTAACATGCCCACAACATCACTTCATGACACGAACAGCTCCTGCATTCCACAGGTTTTGCAAATCTGGGTTATTGAGAGTGAGACCAAGCAGAGGACCAATTGCTTGAAATAATCTGAACTCTACTTTCATTGTGGTCATGGACTCACTTTTCCAATCAACAAATATTTATTGTGTGTGTACATGCTGGGGACACGGTAGTGAATGAAAGAATCCCATAACTCAAATATAGAGGGATGCAGACATGTGACAGGCACTTACAGGATACTATGACCCTTGCTCCATCATGAGTGCATTTTGGGTAGAGTTGAGGAGGGACATCCGGTATGGGTATGGGGAATTGCAGTTGCAGACCTCCCTGATAACCTCTGAAATGGAATGTAGTAACAGTGTGTGTGGCCACCTATAAGCAAAGGAGATCAATTTAAAAAGTGAATTATGAAACAAGTGATTAAAATTATGTAAAACATTTATCCTAATACAAAATTTTAACTGGAAAAGATTAAGACTGAGGCAGAAACTTGTATTGGGGTTGCAGAATAAAACTTCAACCAGCCAAACCCAAAACCTGGTGACATTGAAGAATGTCATTTTCTTCAAGGCCAGCTTTATCCAGGGTCTTACCATTACTGTAGAACAAATGATTCTGCTAAGGTAAAAGTAAGTAAAACTAAGGTGATTACAACCTTGAGAGGGAATCAGGAGAGGCTTCTATAATGATGGCGACTTTCAAGTTAAACCTTCAACATGTAGGTTTTTATAAACAAAGGTAGGATGAGGCCAAGCAAGATTCTTGAGGTGGAAAACAATGTGAGCAAGGGGAAAGAGAGAAAACCAGAGCTGATTTAGGAAAAATCAGGAAGACTTGAGTCTCTGTAGCAGAAAATTCTTGTTGGCAAATCGTTGACACTAAGGTTAGAAAGGAGGCTTCTGAAATATTGTGACCCATCATAAATTTAATAGAAATTTAGGCCATTAAAAAAACTATAAATATATGGATCTAAATGTATACTTATAAGACACTTTTAAAAAGTGAAAGTTTCATTTAATGACATTGAAGAATAGGGAAATTTAGTACAAAATATCATTTATATTCTTTCTAATAAACTATATAAACCAATAAATTATTATTGGTACTTGGGTATAAATTTTTTCAATATTTTCCCATTATGTTGTGGATTATAAACATTCTTTGGATTTTTATGCTACTCTTTTTTGACTGAATAGGAATTTTCCAATATTCATTAATTTTTAACTTATTCTTTGTTTTTTTTCCCCATTATTTTATTTTATTGTTCAATTACAGTTGTCCCAATTTTCCCCCTGTTACTCTTCTCTGCCCTGCCCACTTCCCACTTCAACAGTCAGTCCTTACTCTGTTGTTCATGTCCATGGGTCCTTCATACTTGTTCCTTGACTAGACCCTTCCCCTTCTTCCTCCTGTTATCCTCACACCCCTCTTGTCACTGCCAGTTTGTTCCTTATTTCCATGTCACTGGTTCTATTTTGTTCTTTTGTTGTTGTTGTTGTTGTTCATTAGGTTCCATTAATAGGTGGGGTCATATGGTATTTGTCTTTCACCACCTGGCTTATTTTACTTAGTATAATACTCTCCAGTTCCATCCATGTTGTTGCAAAAGGTAGAAGGTCCTTCTTTCTTTTTGCTCTCTAGTATTCCATTGTGTAAATGTATCACAGTTTTTTGATCTACTCCTTTACTGATGGGCTCTTAGGCTGTTTCCAGCACTTGGTTATTGTAAGTAGTGCTGCTATGAACATAGGGGTGCATACATTCTTTTGAATCGGTGTTTCAGGCTTCTTAGGGTATAATGCCCAGCAGTGGGATCACTGGATCAAAAGATAGTTCCATTTTTAGTTTTTTGAGGAAATTCCATACTGTTTTCCACAGTGGTTGCGTTAGTTTACATTCCCATCAATAGTACAGTAGGGTTCTTTTTTCTCCACATGCTCATCAGTACTTGTTTGTTGACTTGTTAATGATGGCCATTCTGACCATGTGAGGTGGTATCTCATCTTTGTTATATCAGGATAATAGACCATTAAATAGATATCACATTTTACTTAACTGTGACTGTTATTGAATATTTAGTTTAAAAAAAAACTTTTGGTATTTATAAATAACACTTTTATTAATTTTTATATACAGATTCCCCTTATACTTGATATTGTGTTTTTAGTGTGATTGTTAGGTGTAAATATTTACTTGTTCTATTCTAGCCATTCTAAGACTTCAGAACTTTGTATGAATTCTTTATATAACATATATACTTTTTCTGAGTCTGTGATATTCGCTGAAAAGGTTTTGCTTAAATAACTTGTTGCCCTTTTTATTTTTAATTATGTTTTGACATGTCAAAACATTGCTTTCTGCTATTTTAAAATATTCAGGATAAACTCAAAAGATTAATTGCACCAAATTCCATAAAGACGTGTATAAAAATAATACAAAGATTCTTCACACATTGACATTAGTATCTATTCAACTGATCAAAAATATAAATCCCATCAATTTACCTCAATAGAACTTCAGTAATAAAAAATCTTAGGATTTTCTCCTTTTATGCATCACTTAAATTTAGGCATATTGCAATCTAACTTCTAAGATATATGGTTCATCAATGTTTATATTTAAAATTAACATTAAGCAGATACTATGCTCTGAATGCTTGTGTTGACCCCCAGTTCATATGTTGGAAGCCCAATGTGATGGTAATAAGAGATGGGGATTTGGGATGGTGCTTAGGTCATGAAGGTGGAGCCCTCATTCGTGGGATTGCTTTCCCTTTGTCTAGTTGTTTGAGGTGTTAATTTAGATGGTTTATCTAAAACTTGTCTTGTTCCTTGATGTAAGCATTTATTAATATGAACTTTCTTCTCAGAACTGCTTTTGCTGTATCCCATAAATTTTATTATATTTCCATTTTTGTTTGTCTCAAGGTGTTTTTAAATTTTTCTTGTATTTCTTCTTTGACCAGTTGATCAGTAGCATGTTGTTCAGACTCTAGATATTTGTGAATTTTCCAGTTTTCTTAGTTCAATTAATTTTTAGTGTCATACCATTGAGGTTTGAGAAAATGCTTGATATGATTTCAGTCCTTTAAAATTTATTGACTTGTTTTGTGGCCTAATACATGATCTATCTTGGAAAATGCTCCATGTGTACTTCAGAAGAATATGTGTTCTGTTGCTTTAGATGAAACATTCTGTAAATATCTGTTGAGACCATCTAGTCTAACATGTATTAAAAGCTGATTTTTCTTTACAGATTTTCTGTCTGGATTATCTACCCATTGATGTAAGTGGGTTAAGTTCCTTACTGTTATTGTATTGCTCTCTATTTCTTACTTTAGATTTTTTAAAATTTGCTTTATATATGTTGGTGCTCCTATGTTGGGTGAATAAATCTTTACAAATGTTAAATTCTCTTCTTGAACTGATCCCTTTATCATTATGTAATGCCTTTTCTTGACTCTTATTACAACTTTTGTTTTTAAAGTTTATTTTGTCTCATATAAGTATAACTACTTCAGCTTTTTTTTGTTTCTATTCGCATGCAATATCTTTTTTCATCTATTCACTTTCAGTCGGTGTGTCATTACATCAGAAGGGGTGGGCTGGGTGGGGGGAAGCAATGGGGGAAAAATGGGACAACTGTAATTGAAAAACCAAAAAAAAAAAAGAAAAAAAGATTTTTGGATACTGAAATAAATAAATAAATAAAGTGTGTCTCTTATAAGCAGCATATAAATGGGCCCTGTTTACTTAATCCATTCAACCATTCTATATCTTTTGATTAAAGAATTAGTCCATATACATTTAAAGTAATTATAGTTAGGTAAAATGCTTATGGGCACTTATTGTTAGCTGGCTGTTCTTATAGTTTTTATTTGTTTCTTTCTTTTTCTCTTTCTTGTGGTTTGAACTTTCTTTAATGGTATGCTTATCTTGCTTTTTCTCCACCTTTTGTGTATTTGCTATAGGTTTTGCTTTGTGCTTATAATTAGCTTGCACATAACTACTTATAACAGTCTACTTTAAGTTGATAACAACTTTAATTTGATCCTATTCTGAAGCTCAACATTTTTACTCTTCCCTTCAATGTTTTATGTTTTTTTCACCTTTTTTAGTATGCTTTATTGATTATGCTGTTACAGTTGTCCCAATTTCTTTTCCCTTTGTTCCCCTCCACCCAGTGACACCCCTTCTCCCAGTTGCCCACCCCCCCTTAGTCCATGTCCATTGGTTGTGCATATAGTTCTTCCAAACATTTTCCTGTCTACTCCACTCCCTCCTCCTACGCTTCTTAATTCCTGTACCGTCTCCCTCCCTCTCCTCCCTTATCCCTCTGTGCTGACCTCCTCCCAAAATATTCTCTATACCTATAATTCTTTTCACACTCTCATTGCCTTCTTAGTTGCCTTTGTTTTGGTTTCCTAGCTTCTGTTGTTGGTTGTTGTGATACAGTTTTTATTTTAATGTTCATAGATTTGATCCTCTTTCTCCTAAACAAGTTCCTTCAACATTTCATGTAACAGTGGTTTGAATCTGATGAACTCCTTCAGTTTTACTTTGTCCTAGAAGCACTTTCTCTGCCCTTCTATTATGAATGATAGCTTTAGTGGATAGAGTAATGGTGGTTGCAGGTTTTTGCTTTTCATTACTTTGACTATTTCTTGCCAGTCCTTTCTTGCCTACAGAGTTTCTTTTGAGAAATAAGCTGAGAGTCTTATTGGGACCCTTTTGTACATAATTCTCTTCTTCTCTCTTGCTGATTTTAAGAATCTCTCTTTATCCTTAATTTTTGACATTTTGATTATAATGTGTCTTGCTGTGGTTCTCCCTGGGTCCAGTTTTTTGGAACTCTCTGTGCTTCTTGGACCTGTAAGTCTATTTCCTTCCCCACATTAGGGAAGTTCTGCTTCATTATTTTTGCACATATTTTTTCTTTCCCAATTTGGATGTCTTTTATTTATTTTTCTTGTCTGATTGCTGTGGCTAGGACTTCCAACACTATGTTGAATAGGAGTGGAGTGAGTGGACATCCTTGTCTTGTTTCTGATTTCAGGGGGAATGCTTTCAGTTTTTGTCCATTAAGGATGATGTTGGCTTCGAATTTCTCATATATAGCCTTAATTATGTTAAGGTATGCTCCCTCTATTTTCATTTTGCTGAGTGTTTTCATCATAAATGGGTGTTGTAGTTTATCGAATGCTTTTTATGCATCTATTGATATGATCATGTAATTTTTGTCTTTCATTTTGTTTAGGTGATGTATTATATTTATTGATTTGCGAATATTAAACCATCCTTGCATCCCACTTGATGGGATGAATCTCACTTGATCATGGTGTATGATCTTTTTTATGTATTGCTGGATCCTGTTTGCCAATATTTTGTTGAGGATTTTAGCATTTATGTTCATCAGTGATATTAGCCGTAGTTTTCTTTCTTTGTCGTGTCTTGACCTGGTTTTGGAATTAGGGTAATACTGGCTTCATAGAAAGTGTTTGGGAGTCTTCCCTCTTTTTTAATTTTTTGGAATAGTTTGAGGAGGGCAGGAGTTAGTTCTTCCCTAAATGTTTTGTAAAATTCATCTGTGAAGCCATCCAGTCCAGGGCTTTTGTGTGCCAGGAGTTTTTTGATTACTGTTTCAATTTCTTTTTTTGTTATTGGTCTGTTGAGACTTTCTGATTCTTCTTGATTCAGTTTTGGAAGATTATATGTTTCTAGAAATTTGTCCATTTCTTCTAGATTGTCAAATTTCTTGTCATACAATTGTTCGTAGTAATTTTTTACAATCCTTTGTATTTCTGTGGTATAAGTTGTGATTTCTCCTTTTTCATTTCTGATTTTGTTTATTTGGGTCCTCTCTCTTTTTTTCTTAATGAGCCTGGCTAAAGACTTGTCGGTTTTGTTTATTTTTTCAAAGAACTAGCTCCTAGTTTTGTTGATCTTTTGAGTTGTTTGTTTAGTCTCTATGTCATTTAATTCTGCTCTGATCTTGATGATTTCCTTTCTTCTTGTTGCCCTAGGCTTTGTTTGTTGTTGTTCCAGTTCTTGTAGTTGTAGGGTTAGATTTTTTATTTGAGATTCTTCTATCCTTTTGAGATATGCCTGTATTGCTATGAACTTCCCTCTCAGGACTGTTTTTGCTGTGTCCCATAGGTTTTGGGCTGTTGTGTGTTCATTATTATTAGTTCCAGAAATTTCTTGATTTCTTCTTTGATGATATTGTTAACCCATACATTATTTAATAGCATGTTATTCATTCTCCATGAGTTCGGATGTCTTTGACTTTTTTCTCTGTGGTTGATTTCTAGTTTCAAGGCATAGTGGCCTGAAAAGATGCTTGATATAATTTCAATTTTCTTAAATCTGTTGAGGCTTGTTTTGTGTCCTATCATGTGGTCTATCTTTGAAAATGTCTCATGTGCATTTGAAAAGAATGTATATTTTGCTTCTTTGTGGTGGAGAGTTCTATATATATATCAGTTAAGTCCATGTGGTTTAGTGTGTTGTTCAATGCCTGTATATCCTTGGAGTTTCTTTGCTTTGAAGATCTGTCTATTGTCGATAATGGAATGTTAAAGTCCCCTGCTATGAGTGTGTTGCTGTTAACATCCTTCTTGTGGTCTTCTAGTATTTTCTTTATGTATTTGGGTGCTCCTATGTTGGGTGTATATATGTTTATCAGTGTTATATCTTCTTGATGGATTGTTTCCTTAAGTATTATGAAATGTCCTTCTTTATCTCTTTTTATTGCCCTTGCTTTGAAATCCATTTTGTCTGATATGAGTACTGCTACCCCAGCTTTTTTTTCATGTTTGTTTGCTTGGAATACTTTTTTATATCCCTTTACTTTCAGTCTGTGTAAATCTTTTGTTTTGAGGTGTGTTTCTTGTAGACAGCAAATATGTGGGTCCTGTTTTCTTATCCATTCCATTACCCTATGTCTTTTAATTGGAGCATTTAATCCATTTACACTTAAGGTTATTATTGACATGTATTTATTCATTTCCCTTTGTACCTGAGTTCCTCTCTTCTTTTTTTCTTCTTTTTCTTAAAGCATTCCCTTTAGCATCTCTTGCAATGCTGGTTTTTTGGAGATGTATTCTTTTAGTCTTCCTTTGTCTGGGAAACTCCTTATATCACCTTCCATTTTGAATGAGAGCCTTGCTGGGTAGAGCATTCTTGGTTGTAGGCCTTTGTTTTTCATTGCTTGAAATATTTTTGACCATTCCCTTCTGGCTTGTAGTGTTTCTGTTGAGAAATTGGTTGATAGCTTTATCGGAGCTCCCTTGTATGTTATTTGCTGTTTTTTCTCTTGCTGCTTTTAGGATTCTCTCTTTGTCTTTGAATGTTGCCATTTTAATTATGATGTGCCTTGGAATGTGCCTTTTAGGGTTCTTCTTCATTGGGATTCTCTGTGCTTCTTGGACTTGCATGGCTTTTTCTCTCATCAGGCTAGGAAAATTTTCTGTCATTATTTCTCCTATCAGCTTCTCTATCCCTTGTTCTTCTTCTCCTTTCTCTTTTATTCCAATGATTCGGATGTTATTTTGTCCAATGTTATCCTGTAATTCCCTTAGACCTTCTTCATACTTTTTCAATCTTTTATCATTTTGTTGTATTGTCTGTGAGTTTTTTTCTACATTGTCCTCTAATTCACTGATCTGATCCTCTGCTTCGTTTAGCCTGTTTTTGATTGATTCTACTGTGTTTTTCAGTTCGGAGGTTGTATTCTTCATTTCTTCCTGGTTCTTATTAATAGTTTCTATGTCCTTTTTTATGCCAGTGTAGTTCTCTGTAAGTTCCCTGTAATTTTCTTGGAGATATTGGTAACTTCCTTGGAGGTTGTCGTAGTTATTTTTGAGGTTGTCGAGTATATTGAGCTTCTTCGCCCCATTATTTTGAATTTCGTGTCTGACATTCAGGTTATGTCTATTCCATCTACCTTTCTTTCTGGGGATTCCTCTTTTCTTTTCATTGGGAGGTTGTTTCTGTGCCTTACCATCTTGGATTCTTCTTGTTTGTTTTTGTTTTTTGGATTTGTCTGCTTTGACTTCCCACCTTTGTGGTATGAGGTTCTTTATAGGAGATCTGGAGGTTTCAGTGGTGCAGTCTCTTTGATCTCCTGAGCCTGATGTTCTTGGGATGCCCTTTAAGT
The DNA here is from genome assembly GCF_987537825.1 of Furipterus horrens. Classification (NCBI taxonomy): domain Eukaryota; kingdom Metazoa; phylum Chordata; class Mammalia; order Chiroptera; family Furipteridae; genus Furipterus; species Furipterus horrens. The sequence goes on from NW_028327177.1 coordinate 44,479,756, forward strand.
CATTTGTTTATGCTGTCTGGTTATATTTCAGATGCTTTTTGGTGGGACCTTCTCTCTGGTTAGTTGACTGAGAGTCACTCTGCCCATTTTGTCTTGAGTTCTTCTGTGGAGATGCTGTTAAAAACATAAACACACAGCCCAGGCAGGAAACCCACAAAATATCCCCCACCTTCTATCTCACTATCGGCAGCAAATGAGCCAGTATTACTATAAATGTAGAGAGTTAGGGCTTTTATACTATAGGAAGAATAGATGAGTTGTTTTTAATGAAGAAAAATATGATTTTTGAGAGGGGGGACAATAGATTAATAATAGTAGCAAGTAGTGTCAAGACTATGCAAGACAGTAAGTAATATTTACATTGTATGTTAACAATAAAATAAAAAAGAGGGAAGAATGTAGAATATAGTAAGAAAGTGCAATTGTATAGTATTAGATTATATTTATATAGTATTTATATGCTGTATATTTAGTGTGAAAGGTAGGCTAAACAAAACAGGCAAACTAACAAGCCAAAATTAAAGAGAAAAGTTGAGAGGAAGAGATGGTATGAAACAAATTACAGATAGTTTTTTAAAAATTTAAAAAATAAATAAAAGTAAAAATTAAAATTAAAATAAAAAAGAAATTTAAAAAATTAAAATAAAATACAAATAAAAAAACTAAAATAGAAATAAAAATTTTTTTAAAAAAGAAAATTTTTATTCAGTTTAGCCTTTGTGTGCAGTCTTCTTTTTCTGGATCCACAGCTGGTCTATTGAGGTGGGCCAGAGGTTCCTGATCCTGGCAGCAGCGGGTGTGCCTGCGTGCGGTGTTGGTGGCGCTAGCTTCGCGCTAGCTGGGTCGCGTGCTCGGGTAACACCCATGCGCCCATAATGGCCGGCGCATTCGTTTGGTGCCTGTTGGAGCCGGCCAGGGTGATTGTGCATGCGCACATGTGCACGTGCACAGTGGCCTGCAAGCTAGCCTCAGGCCTGCTGAGCTGTACCCTGGGAGTTGGTCTCTTGCCCCTTGGGGCGGGGCCCTGGACAGCTGTGCACGGTTGAAGTGGGCGTTTGTGAGTTGCAGCCACCCACTGTTCCTGCAGCCACCTGGGCAGGCATGAGTAGAGCTTGCGCAAGTGGGCTGTGCACTGGCTTGGCGCCTATTGGTGTGGGCCAGGGGTGTCTGTGCACAGTCTCCTGTGTGCCCAGCAGGCCAATTTTACTCCTGTTGGCACGTTGATCTTATGCTTATTGGGGTGGGTTGGAGGGGCACCCAGATGCGTGGCCAGCGACCTGGCCGCACGCCTGGGCCAGCAGACAAGGGCACCTCCCTGTGCGCGCCCGCTTGACCCAAGGGGAGGGTTGGGGAGTGAGCGAGCGCACTTCTGTGCCTGCGCTCTTCAACAGTCTCCTATCACCCCCAACCTCTCCTCCCCTCTCCGCAGCACACAAAAGAAAAATATAAGAGAAAAACACGTTCTTACATACACAGCCGTACACTGTTTCTTGTCTCTCAGGGCCAGATGCCACCTGGCCCACTCCTAGCTATGCCAGTGGGCAGAGACCCGCTCTCCTCCTGATTCCTCTCTGGGGAAGCCTGTGGTCACTAAAAAGTCTTTGTGTATTTTCAGCCGCAGCTCGGGAAAACAACCAAGTCAGAAATCCTGTCTTGTCCCTTTTTCCTCTGCTATCCTCACCAAACAGGTTGTTCCCAGATGATCTTCTCTGATGCAACAGTGATAAGGCTCAACTCCTGTCAGTGTCCAGATGCACTGAGATGTTCTGTCTGCAGTCATTCCAAACTACAGATGGGTGCTCACTGAGATGTTCTGTCTGCAATCATTCCAAACTACAGACGGGTCTCGGGAGCTAGATAGCGCAGCCTCCCCTCACTCATCTGCCATCTTCTCCCCTCCACAAGACTTATCTTGATCACCAAGTTTTACTTTAAAATATGAAAAATAGGCTTGCCTGACAAATGTGCTGATGTTTGTCCTTTGACTGGGAATGGTTAAACTGCCACAGATATAACAAAACAAATCAGGGTTGTTTAGGTACTTACAATAAGAAATAGCAGAGGCAGACATGATCTAAAGGAAAGGAAATAAGTGCATATGTAAATAAAAAAAATAAATTCTACTAACTCCTTGTATACAGACAAGAACTCGGACTACACTCTGGAATACAACTCACTATACTGTATAGAGCAGCACACAACCTCTCACCACACTGTGTCATGTGTAACTGAATAGCCTAGACAAGTATGAACCTGTCGCTGGTCTCCAAGATTGTTCCCCACCGCTCCCTACTCAAGGGAGGTTTGCTCTCAGCCAATAGAAGAGCACTAGTGCTTCCCTCGATCCAGGCTCGATCCAGCCTAGAGTGGTCACATTAAGAAAAGCTGTACAGAAAAAACTTGATGTGAAAGAAGAAAACTAACTGCAGTTTTGAAATCAGCATGCCTATTTAAGTCTGAAACAGCTGAAAAAATTGAACGCAACAGGAATTATGTTAAAAATTGTTCTGCTATGTTATGCTATTCTCTTCTGAAGATCTGTAAAGTTTGTGCTGAAAGGTCTACTGATAGCCTTATGGAGTCCTTGTAAATAATAAGTTGATTTTCTCTTGATGCTTTTAATATTCTCTCCTTAACATTAACTTTTGACATTTTAATTATAATATGTCTTGGTATGGGTCAGTTTGGGTTCATATTATCTGAAAATTTTTGGACTTCCTGGATATGGGTGTTTGTGTTCTTCCCCCAGTTAGAAAAATTTTTAGCCATTATTTCTTTAAATAGAATATCTGCCTCCAAATTTTTGTTTTTTTAAAAAAAACCTACAAGAACAATTTACATTTTATGGAAGTTGTTACTAGAGTTTGAAAATACCATCTTTTCCTGGAATAGTGAATCATAAAATTTTGGCAAAGAGAAAGACAATAGAAAACAAGAATGTAGTCTTTAATTTTTTTTAAAAATGTGCCACTTTATTAGACTTCTCTCTTTTTCTCTTTTACTCACTCCCTTGTTGTAATTAGTGTTTCTAGGTTAATGAAGCTTTCTTGTCCCCATATTAGGGGTTGGCATTAACATTTGGTATTTCTAATTTTCTTGTATTATTCTTTAGACTCAGAAGTAGAAAGTTCATCGGCCATCAATGGCATTTTTTTAATCCCTTTTCATTGACATTCTGCAATTATTTGTTGGTTCTGAGGGAAGTGCATTGTTTGCCCTTGGTTTTGGTGTTATTGTTGATTCTTACTTCCTATTTTATGCTAAGATACAAAAAGGAAGGTTTTTAGAAAAATAAGGTGTTTTTAAATTTTTTCTTGATTAATCTGCATTTTAATCTGGAATTCCACGTTGTGGCAGAAATGATGTTGTGCAGTCCCAGACCTACTCCTTTAAAGGTCTGATTTTTTTTGCTCTTGTTTTTTAGGAGCCCAGATGCCATACTGCAAAGGAGGCTCAGACTTCAAAGGGGGAAACACCATCTGGAGGCAATCCCAGTCTTCTTGGACCTTCTAGCCCAAGATAGATGCCAGCTATATAACATGAAGCATAAGAAACACAGGCCACACACAGAATCAAGTTCAACTGTCATTCATTGTTTTAAGTTGCTACATTTGGGTGTGGTTTTTACATAGCAATTGATAACTGAAATGCTTAGTTAGTTTATTCGTTCTTCATTGAGACACCATGAAAAGATAAGAATCTACATGTAGAATTTTATGAGGACAGGCTTTTTCTCATATACCCTAATGTTATCTTTATTCTACTTGTTTATCTACAAGATTTTAATTTTATTCTACTTCTAACTGGCTTATTCTCATATCTGTGCTTATTTTAAAATGTATAAATCCCCGATTTTCAGTCTACAATGATTTGATTTCATGCCTGCTTGAATTGCCCTGTGTGATCTTCAGAGGAAAATTTCTACTCAGAGAGCCCAATATCTATTATATTGTTTATGGATTGTAGCCATGTGATGTTTTTAGAGGTATATTTACAGCAGTGAATTCACCGACTTTATCAGGAATAAAACTGTTAAGATTAGTGATTATCTCCTTAAAACATCTATTTGGTAAAATCTACAGTTTTGGGTGCCCAATATAATGGCAGAATAATTGCTAAGTCACTGTGAAGGCATTGCTCTATTTCATGTGAGCAATTTTGCACAAGCCAAGTGGAACTAATCAAAATACTGAAGGTAGGTTCTTGCTGCCAGTACTCCCCCAACACTTATCAGCCTAGCTGTTTACAAGGCCAAAATATGACTTTATATATTGTGAGTGAATTGGATTTTTTTTTTAATAAGCTGTGGTTGAAATTAAACAGTAATTCCTTCTAAAGAGTACTATTATATAGTGATGTTTTCACTATTAAGTTCTTACTGCACCTGCCGCTCGTATATCAGGAATAACACAGGCAGAAGCTTAAGTAACTATCATTTTAAAATCCATTTTTGATATGTTTACCTCTTTTCCACAATAGAATTTCTCTATGCATATGTTGGAGCCTCTGTGTGAGATATGGTCTGGCTTCCTCTTTAACATCCCCTCCCTGGGTCTGCCCTTAACTAGGACTAACCCTGCATGGAGGCATGGGGACTGGAAGCGATGACCCCCAGTAATCCTTTGCCTGTCACTTTGTTGAGATTTCTTCAAGATTCTCGGTGCTTGCCCCCTTCATCGTTGACCCCCTAAAGACTCCCATTCAGATTCTCCCTCTTAGTCTGCTTCCTTTACTCCTCAATGTTGTTGGCCCTCCCACCAAAGTTCAGCTGTCCTGTTTTCTCACATTCAGAACCCTGTTCCCTGGTGGTGGAAAGTCCTCTGGACTAACCTGAAATGAGGCTATACGTTGACCCAAATGAGTGTCCCTAAGATGGAAGTTTTAGGCTACCAAAAAATATTTTTAGATTAAAAAGCTACTTTTATTGCTCTACATTAAAACGAAATTATTAGTGCTTTTGTAAAGTAGAACTACCACAGCTTACAGATGAACTTACGTGGAACGTTGGCAATTTCATTAGTTCTAAGTCTCTTGAGCACAACAGTGACCTCAGAGATAAGAGAGAAAGGTGAGCAACAGTGAGAAAAATCTGTCAAACCACTTTGTTTTCTCTTCTATATCAGATGAGGAATCACGCTGAGAGCCAGGGATGTAGATACAGGTATGTAATTAGAGAATTGAGAGGCAGGTAAAGTAAGAGCAAAGCCAAGTGGACAGGAGACCAGGTAGATGGAGGAGGCATGGCAGGCTGGGCTCCTTGCATGTGGGGCATGTTAGATTATAGACTTCAATGGCTACACAGTTCTAACAGTATTGTAGAGAGAGTATATATTATATGATAGTTTTATTAATAATAATTGACTCACATCCTCAAAAGAGATGGGTAGTATTTCAATGCACTTTGTTTAAAAAAGTAATGAAATAAAATATATTGATAAAAATGCTTAATCATAAGTGGTTAATAGTTAAAAAGATTTGCTGATAAAATAGGTGGAACTTGAGTGATCTAGAAAAATTACTTATTTAGGAGAGATCGCTCTCTAAAAGACGTGCACATGCACCTGCACATATACAACATGCACACATCAATCTCTATCCAGACAAGGAAATACAACTGCTGGATCTTGAACATTACATTAGGATCAGCTCCATTTATTTTTCCATTTATCTTAGGGATTACATTACTTTTATTTTCAATTTACAAAGTTCCTAATGATTTCCTGTACTTCTGCTGCCACCTGTTTGTGCTATGGGATTTCTTTTACCTTGCCCTTCCTATCTCAGTCTCATATTAAAAGACAACTGGCTGGGTCCTCAGCTGTTGTCTTCCCAGATGTGTTAGTGGCAGGGGCCATTACTCCATGTCACTAGGGCTTGATTCAATGGGATGAGATGTGTGCTAACACCTGCGAGTTGCCGGAGAGCGGGCCCAGGTGAGACAGAGTGGGAGGGACCAGCACAGAGGAAGATGCAGTGGAGAAAGCCAATGAGAGCCAGAACTAAGACACTAGGTTAAGTCTTTGAATAGCTTAAACAAACATTGGTATTTTTATTTTATGGCTTTATCTTCCCTCTTCAGAAATAATGTCTTCATCATCATTAATATTGTGTAACTTAACAGATGGGATTGAGAGGTTGGAGGATGGGTATGAAATCTTTTATTTTCAACCACTGGGTATGGATATACACATTTAATAATAAACTTCTGGGAAAATTGCTATGATAATCTTAAATAAGAAAATCATTATACATATATGATTATGTATTTTTCTACAGATAATCATCTTGGCTTGAAACAAGCAAACTCAAATTTAGTGACATACTTGTTCTTTGTATTGTAGCTCTGAGACACTTAGAGAAGAAAAATACTTAATTTAATAAACGCTGAATGTTCTTGAAAGTGTTGGCCATCGTATGCGATAGGGGTAGGGGAGGAAGCTGGACTGGCTAGACTGTGAGTCCTGCACTCTCAGACATATTTGTCAGTCCTCCCTGAGCACTTCCAGCTCCAATTTAGTTTAGAATCCATCCATTTCTTAATTCCATGAAGATGCAATTTTGTCTAAAATCTTGGAGTATATAGACTTCAACATTTTTTTAAAAGGCATGATAAAAAAGGCTGCAACTTACTTAAACACTTTCTTAAACCCCAAGTTTTAAAACAAAGGCTAGAAAAAGAAACTGCTATCTGGGGACCCTTAGCAAATATATTATTTTGCTTCCAACTAAAGAACAGATTGACTTCTGAGTTTCTTCACCTAATAGGCATCATTTCTTATATTAAAACATTACAGTTATTAACATTAGCCTCTATGAAAAAATGTAAGAATAATTTTCAACATGTGCCTGAAAGTCTTCCCTTATTATTGCCCCATGGTTTTTCGTTAGAGATGTGAGTTTCTTTTATTTCCCAATTAAAATTTTTTATTTTATTTTATTTTTCCATTTAAGCAAAAGTACATATATGTGAGTGCGTGTGTGTGTGTGTGTGTGTATAAATAATAAGATGTGAGTTTCTTATACTCATATATTATTCATTGGAGCTAATGTATTTAGGATCACATCCCCTTACCTCATAGATAATGATGACTTTGCTCTAAAGGGGGAATGAAAATATGCTTACTCATCAGTTGAATGAAACTATATAATAAGCTTTTGCTTTGAGCTTATCTGTGGGAATCTTGGTTAACAGAGATCCTTTTAAAAGAATCTTGAGTGAAAAAGGTGAAGTGGAATAAGAGGTACAAACTTTTAGTTATAAAATAAGTCATGGGACTGTAATGTACATCACAAAGAATATAGTCAATAACTTATAAATGTGTGGTGATACATGGTTACTTTTGAAGGTATATAAATATAGAATCATTATATACCTGAAACTCAGATAGTATAATATTATATGTTGACTATACTTTAATAATAAAAAGAGAAACTTGAAGGTAGGGATATGATACTTGTTTGACAGCTGGGTTGATTTCAATCCTGTTTTCTCAGCCCATTTGTCTTAAACTGCTGCCTTTTGTTAAATTTTGTTTGTCATATTATTTTAACATTTTATTTTAGATTCAAGAGTGTTTACACACTATAATTTGTTTTGTATTTGTATTATTTTCCTCAAATTAATGGTTATTAATCTTTATCATATTAATGCGTGTTTGTTTAATAGCCTAGGCTTTTGCTCATTTTCAACTTTAATTTACCGATTACATACAGTTTGCTTGAACTTCCTGTTTGAGTTAGGATTATGTTCAAGAACACAAAACAGTAAATCTCTAGTGACAGTGACAGACAGAAGACTACACCCTTGCATAAAAGATGTGCGCAGGTTGCATTTGAAGGCTGGTGGGGTAACCCTCTGTCATCAAGGATCAGAGTCCAGTTTTTCTAATGCACATCCTAACGTATGCTTCCCAAGCTTCTGGTAGCTGGTTCAAGCTGGCTGCTGCAGCTCCAGCCTGGAAAACGAATAAAATTAGGTCAAAATGGCTCCTCCCTTTTGATTAACCAGATTAACTCATTGAAGCAGCCTTCCAGAAGTCCCACAGAGCTCTTGTGCTTACCCCCACTGGTCATAACACAGTTACTTGGTTGCACCTGGCTGCAACGTTGGTTGGTAGGTATAGTTTATATATAGAGACATAGGGAAAATCAAGGCTCAGTGATTAAGTAGAAAAAGGGGGAAGAATTCTGGTCTAGTTAGCTAATATTATCTGCCACTTATGTTCTTATTTTATGCTACTTATTTTTCAATTAATCTTTATTTTAAACTTAAAAGCACTTTAAATTTTGTTTCACCAGTTAATATTTTATTTTCTTAAGAATTATCTTTTATTGTAATCTACTTTTATTTTACTATTTTAACCATATTGCTGTTAACGGTACTTAATTTTTTTCTCCAGTTTTATTAAGATAAAATTGACATATAACATATAAGTTTAAGGTCCGCAACACAGAATTAATACATGTATGTCTTGTAAAATGATTGCACAATGTTTAGTTATTTATTTAGACATTATTATGCTTATGATATTTTTGACTTGTTATGAAGTTTCTATTTTCCAGTTTAGTATATGGCAGGAAGGACAGAAATAATGGGAACCTCTAAGATAGGAGCAATTTTAAACAAGGGAAGTAGGCTGATTTTCCCATTACTGGGACCTACGCTGTCAGTGCACTCCCTATAGCATATTTCCTTTTCTTGTCATTGTTGAATCCTCTTGTGATAAAGACTTTAACCTAAATAACCCAGTAGACCCTTAAGATGAAAGCTTTCCCCAGTATCTCCCAGGAAAACTATAATTCTATCTTTATTAGTAATTCCTTGAGTATTATTGCAGTAGTGTATTAGCAGAGACAGATACTGACATTGTCTCTACTCTCGTGGAGTTACAGGCTACTCTGGGAAACCAATATTAAACCCCAAATCATACAGAGCTTTAAATTGTAAGCAGGTGAAAGAGAAGGGACACTGAAGACAAAGTGTGGCTTTGTGTGTTTAAGGAGGTTAGAGAGACCAGTATTGCTGAGATGGGGCAAACAGGAGTGGGAAGGGAAGAAGGAGAGTGGGGTCAAATGGAATTAGGAAGAAATGGCAGAAAATGAGGCTAAGGGGCACAATGCAAAGATGCATGTGTGTGGGGGGAACCATGGTCCTTCTCATCCTCTTCATTTGAAAGACAGAAGGAAATCTCTCAGTGGATTAAAGCAGAGGTGGATCAGATTTACCTTTGGAATAGTTTCCTGGGGGTGGGGCATAGAAGGCAAGAGTGGATGCTGAGGTTGTGCTTACATGTTGATGCCATTATTTTCAGTAGGGGTAAACTCTGAGCTGCTTTTATAGTTTGTTGGTAGAGTTGTTATTCATATTCTTTAGCCAGTCTAGCTTGTGACCAAAGGCATGGCTTTCTGGGATGGCTGTAGTCTGAAGCAAGAAAAAAGCGAAGATAAATGGCTTTAGAAGAAAATATCTTGCAGTACAGTCATTATTAACAGCATACATGTTCTACTCAAATGTGCTAACCAGACATGGATCCCTAGGATACCAGCCAACAGGTGTGCATAATCTTAACTTTTATAATAAAGTGAAAAGTGGACTTGAAGATCAGATGCAGCTAAGGTCATTAGTGCCTCCCGCACAAGCGCTCTAGGTACCAATTGATACCAAAATTAATAAAAGGACATTTGGCTAATTGTGCCATTTTTGAGTTCCTTTTAAAGCAGGAGAAACTTCATGTTTAGCTTTATTTTCTTTATGTACAAAAAATTTAAAATCTTAAATTATATCTCTCTTGCCTTGTACATTAGAAATGATTCCCCACAGGCAAGACTGAATTCTACCCTAAAGAATGGTGTGCGATTCATCCAGACTCTCTTATTTAGCTCTGGTGTCTTTCTTCCTCCTTTTATCTGTTAAGAATGTATATGTCATAATAGCTGAATTCCCAGTTAGATCCCTGTCAACAGGAGTAACTCTCTTGAATGAATCAGAAATTCTTTGATTTTCAAACAGATTTATAAAATGGGCTTTATTCTCCACATGTTGTTGTTGGGTTTATTCTCATCAAATAACAGACTTTGCACCATGATCAAGCTAAATAAATATATTTCAAAATGAATTTGTGCAAAATTATGCATATGTATGATTATGTATGTATGCAGTTGTATTAAACTGTGAACAAAGCTCTAGGATTCCTTTTTTAAAAATATATTTTATTGATTATGTTGTTACAGTAGTCCCAATTTTTCTTCCCTTTACTCCCCTGTGTACAATACCCCCCCATTCTCTCCAGCAATCCCACTCCCCTTAGTTCATGTCCATGGGTCATGCATATAAGTTCTTTGGCTTCGCCGCCCTTTCTTACATGATTCTTAACTTACCCCTGTTTATTTTGTACCAACCAGTCATGCTTCTTAATCCCTGCAAGACTTCCCCATTTCTCCCCCTTCCGCCTCCCAGCTGATAACCCTCCAAATGATCCCCATACCTATGATTCTGTTTTTATTCTGGTTTGCTTAATTGGATTTTGTTTTTATTTTTAGATTCAGTTGCTGATAGTTGTGAGTTTGTTGTCATTTTAATGATCACAATTTTGATCTTCTTTTTCTTAAGTAAGTCCCTTTGACATTTCATATAATAATGGCTTATTGATGACATTTCATATAACAATAGCTTGGTGATGATGCACTCCTTTAGTTTTACCTTGTCTGAGAAGCACTTTATCTGCCTTTCCATTCTAAATGATAGCTTTGCTGGATAGAGTAATCTTGGTTGTAAGTCCTTGCTTTTCATCACTTTGAATATTTCTTGCCAGTCCCTTCTTGCTTGAAAGTTTCTTTTGAAAAATCAGCTGTTAGTCTTATAGGCACCCCTTTGTAGGTAGCTCTCTGCTTTTCTTTTGCTGCTTTTAAGATTCTCTCTTTATCTTGAACCTTTGGCATTTCAATTATGATGTGACTTGGTGTGGTCCTTTTTGGGTCTAGCTTCTTTGGGACCCTCTGTGCTTCCTGGACTTGTATGTTCATTTCCTTTGCCAGAATTGGGGAGTTTTTCTTCATTTGTTTTTCAAATAAATTTTCAATTTCTTCCTCTTCCTCTTCTTCTTCTGGCACCCCTATGGTTCGGATGTTGGCAGGTTTAAAGTTGTCCCAGGGATTCCTAAGCCTCTCCTAATTTTTTTTCAATTCTTGTTTCCTCATTCTGTAGTTGCTGACTGTTTTTTTCTTCCTTATGTTCCAAAGCATTGATTTTAACCCCGGTTTCTTTTCCTTCACCATTGGTTTTGTGTGGATTTTCTTTCGTCTCACTCAGCATAGCCTTCACTTCTTCTCTTATGCGTTTGTCATACTTAAGCATAACTGTCAAGCCTATGAGCATCTTTATCACCAGTGTTTTGAACTCTGCATCTGTTAGGTTGGCTATCTCCTTGTCGCTTAGTTCTCCCACTGGAACTTTGATTTTTTTCCTCTTTGGGGCCATATTTCTCTGTCTCTTCATCTTGACAGGCTCCTGTGTTTCTTTGCCTCTGTGTCTTAGGTTGAGCTGTTGTTCCTGTTACATTGTAAGGGGCAGAACCTTAGATACTTGTCAGTACAGACCCATTTCACCACTTTTTGGTGCTGTATGTGGAGGAGGGGTCTGAGAGGGAACAATGCCACTTGCTCAGCACTTGCCCCTTTTCCAGGCACTTCTCCCTTTTTTGTATGGGACTGGCGCCTCTCTAGCTATTGCCCTGACCATGGTTCCCAGAGTGGGTGAGTCTGTGGATGTTCTAGGACCGTGGTGGCCCTTTAAACAAGTGGACTCTGCTGAGAGACTGACAGTCTTCCTGCGCCCCACCCCCCACTGATTTGGAAAATCAGAAGCAATGACACTTCATTTTCCCTGGCGCTGGGACTGTGAGCTGTGTGGTCTGATCTGGTGCTGGGACAGCTCCTCAGGTGACCCTCCTGACTTTTTAAAACATGTGACTGTGCTTTCCACTGGTCTGCCACTGCTGTTGCTGCTGCCGCCACCACACTGTGTCCTCTATGCCCCAGCTCTGCCCCTCCTACCTGTCTGGATGAGTATTTCTCTTTATATCTTTGTTTGTTGGACTTCCATGCAGCTCAAATTTTTGCAAGTTCTGTTGTTTCTAGTTTTGTGATAGTTGTATTCCTTCTTAGTTGTGGAGGGAGATGCAGCATGTCTGTCTAGGCCTCCATCTTGGCTGGAAGTAGCTCTAGGATTCTTAACAAAGGAACACATATCAAACTAACAGGTCTTACTTTCTTTAATATAATATATTTTTGAGTTAAATATTTCCTAAGAACTTTCTATTTTGTAATTAATAAATTTGTGCAACTAAATAATCTGTTTAGTTCTTTTCAAGCAAACATGTATTCATGTTCTGTTATGGACAGGAGCTAAGTGTTATTCTAGAGAAACACAATTATTCAGATATTATCTACTTTTGAGATTACATGAGCTTCTTATTCCTCCTCATTTCTCTGCTCGCTTTTTGAACATGTAATTATTCATTGTTCTTTAGCATCTCTGCCAGATAATGGACAGGCAAAATAAAATAAAATAAAAATCAGATCAAGTAATTCTGCTACTTATATGAAAATTGGTAGGAAAAGACATTGCATTTTCTAAGAGAGGGGGTTTTCTTCTTGAGTTTTTAATAGTTTTGGTCTCTTTTTTTTTCAGATTTAATGTGTTTTATTGATTAAAATATTACATTTGTGCCAATTTCCCTTCCCTCTGCTTCCCTCCACCCGGTGGCCCCCCTCCCTCCAGTTGTCCCCCCCTTTTAGATTATGTCCATTAGTTGTGCATACAGTTCCTCCCAACCTCTCTCCGTCTATTCCATTCCCTCCTACCATGATCCCCAATTCCTATATCATCTCCCTCCCTCTCCCCACTCCCCATCCCTGTTGACCTCCCCCCAATATGCTTCCCGTACCCACAGTTCCTTTTCCACTCTCGTTGCCTGTTTAGTTTGCCTTTGTTTCATCTCCCTAGCTTCTGTTTTTTAAACCAGTCCCTTTAACATCTCATATAACAGTGGTTTGGATCTAATGAACTCTTTCAGTTTTATTTTGTCCTGGAAACACTTTCTCTGTCCTTCTATTCTGAATGACAGTTTCGCTGGATAGAGTATTCGTGGTTGTAGGTTTTGGATTTTCATTACTTTGAATATTTCTTGCCAGTCCCTTCTTGCCTGTAGGGTCTCCCTTGAGAAGTCAGCTGATAGTCTAATTGGGACCCCTTTGTACATAATTCTTTTCTTCTCTCTTGCTGCTTTTAAGATTCTCTCTTTATCTTTAATTTTTGACATTTTGATTATAATGTGTCTTGGAGTGGTTCTCCCTGGGTCCAGTCTCTTGGGAACTCTCCTTGCTTCCTGGACCTGCAAGTCTATTCCCTTCCCCAAGTCTGGGAAGTTCTCCTTTATTATATTTTCACTCAATTTTTCAAGTTCTAGTTCATCTTCCTCACTCTCTGGCAAACCAATGATTCTTATGTTGGGCCTTTTATAGCTGTCCCAGAGGTTTCTGATCCTCTCATTGTTGCTTCCCATTTCCTCTCGCTGCATTGGTTGACTGCTTGTTCCTTCTCCATATTCCAGTTTGTTGAAATGAACTCTGGATTTTTTTTCCTCACCATCTGTCTCGTATGAGGTTTTGTTCCTTTCGTTATGAATGTTTTTCGCTTCTTTCTTATCTTTTTCCTGCTCTTTTGTGAATTCTGTAAGCCACCTGATAACAATGGCCCAGAACTGAGCCTCTGACAGGTTTCTTATCTGTTCATCTGTCAGGTTCTCTATCTGTTGCCTGGTGAGCTGTGTCACCGGGATTTCTATAGTTGTCTGCCTCATTTTGACAGATGCGTTTTGTTTTCTTGGGCTGGCTGTCGGGGGCAGTGCCTGTGTACGTGTCACAAATTAGCGACCGGCGCCTGCTTGTCCGCGACCTATTTCGCAGCCCTGTGGTGCTTTCTTTGGGGGCGGGGGTCCAAGATGGATTCACACAGTTATTCAGCTAGGAGACCGGGATCCGTCCTCCCGCCCCCCTGGGCCTCACTGTTCAAGGCGATGCGGCGGCCGCTCTCCCCAGCGCCGGGGTCGCGCACTGCCAGGGGCTTGACTGCCGCCGGGCTTTTTCGCCGCCCCGCGCTGTCCCAGGTGCGACCGCAAACAGTGCTGCCCTCTTTAACTCTTACCTGCCCAAATGGCACCGCTGGTTTATAACTTCATATGTTGGGCTTCCGTGTAGTTTTATTTTCTGGAATTTCTAGTTATCCTTTGTTTTGAAGTAGTTGTATTCCTCTCTAGTTGTAGAGGGAGACCTAGCGTGTCCGTCTAAGCCTCCATCTTGGCCGGAAGTCTATTAGTTTTGGTCTCTTGAGTCACTAAATGTTTGAGCAACATGTAGATTTCTACTATCCTTCCTCCCCTTATCTAATATTCTGATTGATTGAGACTTGCCTAAATTCAAATTTACCTTTAGACTTTAACACAGTTATACTTTTTTATTTTTCATTTCACAAGCATTTTATTAATCAGACAGCCATCAACTCACTCAGCCCAGAGAAGCAATTGCTGGCAAGAGCTTTCTGGAAGCCAGAGGCCAGCTCCCTGTGCCCGCTCCAGGAATCTGGGTCTGCAGGGCATCAGTTGAGTCTCTTCTGCTTGAAGAACATGTGACAAGCAGACGTTCTTGCAGCCACAAACACTATTAACTCATTGAAATCCACTGTGGCATTTCCTTTGGTGTCCAGGTCCTTGAGCAGCTTGTCCATGACCTCCTTGTCCCTTGTACTCCACAGGAAGCCCAGGAGCTCCTTCTCCAGGAGTACCTTCAGCTCACTGTTGCTCGGGCTCTGCTTGTGGCCATCCCAACCCATGTAATGGGCAAAGACCTCAATGATCATGGCCATGGCCATCTCCAGCAGTGACAGGGTATTGCTGCATCTCATGTCTCTCCCAGTGACCGTGGCTGAGGGAACGGCCCACAGGAGACCTCTTGGTGTTTTATAAAGCCCAGCTTCATGTTGACGCAGAGGGTGGGACAAACATAGCCGGATCACTCAGCAAACCCTTCCCCTCCCCGTGTCGCTTTACTCAGTTCCAGAGAAACACCTACTCAATATACTTTTAAGTATCTCCTTACAGTATCTATTTCTCTTCTCACTGTCACCTTCTATGTAGTAGCTATTCTATTTCTAGCTTGGAGCTCCATAACTTACTTCTCTCCAGCATGTGAGGCATTCTCTGCAGGCCCTTCTTAGGACCATTTCTCCACACTACAGCCCAAGTGAACTTCAAAATTGTTAGTCTATTTCCTCTATCTTTACCCTAGCCCCCACCTGCCCTAGAAACATCCCATAGCTTCCCATTGCTCTTGGAACAAAACTCTTATGTGGCCCTGCATGACTAGACATATGTCTCCACCTTTGCTGGTTCATACCCTGCAGCATCCACCCCACCTGCTTCAGCCTTTTCTTTGCACATTTGCAACACTTCACATGCTGTCCCCACAAATATTCACCAACTGTATTGATTATATCTACTACACTGTGATTATAAGACACACCATTATTTTCCCAAGAGAGCAAAAGAGCCAGCAATTAAAAGATGAGTCAATGTCTTATTAATAAATCTGGAGAATGCAAAATTAAGCCTCCTCAGCCTGTTTTTGCATTTAAACTTCTTCCTTGTGTTTAAAGGGATTGTGTAATATTTGCTTCCTTTACTAGCATTCCCTGGTGTGTGATAAGTCAGCTTTTTGCAGGTTGCTCAGTAACAAAACATATCCCAGCTTCTACCACTTGTGAGCATCTTATGTTGCAAAACACATTTATTGTTACTTTTCAAAGAAAATATTATAGTCATTCCCCCAACAAGAAATATTTCTTCCAGTAATTTCAAACCCAGCACCCTTTCTTTGTTTTCTTCTCTTTCTGAGTCACAATAACCTTTCTTTTGATGGCAAGCCAATAACATTTTAAAGCATGTTGACAACACCTGTCAAAACAACAATGTACATAACTCAGTTGAAGAAAGGACAGTCTTAACAGCCTTGAACAAGTTTATGCACAAAAGGGCAATGACAATAATGTCACAACAGGTCATTCTCTGTCTTTTTTCACTGGAACCCACCCTCTTCAGACTACTGTTCCATGATTTTCACCTTACATATTCCCTTTCATTCCTGATAATTAAATTGATTAGTTAATTTTCATGCCACAGCCTCACAGATCTGATACTGGCTAGCTTGTTATTTAGTTGTCTTGAAGTTGAATGTTGTCTGCAAATAAGAGAAGTTTACTCTGAAGTCTTCTGAGTTATCTATAAAACACTTACATACAATGATTTTAATTAATGCTTGTCTGTACCAGGAAGTGTATTTAAAAATTTTTTTTATCCTGCTTCTCACTCAAACAAAGCATTCCCTACAATTTTATGTTAACTGTTTTGAACCAGAAAAATTAACTTATTATAGAATCTTTTCATTAACTATTTGAAAATCTAAATAAGTAATGAGAATAAATGATTGTTCTTCTATACTTAATAGACAGATATGATTTTTCTTTATTTAAAAAGACTATGTTGCCTTTTCCATAATAGGCTAAGATTGCATCATCATCATCTTTGTTATTTCTATGGTACTTCATACTTTTCAAAGGATTTTTACATATATTATCTCCATGTCCCTAGTTTTAATTTTCCACTGGCCCATCATGAGTATGCAATAAATGTATGCTGTTGCATAAATGAATGCATGAGCAAATGAATGATCATCATCACATGGCATTCACAATAATCCAGAGTCTCAGCTGGCTTGTGTCATCTTTGGCAGTACCTGTCTAGTACTGGCTTATTTTCTAGAACTTCATCATACTTTACAGTGGATTTTTTAATCTGATGCAAATTGAATTTGAAAGAGTTAATGAGGGAAGAATATATTTCTTCCAGGATTTTGTTTGAAAAACAAGGTTTAGATGGATGAACAGTAAAAACAAATGAGTAAAGTTTGAAACACTGTCCTTCAACAAATGCCAATTTTTAATTACAGTAGTTCTGCTTTATTTGTGATTGCACTTATCTCAGTTTCAGTTACTCGGGGTCAATCATGGTCCAAAATAATACACAGACAATTTCAGAAATATATAATTTATAAGTTTGTAAATTCATGCACACCCTTACGAGCAGCATGGTGAAATCTCATGGGATCTGGCTCCCTGCTGCCTTGAGTATGAATGATCCCTTTGCCCAGCATCTCAATCCTGCAGAAGCTCCCTCATGTTAGTCACGGTAGAAGTCCTCTTGGTTATCAGATGGACTGTGGTGGTATCGCGGTGCTTGTGTTCAAGTCACCCTTATTTTACATAATGCCCCAAGGTCAAGAGTAGTGATGTTGGCAACTTAGATATGTCCCAGAGAAGCAGTAGAGCACTTCCTTTTAGTGAAAAAGTAAAAGATATTAACTTAATAAGGAAAGAAAAAAATGTATGCTGAGTTTGCTAAGACCTATGGTAAGAATGTATCTATCAAAGAAATTGTGAAGAAGGAAAAGGAAATCCATGCTAATTTTTTCTGTTGCACCTCAAACTGCCAAAGTTAGGGCCACAGTACAGTGTAAGGTGTAAGGGCTTAGTTAAAGTGGAGAAGGCATTAAATCTTGGGTGGGAGATAGGAACAGAAAACATGCTTCAATTGATGGCATGCTTGTCCCAGAAAGTAGTGAGCCTACAGAAGACTATTCAGCAAGGTCCCTCCTGAAATGAGAAACCCCAACCTATTCACTGCAAGTAAGAGGTGGTTACATAGATTCAGGGATAGGTTTGGACTGAAAAATATGAAAATCACGGAGGAGGGGGGAGGGAGAAAAGGAGGAGAAAGAGAGAGAGAGAGAAAGAGAGAGAGAGGGAGAGAACATTCACATAACATATTATGGTATATTGCTATAATTTTTTCATTTTATTACTAGTTATTCTTAATCTATTATTGTGCCTAGTTTATAAGTTGAATGTTATCATAGGTATGTATGTATAGAAAGAAACAGTATGTATAGGGTTTAGTACTACCTGTGGTTCAGGCATCCACTGAGATCTTGCAAAGTATCCACCATGGATAAGGACCAGGGAGGACTACTGTATATCTTCTGTCTTGGAGTGGAGAGAGCTAACAACATATGCTAATTATCTACTAGGTCTCAGATGATATTAATAATATTATTGCACCTGATCAGGACACATGTTATTTTTCTCTTGCTAATGCTATGGGTAGTAAGTAGCTCTTAATATTCCTTATTCACTTATGGAAAGAATTTCTTTTTTGCTTCTCACAAAGGTATAAATTCTATCATGGGTGTTTATCAGTCTATTACAAAAGTGATCTTAATGTGTGTTGCTTACTCATTTGTTTTCATCTTGGTTGGGTGAATTGCTTCCCATCTGAATTGGCTGTTGCTCCAGCATTCCTTTAGTGAAAGGCTAAGGCTCAGTATTTCAGTCTTTAGGTCCCTTATTACTAAAGTTGCCCTCATTTGTTGTTATTAGTTTCCTGCTCAGTGAAATTCATCCAAAGGTCTGAGAAGTTACTATCTGGGCTGAGATCGCACTTGCTATGAGCTGTACAAATCATCAGCTGCTCCATGAGTCTCTCCTGCTCTTTAGGGTCCCAGAAGGCTCTTTCCAGAAGCAGAGAGAAACAATGTTCCATTTACCTGATTGACCTTCACCCTAGTGGAGGTGAATAAGAACAGCAATTGAAAGTTTTCTCTATTTCTTTATTTTTCACTCTCATTGCTTGCTTTCACAACAACCATACAGAGGGGGGGTTCTATGTTAATACCCAGTTTCCATCAAGTATCCAAGTAATTGGCCAATGGTTTCACAGTGCCAACTTTGCTCTTCTTGTGTTTTAAGTTTTATAGGAAGAGAATACCAAAGAATAAGTTAAATCACAAAACTTGTAATTATTTTCTTACTTCCAGGATAAATAAGTCACTTAGTGTGTGTTGCTGACATTTCCTCAGAAAAGGTATGTGATAGGCTTTGTGGAATGTGAAGTGCATTAACTTTGACTCTGACTCTGTTGTCATCTCATGCACATGGTGATGGCCACAACACCAAGGTAGCTCCTGGAGGCTTATACTACAGCTTCTCAAAAGGTGCCATGCAAAATAGTGGTTTGAGTATTGTTGGTCAGTACATACTGATTGAGTTATAAAAAGCATCGAAGACGCCCTGGCTGGTGTGGTTCAGTGGATTGAGCACCGGCCTGAGAACCAAAGGGTCACTGGTTTGATTCCCAGTCAGGGCACATGCCTGGGTTGCAGGCCAGGTCTCCAGTTGGGGGTGCGCAAGAGACAAATGCACATTGATGTTTCTCTCCCTCTCTCCCTCCCTTCTCCTCTCTCTAAAAAAATAAATAAGTAGCCCTGGCTGCTGTGGCTCAGTGGATTGAGCGTTGGCCTGCGAGCCAAGTGTCGCTGGTTCAATTCCCAGTCAGGGCACATGACTAGGTTGCACGTCAGGTCCCCAGTTGGGGGCACGAGTGAGAGAAAACCACACAGTGATGTTTCTCTCCCTCTCTTTCTCCTTTCCCCTCTCTCTAAAAATAAATAAATAAACAAACAAATAAATAGTTTAAAAAAATAAGTAAATAAAATCCTAATAAAAAAGAGCATCAAAGATGAGATATTTGGAATATTGACCTGATAAGATTGCCATTCTTTTTATCCGAAAATTTTCTGAATGTAAGAGAAAAGAACAGCTTGGGAATAACTTAGAAATAAAGGTGAAAATAAGCAAAGCCAATTCCATTTCCTGATGCAGAGACTTTATGTATTTTCATGTGGATAAAGCCCTTGATGGTTGGGAGCCTGCAGTTTAAAATGGGATCCCCTCTGTCTTCTCCAGAGTGCCTAAAATTGGGACTAGTAAATAAATATTAAATACGTTTAATTAAAAATAAAATCACCTACATTTCTCAGAGATCTGGTTTGAGGTACTTCCGGTTGGATTTTCTTCTGTTTCTGTTTGAATTTATTGCTGCCAATTTAGGAGAGAAATTTTCCTTAACAGTAGAATTGTATTTTATAACCATGCAATTTGATTTTCCTAAAGCTATTTTTTTTGGTATGGCTTTATTACATGTACTTAAGTATTATATATCCATTCCTACCCTCATTTATTCTTGTTTTTTTTTACATTTAACTTGCTAGGAAATAATCCTATGCTTGTCCCCTTCATTTTTCTATGTTATAATTTAGAAAGCAATTCACAAGATTTCAGTTTTGCTATGTACATCAGGCACAATATAAAGAATAAATTCTTTATATTATATTCTTGCACTTGTCTTTAATTTTAAAAACTTGCCAGAGAAATGGCAATTTTAAATAATCCTTGCTTTGCTCTAATTAAAGATTTGGACATTTATCTAATATTAGAAGTTCCTACAATTTGATGCTACCTCTTTGATTTACTATAACCAAGTCTCATATGATTCTTATATTGAAGTAAATGTATTATAATGAAATCCTAAGAGGTGACCCGAGCTTTCAAGTGTGTTTACAGAGATGTCTGAAACCGCTATCTGTCTATCACCACATTCCCCGCTGTTAGCCTGTGATGAGTTGGACCTTCATACCATTTCTAGGTAGGCCAATTAAAGTGGTATATTTGTAAAAACCACTGTGAAAACTGTACCTCCTCAATAAAAACAATAGAGTTCTTGCAAATCACCTTCTCCAGGAGTACTGTAAAACATTGCCATTTTCTTTTTTTTTTTTTTCAGATTTAATGTGTTTTATTGATTAAAATATTACATTTGTGCCAATTTCCCTTCCCTCCACCCGGTGGCCCCCCTCCCTCCAGTTGTCCCCCCCTTTTAGATTATGTCCATTAGTTGTGCATACAGTTCCTCCCAACCTCTCTCCGTCTATTCCATTCCCTCCTACCATGATCCCCAATTCCTATATCATCTCCCTCCCTCTCCCCACTCCCCATCCCTGTTGACCTCCCCCCAATATGCTTCCCGTACCCACAGTTCCTTTTCCACTCTCGTTGCCTGTTTAGTTTGCCTTTGTTTCATCTCCCTAGCTTCTGTTTTTTAAACCAGTCCCTTTAACATCTCATATAACAGTGGTTTGGATCTAATGAACTCTTTCAGTTTTATTTTGTCCTGGAAACACTTTCTCTGTCCTTCTATTCTGAATGACAGTTTCGCTGGATAGAGTATTCGTGGTTGTAGGTTTTGGATTTTCATTACTTTGAATATTTCTTGCCAGTCCCTTCTTGCCTGTAGGGTCTCCCTTGAGAAGTCAGCTGATAGTCTAATTGGGACCCCTTTGTACATAATTCTTTTCTTCTCTCTTGCTGCTTTTAAGATTCTCTCTTTATCTTTAATTTTTGACATTTTGATTATAATGTGTCTTGGAGTGGTTCTCCCTGGGTCCAGTCTCTTGGGAACTCTCCTTGCTTCCTGGACCTGCAAGTCTATTCCCTTCCCCAAGTCTGGGAAGTTCTCCTTTATTATATTTTCACTCAATTTTTCAAGTTCTAGTTCATCTTCCTCACTCTCTGGCAAACCAATGATTCTTATGTTGGGCCTTTTATAGCTGTCCCAGAGGTTTCTGATCCTCTCATTGTTGCTTCCCATTTCCTCTCGCTGCATTGGTTGACTGCTTGTTCCTTCTCCATATTCCAGTTTGTTGAAATGAACTCTGGATTTTTTTTCCTCACCATCTGTCTCGTATGAGGTTTTGTTCCTTTCGTTATGAATGTTTTTCGCTTCTTTCTTATCTTTTTCCTGCTCTTTTGTGAATTCTGTAAGCCACCTGATAACAATGGCCCAGAACTGAGCCTCTGACAGGTTTCTTATCTGTTCATCTGTCAGGTTCTCTATCTGTTGCCTGGTGAGCTGTGTCACCGGGATTTCTATAGTTGTCTGCCTCATTTTGACAGATGCGTTTTGTTTTCTTGGGCTGGCTGTCGGGGGCAGTGCCTGTGTACGTGTCACAAATTAGCGACCGGCGCCTGCTTGTCCGCGACCTATTTCGCAGCCCTGTGGTGCTTTCTTTGGGGGCGGGGGTCCAAGATGGATTCACACAGTTATTCAGCTAGGAGACCGGGATCCGTCCTCCCGCCCCCCTGGGCCTCACTGTTCAAGGCGATGCGGCGGCCGCTCTCCCCAGCGCCGGGGTCGCGCACTGCCAGGGGCTTGACTGCCGCCGGGCTTTTTCGCCGCCCCGCGCTGTCCCAGGTGCGACCGCAAACAGTGCTGCCCTCTTTAACTCTTACCTGCCCAAATGGCACCGCTGGTTTATAACTTCATATGTTGGGCTTCCGTGTAGTTTTATTTTCTGGAATTTCTAGTTATCCTTTGTTTTGAAGTAGTTGTATTCCTCTCTAGTTGTAGAGGGAGACCTAGTGTGTCCGTCTAAGCCTCCATCTTGACCGGAAGTCCCCAAAACATTGCCATTTTCTAATGACATAATGCTGGTTGTCAAACAGAATTGTGTAAATTTTCCTGCAACCGTATTTTTCATCACATGGGAACCTAACCAAAGCCATTTAAAAAAATCTAGAAATGCTCTGAAACATGTTCTATGTTAGGGATTTGAGGAAGAGGAGAGAGTGTCACATGGCCACCAGGAGAGGAGAGATTGCTAGAGTATGGTTGACTAATATGGTTGACATGGCAAGGACAGAGAAGAATAGAATATTTTATCCCAAGACATAAAATACTCAGATTTTTAACCACTGTAAATGAGAGCAACTATATAATGAGATAATTGGCTTTGCTTTCAACATCCCTCAGTTTTTATTTTGCTGGAATTACATATATGTGATCTTAGTGTCCCCCCAAAGACATAAAGTCAATGAATTTATTCATTGAACCTCAGGGAAATAATTGTTGACCAAAGAATGGGAGAGGAAGGTGATGGCAGATGAACAGGGCTGTCTTTCACTAGGTGGATTTTGGTATTTCTTTGGATCAGATCAGATGGTTGGTCTGCAATTCTGCTACTGTAGGGCTGACCCGGACAAGACCTAATTCCATGGGGAAAAATGATTGTGTTTTTTATTTTATTCTATTCTATTTTCAGAAATATTTATTTCAATCTAGACAGCTCAGCATAGTACAAAGAATGACAGAAGATCCATTTGTTTACACTCAGCTTCCTTATTTTGTTTTAATACTAGGGGATAAACTGAAAAGAAGGTTTTTAGCATTTGTATACTTCATTCACTTTGCTGGAAGGGAATCTGAGGGCTTGTGATAATCTGGGAAGTCCTGACTATTTCCGTGAAGAAAATAGCCCTGCTGAGCTTTACTCAGCATAATGCATGATAGACTCAACATAATCCCCAAGCAAGAGCCCAGTCACTCCATGCATAACTACCACATACCAACCATTATTCTTCTTGATGACATGAATAATGACTCCTTTCTGAGAGGACAGCTCATCTTCCTTATCTTTTGTATAATTGTAAATTGCCATAATATTTCCAAAAATGACTTTGGAGCCCATGGAAGGTCCTCTCAGCATAAGGATCATTATACTCAACCATGGCTACCTTCTCTTCTTTGTAATCTTCTGGGGGAGGAAGTGGAGGTGGGATTCATTAAAAGCTGATTCTTCCACAGATGGTGTTGGTGGTATACCTGAAATTTTTTCTTGGACTCTGGCCATAAATCCTATGAAAGGTAACTGAGGAGTTACTTGTAGGATGGAGGAGGAGGAGGAGGAGGAGGAGCAAGAGATGCTGGATTCTGGCTATAAAAATGTTCTCCATTCATCTGATTCTGAAGGCTTGTTTGTGAAGTTATAGAAGGAGGGCATCTATAGGGCAACATGCCCCCTACTGTTGGGGGAGTATGTCAAGAGGTTGGTCTATTCATGCTGTAGAACTGAACAGGATGACCTAGAAAGATTCTGGGAGGAAGAGGTGTAGGAACAGCAATGAGAACTCCTACACTCCTTCACTGTTCTCTGACTACTGCTCTGACGACTTGGGTGGCTTCCTCCACTACTTCCATTGCTGTAAGGGCAACTGAACAAAAAGCCAGAGGTCTGACTGTCAGCTGTCTCAAAAGCCAAACTCGTGAGGCAGGTGTTGGTGCAAAAGGAAAGAGGTTTACTCTGGTGCTTCATGACCTGGGAGAAGGGTGGACTCCCATCTGAAAGACCATCCCTCTTCCTGCTTAAGCCCACAATTCTTATAAGGATAGGGAGGGGAGGATCCCCCCCCATCCACTTATCTTCCTAACTTTTGCTGAATTGGGGGCCCTATCCATTCATATTTCTAGCTTTTGGCAGTTCTCAGTGTAAGAACGTCACCCTGCCACCATCTTGACCAACTGGGGGAGACTTCCCCTTGCTCAGACTCTCTACAGTAATAACATAGTTCTATTTATTTGATTCACAGAAGCTGCCTTTCTGTGAGGGAGCCATATTACTGGTTGGGCTAGGTACTAATCATTTGGTAGCACTGGAGGATGCACTGACTCCAGTGTGCGATAGGGGTCATGCCACCCAAATGTCCATTTCCTTGACATAGGGGGCTTGGGGGATTTCCAGCAGCTGACCCCGCTTCATATTCTGGGTACTCACATTTACTCTATGTCCAATATCATCTAGAATTTTGTAGTCAATAGGTTTTCTAATGTAATGAACTTATCATTCAAGATTGGCTGGAGCAATAATCTTATTTGTTCTTTAAATGTTTTTATTGGTAGTTAAAATACCAATTTCTCTTCTTGCAATTTTCTTTTTATGCATATCAACACTTTGCAAAATATGGGTGTCTGACAATTCCATTCTTTGTAGCTGAAGTGCCTGGATACCCAGCATCTTTAGTACATTGTTGGCCAAGGTACTTATCACATAGGCAACACTTACTAACAACTGTATGGTGTAGGCTTTGCTTCCTTCCAGGGCTCGCTGATTATCTGTTGACTAGACCTATTTGTTTTTACAGTAATTGGGCCACCTGTTCCACATTCATGTAATTGTTGAAGAAGGCCCCGTGCCCACTCCCTTTCCCAGATTTCCTCCCCCAGCAGCACCTGCAGCTCCCCCCCCCCCGCTCTCCTCCCCACCCTCCTGCTCCCCCTTCCTCTTCCCCTCCAACTCTTCCTCTTTCTCCTCCTCCAGGATCACAGGGGTAGCAGCACCTCAGAGTCTGGGAAACCATAGACTGCAAGAAACAACCCATTGTGTGAAGTGAGTTAACACTCTCAGGTCTTTTGAAACTTAATTTTTAAAACACTATTCAGATTGGTATTTCACATGTTCACCTCTTCCTCCTTAGCCTAATCAATACTTGATTGCAATAAAAAAATAATATTTTAGTTATTGAGGGAATATCTCTTTCTAGTAAACTGATATTTTTATTTTACTAAAGTCAATTTTTTTAAAATAAAAAGCTTATTTGACATATTTACAAACATCATTTCTTTATATTTCTTTAAAGCGGTGATTTTCACTGCCATTTCCTTTAGGGAAATATTAGGCTCCTTAGTTCTGTAATGTTTATCTGGTTCTTGGTGCACTGTTTCAATTCAAATTTCTTTCCAGTTTAATAACTGTATTTCTACGACAAAGTAAGTAAATTTTGCCAAAGTCAACCCAATGAGTCTCTGTGTCTAACCTTTTAGCTTTCTCAATGATTCTAGAGCTTTATTTTCTAAAGTTCCTATTTCCAATTACTTTCCAATTCATATTTGGTGACAGTGTTTTCATTTCAGATGTTTTTTGTACATGTTACAAGTTATACCTTTTCATGATCAAAGAACTAATTTCCTTATACTTTTATGTTGCTTTTGTCACTTAAAAAAGAAATATCTTTGCATTTGTTTTTTTTTGCCCACTTTTTATTAAGTTGGTCATTTTATATTTCTAAGTGTCTCATGCTTCAGCTGGGATTATGAATTTATATTTGATTTGCCATGTACTTTCTACAGTCAAAGCAATAAGAAAATGTATACTAATGAATAAGAAAATTTTGTTTTTGCTCAATTAACATTTTAAAAAAGATGGAGTTAGTACATATTTTTTAAGTATATTTTATTGATTATATTGTTACAGTAGTCCCAATTTTTTTTCCCTTTGCTCCCCTCTGCCCAGTACCTACCTTCCCTCCAGCAATCCCACCCCCTTTAGTTCCTGTTCATGGGTCCTGTATATAAGTTCTTTGGCTTCACCCTTTCCTATATTATTATTAACTTCACCCTGTCTATGTTGTACCAACCAATTATGCTTCTTAATCCCTGCAAGATTTCCCCATTTCGCCCCCTTCCCCCTCCCAGCTGATAACCCTCCAAATGATCCCCATACCTATGATTCTGTTTCTATTCTGGTTTGCTTAGTTGGATTTTGTTTTTAATTTTTAGATTCAGTTGTTGATAGTTGTGAGTTTGTTGTCATTTTAATGCTCATAATATTGATCTTTTTCTTAAGTAAGTCCCTTTGACATTTAATATAATAATAGCTTGGTGATGATGAGCTCCATTAGCTTTACCTTCTCTGGAAAGCACTTTATCTGCCCTTCCATTCTAAATGATAGCTTTGCTGGATAGAGTAATCTTGGTTGTAAGTTCTTGATTTTCATCACCTTGAATACTTCTTGCCTGCAAAGTTTCTTTTGAGAAATCAGCTGACAGTCTTACAGGCACTCCTCTGTAGGTAACTTTCTGCCTTTCTCTTGGTGCTTTTAAGATTCTCATTTATCTTTCACCTTTGGCATTTTAATTATGATGTGTTTTGGTGTAGTCCTCTTTAGGTCTAGATTGTTTGGGACTCTCTGTGCTTCCTGGACTTGTATGTCTATTTCCTTCATCAAATTTGGGAAGTTTTCCTTTATTTTTTTCTCACATAAGTTTTCAATTTCTTACTCTTTCTCTTCTCCTTCTGGCACCCCTATGGTTCAGACATTTGCAAGTTTAAAGTTGTCCCAGATGTTCCTAAGCCTTTCCTCATTTTTTTCAATCCCTGTCTCGTCATTCTGTACTAGTTGACTGTTTATTTATTCCTTATGTTCCAAATAATTGATTAGAACCCCAGTTTTCTTCCCTTCACCTTTGGTTTTGTGTGGATTTTCCTTTGTTTTATTTAGCATAGCCTTCACTTCTTCCCTTATTCATTTGCCACACTTAAGCATATCTGTCAAGCCTGTGAGCATCTTTATCACCAGTGTTTTGAACTCTGTGTCTGTGAGGTTGGCTATCTCCTTGTCACTTAGTTCTCCCACTGAAACCTTGATCTGTTCTCTTTTTTGGGCCATACTTCTCTGTCTCCCCATCTTGACAGGCTCTTGTGTTTGTTTGCCTCTGTGTCTTAGGTAGAGCTGTCACTCTTGTTATGTTGTAAGAGGTGGAGCCTTAGGTATTCATCAGTATAGGGTGATCCATTTCACCATGTTGTGGTGCTGTGTGTGGAGAGGGGTCTGAGAGGGAACAATGTCACTTGCTCAGACTCGCCTATTTTCCAGGTACTTCTCCCACTTCCGTACGGGACTGGCACCTCTCTAGCTGTTGCCTTGGCTGTCATTCCCAGAGTGGGTAGGTCTGTGGATGTTCTAGGACTGTGGATGTTCTAGGACTGTGGTGGCTCTTTAAACAAGCAGACTTCTGAGAGACCAGCAGGTTCTTCCTTCGCCCAACCCTCACCAATTTTCATAGTCAGAAGTAATGAGCCTTTATTTTCCCTGGCTCTGGAATCGTGAGCTTCACGGTCTGGTCTGGTGCTGGGAGCACTCCCCCGGTGTTCCTCCCTTCAAAACATGTGGCTGTGTTTTCCGCTGACCTGCCACTGCCGTTGCTGCTGCCGCCACTACATTGTGTCCTCTCTGCCCCAGCTCTGCCCTTCCTACGTGTCTGGATAAGTATTTCTTCTTTATATCTTTGCTTGTTGGACTTTCATGCAACTTGATTTTCTGGAACTTCTGATTGTCTCTAGTTTTGAGGTAGCTGTATTCCTTCTCAGTTGTGGAGGGAGAAGCAGTGTGTCTGTCTAGGCCTCCATCTTGGCTGGAAGTCTATAGTACATATTTTTTAATGCCTGAGACTAGCTGACATTTCAACAGTTTAGACAGTCAGTACACTCTTAGAATTTAAATGGTGCTTGTTATGATTATAATTAATTCCAATGTTTGATTAAAAACATTATTCTTAATAAGAGGGGTAAAATTATTCTTTAAATATATTATTGATTATGTTGTTACAGTTGTCACAATATTTCTTTCTTTGCCCACCTCCACCTGGCACCCTCCTTCCCTCCAGCAATCACTCCCTTGAGTTCATGTCCATGGATCATGTGTATAAATTCTTTGGCTTCACTCTTTCTTATACTGTTCTAAACACCCCCCTGTCTTTTTTTTCCCTACCAATTATGCTTCTTAATTCCTTCATCATTTTCCCCATTCTCTTTCTTCCCCTTCCCAGCTGATAACCCTCCAAATGATCTCCATACCTATGATTCTGTTTCTGTTCTGGTTATTTGCTTAGTTTGTTTTGTTTCTTATATTTAGTTGTTAATAGTTGTGAGTTTGTTATCATTTTAATGTTCATAGTTTTTATCTTCTTGTTTTTCTTAAATAAGTCCCTTTAACATTTCATGTAATAAAGACATGATGATGAATTCCTCTACCTTTACCTTGTCTGGGAAGCACTTTATCTGCCCTTCCATTCTAAATGATAGCTTTGCTGGATAGAGTAATCTTGGTGGTAGGTCCTTGTTTTTCATGACTTTGAATACTTCTTGCCAGCCTCTTCTTTCCTGCAAAGTTTCTTTTGAGAAATCATTTTACAATCTTATGGAAACTCCTTTGCAGGTACCCTCTGCTTTTCTCTTGATGCTTTTAAGTGTCTCTCTTTATCTTGAACCTTTGGCATTTTAATTGTGATGTGTCTTGGTGTGGTCCTCTTTTGGTTGAACTTGTTTGGGACTCTCTCTGTTTCCTGGACTTGTATGTCTATTTCCTTTGCCAAATTAGGGAAGTTTTCCTTTATTATTTTTTCAGATAAGTTTTTAATTTCTTGCTCTTCCTCTTCTCCTTCTGGCACCCCTATGATTCAGATATTGGTACGTTTAAACTTGTCCAAGAGGTTCTTAATTCTCTCCTTGTTTTTTTGCATTCTTGTTTCTTTTTTCTGTTCTGGTTTAATCTTTAATTCTTCCTTTTGTTCAAAATCATTGATTTGAATACTGGCTTCCTTCCCCTCACTATTGGTTTCCTATATATTTTTATTTATTTCACTTTGTGTAACCTTCAGTTCTTCCTACTTCTTTTTTTAAAAATTATTTATTTATTTTATTTTTATTTTTAGAGAGAGGGGAAAGGAGAAAGAGAGAGAAATATCACTATGTGGTTGCCTCTCACTCGCGCCCCCAACTGGGGACCTGACATGCAACCTAGTCATGTGCCCTGACTGGGAATTGAACCAGCGACACTTGGCTCACAGGCTGATGCTCAATTCACTGAGCCACAGCAGCCAGGGCTAGTTCTTCCTACTTCTTTTTTGCCATATCTGTGAATTCTCTGAGCACTCTTACCATCAGTGTTCCAAACTCTGCATCTGATAGATTGGATATCACCATTTTGTTTAGTTCTTTTTCTGGGGTTTTGTTCTGTTCTTTCATTTGGGCCATATCTCTGCCTCCTTAATTGGGCAGCATCCCTGTGTTTTTATGTATTAGGTAGAGCTGTTTTTACTCCTTGTCTTAGTAGTGTGGTCTATGTAGCAAATGCACCTGTAAATTATGTGGGGCAGAGCCTTAGGTAATTGCCAGAGTGGGGCTACCTGCTTTACTACTTTGTGGCTCTGTTTGTAGTGGGGGGCTGGGAGAAGGGACAATGCCTCTGCCTGGCTTCCGGTGACTTTCTCAGCACTTGCTACCTTTCCAGTCACTTCACCTACTTTCTGTATGTGATTGGCACCCTTCCTATTGTTGCCCTGGGATTTGCATTTGTTCTAAGACCATGTAGGCCCTTTAAGTGGATAAAACCCTACAGTCTCTTCCACCACCCCAACCCATACTGGTTTTTAAAGCCAGAGATAATGGGAGTTTATCTTCCTGATGCTGGAACCCTGAGCTGTGTGGTCTGTCCTGGTGTTGGAATCAATCACTCTCAGGGTATCCCTCCTGATTTTTATCCACCACATGTGAATGTGGGACAGTAAGTTCCACTGCTGCCACAGCTTCTCTGTACCATGCCACCTCTCTGCCCCACCTCTGTTACTCCACCCTGTCTCTGTGACTCCACTCCTCCTATCCATTTGGAGGAATGTGGATTCTTTAAA